>NC_137235.1:22309716-22699716 GCF_949987685.1 Ammodytes marinus
TGTGTGTGTGTGTGTGTGTGTGTGTGTGTGTGTGTGTGTGTGTGTGTGTGTGTGTGTGTGTGTGTGCGAGTATTGATCTTTGGTAGTTGTATGTGTGTTAATGTGTGTGTTGAGAGAAGCTAAAAGGGGAAGATGATTTGGGATGAACGGGGTTGGTAAATGTACACAGAGATTTTAGAGATTAACTTTAATATCTCTGATAGAAGAAACCTAAATAATATGTATGTTTAGGCCTGGGGTCTACTCCTGCCAGTCTGTCACCCATCTTGAAAGACCCCCAGACCCAGTGGGTGGTTCGTTCCTCTAAGGTAGTCATTGAGGGGTTTCTGTTCCTTTTTTAATAGGCCTAGTATGTGTTTTACAACATTGTTAAATTCTAGTCAACTGTTCAACTGACTTATGTAGGCCTACACATATAGCTACCCTATTAATGTTATGAATACATCAATTAAACTGAGACAAACAATAGAAATCTGACAATAAAAGAAAATGTAGGCCTAATAAAAAAGACACATGGATCAAATACACATTCTTTCAATGATAAGAACCACAATATAATCTTGTTGGCAAGCAGTGATTAATTAGTAAGGTTAACGGGTCTTTTTTTACATGAAGTTTTTTATTTATTTTTCTGCTGTATTTTTTTAAGGTAGTGTAGGACTACTAGCTAGCCTATTAGTGTATTAGTGTGTGATCAACACTCCGGAGCAGAAGGGGGCGGTAATGCACTGTTAAGCTGGATGCCTTCCGATGTAGAACTCGAAGAAGAAGAAGCGGTTGAGCCGTAGCAGGATACTGTTCGAGATTCATTCACGAGGTGGTTTTCGCAGCACGCGTCCATGAGCTTCACTACCAGACAGACAGGTAATTATGAAGGAAAACTTGTTGTAACTGAGACACATGAAGCGAGTGGACGCTCTGTGCTCCTGGAGGTTTTGTGGTCCTGCTGGTTCGCGGCCTCGTTACTTCAATTCAACGCTGTTATGTTAGTCCTGTTTAGCTCCATGCTCCACTAGCCGACTGATGCCACCGTGCATGTAAATAAAACAGTTTTTGTGTACTTACTTTGTATTTCTTGAATAGGGATAGGCCTTTACATGGGCTATAACTGACTATTAAGACATGGGACAAGAGACGTCTTGTAAAGCTAGTATACAAAAAAAAAAGATTTTTTAAGTTGTATATGTTTTCAGGGAGTAGAAGGTAATGAGGATGTTGATTTACTGGCTAAGCAATCACTGCAATAACAGAATGTTGACATACAAGTCCCGCTTAATAAAGTTGCGGGCAAAGCAATCACAAAAAGTAATATAGATATAGTATGGCAAGTATACTGGGATATATTGGGAACGATTAAAAACACATCAGTCATGTAGGCACTACTAAGTGTTGTCGTTTTAGAATATTTTAAATTCAAAATAATATCCTGCAAACCACTATGTCAATACCCTCTTCCAATTTCTGAGGAAGTTTTTTGAAAGGTTCTGAAGTAAGTCATCATACATAAAAACAACATGGCAACTAAATAATCTCCATGTGTTTTGTTAAAGAAATGTGTCAACATTGTCAGGCATGACTTAAAGGCTACATACATTAAGGGAGGTATTATACTTGTGTTTATGTGGGACTGATTTGAGTTCACTCACTCCCTTTTTTATATGCGGAATTACCTTTTTTATTTGACTGAAACCACTTTCTGGCGGTGAAGAAATATACCATGCAGTTTAATTGTTAGTGTAAATGGGCTGGACTGTCGTTGTTTCTCACAGCAAGCTGCTTGAACTAAGGACCAACAAAGCTGTGGAGCCTTTAATTCATTGTGTTATCTGAAGACATGACTATAAATATTTAAAATGTGTGCACTTTTCAGATGGATGAAAAACGATCAGAGGAAAACGGAGAGATGTTAGGAGCACACAAGGAGGAAGAGGAAATGGAGGTGACCATGACAACGCAACTAGAAAGTCTCATAGTAATTCCAGAGACAGCGGATACATCATCAAATACACAAATCCATGTTGAAGAAACAGGATGTGAATTGTTTAAGACAGAGGACTGTGATCCGGAGGATTCAGACAGGTACACACACACACACACACACACACACACACACACACTGTAGTTTCTGGATTTTTTACGGGAAGGGTATGAAAATGTTTCTTGATTTTGCAACACCTAATTGCCATGTGAAATCCATGTTTATTCTGATCAAAAAATATTCACTGGATTAATTAGTTTTCTGACACATATTTTTCTATTTTAATTGGCGCTTAAATCTTAAAAAATCTATCCTCCCATCCCTAGGGACTTGGTATACATTTTTGCACCAATAGTAATGTTGGTACTGACACTGTTATACTGAATAACTGACCCTGATGCTTTTTCTCCCCTGTCAGTGACAGCTCTTCCTCCTCCTCTTCCTCCTCCTCCTCTTCTCCCTCTTCCCGCGTGTTTGAAGAGGATGATGATGAAGGTTTCAGCCAACCAGCCCCAATCAAAACCAGAGACGAAGTCCTGCTCGAGGTCAGTCTGTCATTCGGAACTGGGGTTGTTTAATTTTGTATTTGTACGTTTCATGAGGTTGCTGGTTGCTGAATGTAAACACACACTTACACAACGTTAAACACAATCACAGCTTGATGCCTGCAGCTTCATCTTCAGGATGATTAACGTTGCATTAATATCAATACCAGTATCATTTGTCTAGGAGCTTATCCGTATATGGGTACTGAACCAGAACCGGTACTACTCAAGCATCAGTCCTCCATCCCTAGTAGGAGTAGCAATGACTCGCACACCTTGATCTTAGACCCTGTTTCCACCTGGCATTAATATGTGGTTCTGAGGAATCCGATCGTTATATGTAAATGTGATATGCTTGTTCACACCTGGCCTTAACAATGCGTCTTCTATGCGCGTTTGCGATCCGGATTCGAATTCCCCGCGCTATATGGAAATCAGCTCATTTCCGCTTATACTGTTGTTTTTAAGCGGCGGGGGCAGCAGTGCCCCGCCCTTGCCTAGTCTGCCGGAAATAAAAGAAGAAGAAGAAGTGTTGACCATCCACGACCATAGACATTATAAATTCCTTTATAATGTCTATGGTCACCTCGGCAAGAGTCTTGTGTTTTGGCGAAAATGTGAGCACAGCACTGTTTATTGTGTGGTGTTTTCCTCGTCAATAAATTAATCACTTGGTTACACTGTGTCCCACTGCGTAGCTGCCGCAGCCAGCACTGTTCGCTCACTGTCTCTATTATGAGTTGCACCGAGCCGTCTCTGTGTGTTTACGCCATAGTAGTAAATACACGCTCACAACAACACGGGGGGAATAAATAAAAAAGCGGCTGGTTTGACCGAGCAAAAACGAGAGACCGCTGGCTTGACCACAGTTGGTCGAAAGAATCATTTCCGCCTTGTAGTCACGTCGGCTAGAGTGAAGAGAGTCAGTGTGTTTTGGCGAAAATGTGAGCGCGGCACTGTTTATTGTGGTGTTTTTCCTCGTCATTAAATGAATCAGTTGGCTACACTGTGTCCCACTGCTACGATGTCACGAAGCTGCCGCAGCCAGCGCTGTTCGCTCACTGTCTCTATCAGTTGCACCGAGCCGTCTCTGTGCTCTCAACAACACGGGGGGAATAAATAAAGAAGCGGCTGGTTTGACCATGCAAAAACAAGAGACCGCTGGCTTGACCACAGTTGTTCCACACATAGACATTATAAAGGATCCTTTATAATGTCTATGTGTTTACCTGCAACGGTGCGCTTTTATGACGTGAATTGTCGCGTGAATGAGTACGAGTTTCCGCCCAGTCACTCGCCGCAGTTGAGTGGGCGGGGCCTAATGTGTATGAGATACACATACGTGTTTCCACTGTTAATGGGTATGTGGATATGTGGTCTCAAACCACCTCCGAATGTGGATAATTTCAATGCGCATTCAATGCGCATTGAGCGTGTTTCCACCTGTAGTTAGCGCGATCGGATCCTAAAAACCACATATTAATGCCAGGTGGAAACAGGGTCTTAGAGAACAAAGACAGACACAGCAGCCCTCTTAACCTGTTTCTATGACATAATGTTTGTGTGTAGGAGCTGCCAGCTGTGGAGGAGGTGAATGTGTCATTACCAGAAGATGCAGAACTGCAGCCTGTAGGAACAATCTCCAGTATTATACAGCAACTTGGTAAATATACTCACACACTCATTGAAGGGACACAACCTTAACACTGGGATTTCTCAAGAAAAAACATTTGAATGTGTTTTTGTGAGCTCAGTCTCTAACCACTCTTTCTGTCTCTGCAGTTGTCATCCAGTCTCTGAAAGACACGCCCCCTCTTAATGATGACAGCATCATCTTTAGATCTGATAGGCTGGCCCTGGGCAAGGTGGGTGGAGCAACCTCCATCTACGCTTACAATGTTTTTCATGTGATCTGTGTTAGTGTGCCTCTTGTTGCTTCCCTCATGGTACTATTGTGTAAACAAGGTTTCTTGTACAGTTTTTCTTTCGGTGCCAGGAAGAACAATTTTCAAGCAGTTCTTTTATCCGTTATTGACTATGGTGATATTTTATATATGCATGCAAATTCATCGTCTCTGAACATCCTTAATTCTGTGAACCATGCAGCATTACAATTTGTATCTGCCTCTGGCTTCCGAACACACCATTGCAAGATGTATGAGAAAGTCTTCCTTATACCTGTAGAATGGAACACTGGTATATGTTTCTTTACAAGGCAATTTTGCACAAACTGCCTCCCTATTTGTGTTCTCTACTGGCTCCTAGAACCAACAGTACTCGTATCACTCGGTCTAGCAGTTTCATTATGTATAACATTCCTCTGAGCCGCACTAGGTTTGTTGAAAGTGCCTTTAAATCTTTTGCACCCTCATCATGGTGTTAGCTACAGGAACACCTTAAACTGGAATCCCAAATCACCATGAACAATTTACAAAAGTAGGATTAAGGACTATGTAACCTTTAACCATTAACTGTACATGTCCGGTTACTGAGCACTGACTTGTTTTAAATGTAATTGATGCTCTTTTGTGATTTGTCTTTTTTTGTGTCTTGTATTTTATTTGAATTAGTTTTTTTAAATGTGAAACTTTTGTGTTTCTGTGCTGCCTTCTTGGCCAGGACTCCTTTGAAAAAGAGATTTCAATCTCGATGGGAATATTCCTGGTAAAATAACTGTTAATAACAAAAATAATTGTGCTTTGTATGTGTTCAGGTGTTTGAGGTGTTTGGTCCCGTCCGAAGCCCGCTGTATATTTTGCGTTTTAACTGTGTGGACCAGATAAGCAGTAAAGGGCTAACAGAGGGACTGACTGTTTACTACGCACCGGCCATCAAAGAGTATACAGCATACATCCTCACGCAGCAGCTCAAACTGTGAGGGCTCTCTCTCTCTCCATCTCTCAGACACACGCACACATGCACACACACACACACACACACACACACACACACACACACACACACATGCATATATTGTATAGAACACATCAGTATTAGTTATATAGCTAGTTTGCTCGGTAAAAGTCACTTTGGTAATGATGAATTGAAGTTTCTGACAATTTTGGTGAAAAATTGTTTTCTTTCAGTTTAAAGGGATCTGATGCGTCCTGGAAGAACGACCAAGAACCACCAGCAGAGGTAAGCACAGACACTATGTTATGCAATGAAGCCAGAAATGAGTGAGTGGAGACATTTAGTGGCTACATGCAAAATGTATTGAGTGTCCTGCGATGTCTGTCTCCTGCTCTCCAGGCTTTAGATTATAGTGACGATGAAAGAGAGCACGACGCTAAGAGGAAAGGGAAGAACTCCAAAAAGAAGAGGGACAATAACAATACAGGTATTCATACACAAAATATATTCAATATTCCTGCATTAAGAGAATACAGTCTTATCCAAGGTGTCTAAAGTTGAAGGTCATAACCTTTTCTATTAATCTTTCTCCATCTTTTTTTTCTTCCTTTGCTTCATCTGTGTTCTCTCATCTCAGATAGTCCCACCCACACGTCCCAGAATGCCTTGCTGAAGCAGCGTGATGTCAGGGGTTTCCCACCAAGACATGCACGGCCTCCACCCAGGCCCCAGAACCCCAGGCCTTACCAGCCAATGTTCCAACACACAGACAGACCTGTCCCTCCCATGTACAGGATGCCCCCTCCCTGCCCGTACCCTCCCCCCCCTCATGGCTTCCCTCACTTCCCCCCTCCCCTCCCTCCCGCTTTCTTCAACCCATCCTTTTCTCCGTACTGGCCCCCACACTCTGTCCCCTTCTCTAACCTGCCCCCACCTCCTCCTCCCCCCCCTCCTCCTCAGTGATACCACACTACATGGCAACAGTCAGGCTGGCTTCCAGACTGTATCATTGATCAACATCATAGCTTAAGTGATAAACCAATGTTTTTTCATTTTTTAAATATTATTTTAAATATATTTTGACCCCGCTGGAGAACTATGTTAGCAGCTAGACCTCCTGTAGGTACCACCCGAGGAACAATAGTCATAAGTGGCATTTAATGTTATTGCTACTAACACTTTTTACACACATAGGGACTGAAACACAGCAGAAGTGTCAGGCTGCCAGTTACTGTGAAATCCTGACACCGCCCATTGTGACTCAAGACTGTTTTATAACCTGATGAAACACAAGTGCTACTTCCTCTTGCACCACTATTGTGGCGTCTTTTGACTTTTATATACTATCTATGCTTTTGACCAGTAGTTGCAAATGTGTAGATGATGTGGAAGGAGGGGTTGTGTGTCACTCAAAGTCTGTATATGTGAATGAGTGGTAATCTTTCTAGACAAAACAACATCTCCCGATCCCACTATTGGGTCTAATGCCAGCGACAAGTTATACAGTATACACACAAATATGTATAGTCATAGATTCATATATATATATATATAATTTAGGGACTTAATGTGCTGTTGCATTTGTAAGACACAATGGCCTAATGTGGTCTGTTTGGTTGTGAAATTGACGTCTGTCTGCAACACATACACACGAGCTCATAGAGCTAGCAATTATTTTTATTTTTTTCATATATATCGATCTGCTGAATTGCTTTGTACAGAATACTTTGTGAATGACGCCAATGCCTCCATTTGATGATCTGTGTTTAATGGAAAATAAATGCCTTGGTCTAAAATGTCACCACATTTCTGTCACACTGGGCTCACTCTTTCCTCAACAGGACATTCGTACACACTGATTTGGTTTAATAGGAGGATCATGTACAACCTGAGATTCTATGTTATCTTCAACTTAGATTTAAATGCTGAAATTAGGCTCACACAATGGCAGTCAGGACATCTAGAATGATTCCCGGTTTGATTAGATTTGATTGGGTAATTATTATCATGACATAATTCAGATGTAATGTTTAGGTTAATTAGTGGTGCACAGGAGTACATTGAGATATCATTTGAACTTAAAATAATAATTGGCAACCTCAATTTGAATATTTTTTGTTGAATTTGGAGAGCTCTGGACTAACAGAAATGCACAGAAGGTAAGATTTAATTTAATCTAAAAATGTACATTAAAAGACATTTGTATTTTACCATATTTTACGTCATTGATCCTTCAGTTACATCAAACCCTAAACATAAAAATGTTATCATGATTTATCAAAATCAATAACTTGATCATCTTGGTAACAAAAACAGTTGTCAACAATTAGGAGGAAACATTTGATGAGGCAACACTACTAAAGACAGAGGGACCCGTGACGGGCAGGAAAAGGTGTAACTGTAGAAGTCCTGCACAACTTAAACATAAAGCACACCTCACTGCAGCTGCTGATGAAATGGCTGTGTTTTTTCGTTCAAGTGAGTCCGATATCAATGCTGAAATTGGCGTGTACATGCAGTTCCCAACACCTGAATCTAAGGATGCTGCTACAGAGAAGACTCCTAAATCAAGTAAGTAATTGGGACCACGTGAGAATATAGAATAGAATATCAACATTATGATTGTTAAAGTGGGTTTTGTTTTTTAAGAGAGTTAATCTTCAGTAGCAGATGCGTGTTCACTGATCGGTAACAGGGCAATGATAAACAAATGAAAATGGTTGGTATGTGTGTTGTACAGAGTTAAACCCTGTCAGTGTGCTGGTGCTGAGCCTGGGACTGCTGTGTGTTCTTCAAGGGATTCTCAACGTCTCTCTGAGGCTTGTTCTGAGAGAGCCCACTGATAACGGTAGAAAGACAACACCCAGCTTTTTAGTGTCTAGCTCATTGTTTTGCTTTTAAAAAAACGTTAGGTTATTCCGTAACCCCCTGTTCTCTGAGTAGCATGAGTGAGATATCTCACTATGGGAAATGCCCCCTTACATACAGTGCTTACGGAAAGTATTTACAGCGCTTCACTTTTCCACATTTCGTTATGTTACAGCCTGGAATAACGCTGGATTAAATTTAAGAAGCAAAATTCTACACATAATACTCCAAAATTACAATTTAAAAGTTTGTTTGAGATTTTTGCAAATGTATTAAAAAATAAAAAAGGAAAATATAATATGTACATAAGTATTCACAGGCTTTGCTCAATACTTTGGTTGTGGCACCTTTGGCAGCAATTACAGCCTCAAGTCTATTGGAATATGAAGCCACAAGCTTGGCACACCTATCCTTGGCCAGCTTCGCCCATAAGTCTTTACAGAACCCCTCGAGCTCTATCAGGTTGGATGGGGAGCGTTGGTGCACAGCCATTTTAAGATCCCTCCAGAGATTTTCAATAGGGATTCAAGTCTGGGCTCTGCCTGGTCACTCTATGACATTCACAGAGTTGTCCTGAAGCCACTCCTTCGACATTTAAAGCAGCAGAAATGCTACTGTACCCTTCAACAGATCCGTGCCTCGAGACAATCCTGTCTTGGAGGTCTACAGACAATTCCTTCAACTCCATGCTTGTTTTGTGGTCTGACATGCACTTTTATCTGTGGGAACTTACTGCATATAGAGAGGTGTGTGCCTTTCCAAATCATGTCCGAACAACTGAATTTACCACAGATGGACTCCAATTAAGCTGTAGAAACATCTCAAGGATGATCATTGGAAACAGAATGGACCTTGAATACATTTGCAAAAATCTCAAACAAACTTTTTTAAGTTGTCATTATGGGGTCTTATGTGTAGAAATTTGAGGAAAACAAATACATTTAATCCAGCATTTTTCCAGGCTGAAACATTACGAAATGTGGAAAAAGTGAAGCACTGTGAATACTTTCCATCTGCACTGTAGAAGTGCATTGAGCAGCTTAAGAGACTGATATTTCCCATATTTCTATTCAAATATGTTTATTTTCCTAGATCAATTCAAATTCATATTCAAATAACTTTATTTTTCCTGTGAGGGAACTTCATTACTGAGCCTAATGAGCCAATAACTCATCAAAATTGCTATATTTCACCTACACTAATCTGACTGTTGTCCTTAGCTTGGTATGTTGTGTGGACTTGCAGCGTCCTGTGTGTGTGAGGCAGTCGGCTGTCCACAGGACTGGATCAGGTTTGGCTCCAGCTGTTACTACATCTCGTCTGGGAGGAGCAGTTGGGACCAGAGCCGGCAGGACTGTCAGCAGAGAGACGCTGACCTGGTCATCATTAACAGCACTCAGGAGCAGGTAGACACACACTGCTGATTCCTGATTTACTGTTTGACTTGAGAACCATCAAAAACTAAATCTTTGAATTTGAAGGAATAACTCTGTGAGAATATGTAGGCAACAGGATGACATATTGTTCGTATGTTTTCATTCTATTATGTCAGCGAAACAAAAACTTTGCCTGGGTTGATACAGAAACTTGGTCGCAGAAAACTGTAATTGATGGTGTGTGATACTGTTCCTTTGTTTTGAACCTGTTGAACAAAATTAAAATGCCATGTCATGATTCTGGCCAAAATAATTACTATTCAGGAAATTATCCCCATTAATCACAACAATATTTTTAAACTTTAAATATGACTCTAACTTACTGGAATTACTTACCTTAAATGCAAAATCAGTGATTATCTACTCACCATCCACTACCTGTCTATAGTGTGTGCAGTGTGAGCCCATGGTTGCAAGGGGTGCTACGGATGCTTCAGCACCCCCTAGTGGCTTTTTTTATTTTCTTTTAAATTTTGCATATTTTTACTGGTGTCTGTGGATGTTATGGGAAATTAATTGGATACTGATACAGCAACTTTAATATATTTAAGTTGGTGTATTAAGTTATTCTTTATAACCTAGTCTCAGATTTTTTAAACCTTTGTTCTATTGTTGAAAATACAAACACATAGGCTACACAGTGAGATAATTTGTTCCGGGGGACTCGGGGGAGAAAAGTCTAAGCTTTCGGGTGGTGGGAACTTCGGCATCCTTTGACTACTTCTGACACCTTGAAGTGTTATTTAGAAGTATCAGGAGAAGGTAACTGTCTTTATATGTTTTATTAATAATTAGCATAACACCAGAGACTGACTGGACATAATACACACTAGGCTGCGCACTAACATGTGAATAGCGGACCTTGATCATTGATGACATCACATATCCCTACGCCTTGCGCTACGTAGGATAGTTACATTACAACACCTACTTTATCCAGACCGACCTACAAAACATTCTGTGTAACGTATCACTTATTCAAGCCTGTAAATAAGCCTGGTGCTGCTTCCGCCTCTCACGATGCTGTTGCTGGCCAGGGGTGGATTACTGCATGGGCACACCGGGCACAGGCCCAGTGGCCCAAGGGCTCAGGGAGCCCTAAACCAGAGATACTGATAGTAACATTTCATGGTGCATAGTCAAAGAGCTCAGTTACTCATGTCAACAACAGGGTCCAAAAGAGGGGGGAGAAATACAAAAGCAAGCATAAAAACAACAGCATTAATAGCTCTGTCTAAGGGGCAGAGCTATTAATGTATGTGTGAGGGGGGCTTGAAGGCTTGATGTGTGAATTCTAAATTGTTCATAAAAAGTAGCTATCCACCCTTTATCTGTTGAAATGGGCCCCTCTATCATAGAACATGGGTCTGCAGACCAATCTATTGTACTGTTTTTACAGTTGCAGAGTAAAGAGTGCTGCCTGTTTAAAAATCTGAAAAAAGTCAAAGTCGATTGCATTTTGTGTTTTACTGGGTTTTTTTTATTACATAAATTAGATTTTTTCCTTGCAATTTTACTACTTTTGTCAGGAAAATTCCCTAATATCAGTGTTTCTGCCAACAGAAGTGGATTTTCAATTTAGAGATACTGAGATATTTCATAAAGTTCTGAGGTGTCTTTGTGAAGGTTGTGAAGGTTTTGTGAAAATGATTCTGAATATTTTATCTATTTCTTATTTTATAAGAACATTTGAAAATTAAATACATTTGCTTTACATGGAAGGTGGCAGTTGGTTGTTATATTGATGCGGAAAGTTTCTGGTAGCAGTGCTATCATGGTAACCCCCCAGCATTGATCTGACTAAAAGCTTACATTACATTCACTGTGCCAAAAAACAAGCGCAAAGATCTTGCAAGGGCAAAACATTTCTGCCCGCATATTAGGTATCTCTGCCTACCTATTATTATATCAGCCCACCATAATCTAACTGGCTGGAACCCACCCTGTTTTTCATCTCGATTTGCAATCAAATCTTTTATCTGCTATCCCTATTACAGGCCTTCCTTACTGGATTCACCATGGCAGCGTGGGTTGGTATGACTGACAGAAAGGAGGAAGGAACTTGGATCTGGGTGGATGGAACACCAGTGAATAAAGAAGAGTGAGATATTGATTAACATATGAAAAACTGCGCTGTACGAATAGTTTATTTATTGTTATGTCTGTCATTAATCAGTAGATACTGCAGCTCAATTAGAAGCTTCTCCTCATCCATGATTAACAATCTGATAACCTCTGACCTGTTAGGCCTGGCTCAGCATATTATGACATATTGTTGATGCACTTAAGCAAATATGATCTGCCGTCTATAGTGTTTTATTCTTAAAAAAATACCAGATGTTTGAATGTTGTTTAGTTTTATGACTTATTGTCTCTGCCAAATTGATGATCTGTGTTCTGGCATCGAGCAAAAAATAGGAAGCCTTGTCTACCTACTGCAGAGAAGTATACGCTACTGTACCTTGCCTTGCAAGCACACACATTGACTAGAGTGACTATTAACCGCTGACAGTGGGTTGAAAGGAGTAAAATAACAGCAAGCAATTTACAAAAAAAAGTAACGCTTTATGCTCTGACTTTTGTCACACCCTGGCTCCAGGGAAGGACAAGGAGGAAACCACACAAGATAATTAGTTTAACCAAATAATACTTTATTTAAACAAAGTATAAAGTAACCTACTAAAGGGTGCATGAATATCAGTAATCAGTAATGGGTGCGGTGTCTGTGAAGAATGTAGTGTATGTGTAAAGCAAAACTAACTAAGCAAATCAAATCCAACGCAAAACAAAACAAAACAAAGCTAAGCAAAGCAAACCAAAGCAAAGCAAAGCAAACCAAACCAAACCAAACCAAACCAAACCAACCAGCAGGCCAGGGAGAGACCCATGTGGCTGATAACTCCAGCTTATATAGCTGACGAGATCAGCCAGCAGGGGTGCATGCAATTAACAATTAGCTCCTGGAAGCCAGGTGCCAGGAGCTGTCACACCCCCCTCCATAGAAACAGGGTTCAACACTTAACCTGCAAAACAAACACAGTTAGTTACGGGGAACATACAAACATGACAAACAACTGACACGTTGACCAGATATCTCCCTTTTCCTTAACATTTTATCTTCCGGCATCCCCGAGACCCAGCAACTAAGACCCTACAGCACGGGGACGAATGTTAAGCGGGAGGGTATAGCTAAGGCGATGGCGCCCGGGAAAGAGCATCAGCAGCTACATTATTCTGGCCTCTGATCTGTTGAATATCCCGTTTCATACCAGGCCAGAAAAAGTCCTGAAGGACCCGCCCATATGTTCCCCTCAATCCCCCTTGACCAGCTACATGCGCCACTGTGATTACCGGCTGTCTATATTTCACAGGAAGCACAATCTTCCCCACTGATCCCCCAGCCAAATTTCTCCCATGAAGGACCCACCTCCTCATCAGCAGGCCCTGATGGAGAAAATAACCTCTCGAGTTGTTTCCCCCATTAATAGAGTGCCCGGCCTGCTCAAACAGCTCTTTTAGCGAGAGATCCTCTTTCTGGTCCCTCACAAATTCTGCATGAGAAACAGACCCAAGATCAGATATCTGTACGTCAACTCTTGGCAGCACACTGAGAGAACGGGACACTGCACCCACCGACTGCTCAGGGACCTTAGACCTCGCTTTAGCAGGAGACACTACACACAACCCATCAGAGGTGGACGCATCAGGCCACATACATGCTCCTGCCAAATCATTGCCCAGAATAATATCAACCCCTTTCATTGACAAATCTGGACGCACACCCACCTCTACATCCCCCTGTATCATGCCACAAGACAAATGCACTGTATGGACAGGCACAACAATGGTGTTTAAATCCATTCCTCTGATTCGAACACACCTTCCTGTGTCAGAGGCTGGTGAAAAACGTAAGGCTGACTCCCTAATAAAGCTTTGTAGAGCCCCAGAATCTCTAAAAACTTTGACAGGCACCTTCTTACTATGGTCAGTTAAGGATGCAAAACCCTCTGATATAAATGGAGCATACCTTAAAGCAATATCAGCTGCACTCAACACTCTGGGTCGCATCTGAAAAGGAGGGACAATTTTGTCCGTACTTAGCTCTGAGCTACTAAGCGGAACAGCTAACCCCTTTTTTCCAATTTCTGAAGAGCTGCCTGTAGGCTTCAGGAACTAATTCATAAGCTTTCAACACGGCTTCTTTAACCATTTTATACTCTTTGCACTGTTCTGCTGTTAAAGCTGCATATGCCTTTTGGGCTTTACCTCTAAACACGCATTGTAGTAACAACGTACGTTCACTATCAGGCCACTCCTGTGAATCAGCGAGACGCTCAAACAAGGAAAAGAACGTATCTGGGTCTTCCTCATCAAATTTAGGCAGCAATCTGAGATTCTTAGTACAATCCACTCTAGATGAACCAGCAGACCTAGTTATATCAGTTCCTGCCATCTTACCTTCTCTAACTAGATCTAGTTTGTATTGTTCAATGTCCAGTTTTGCCTGCTCTGTTTTTGAAGAACCCCAACTGAAATCCGATTCACCTTTCTCCCCGCTGTCTTTGAATCCAAACCGTTGTGGACCTTGCTCCCCAAAGACACGTTTGTGTGTTAAACCATATTCGTCCGCAAGTACAGCGGCTTCTTTTGGAGTTTTAACTTTTCTCTCATTGATATAAGTAGATATGTGGTTAGGCAACGACTGCTTAAATTGTTCCAGCACAACAAGGTTACGCAGCTCTTCAAATGACCCAACACTGGACGCAGAACACCACCGATCAAAATGTATATCCAGCTCCCTTTCAAAATCCACATGCGTTTGCTTTTCCCCTGTCACACTTTAACTAATCATGATTGACATCTTAATGCTGACAGCCCTAAACACAACATGTTCATAGTCCCACTCACGTCAAAGGTCAAACTTTGGACTTGGTATGCTCCAATGGCACAACCACCTCCTGCTGCAGTGCCTTTACTTGTCTGTCTATGACCATCACACTGACCTCTTCACTGTTCATATCTCCCTACTCAGACAGCTTAGCAAACGCTCCATCATTTTTATGAACCGCTTCATCATAAAGCTTCAGGCTTCATCAGTATCCTCATCCTCCTAGAACTCTTTGCAGCTTTTAACACTCTCTCATACTCACTCCTTAACCGACTATCTGAACACTTGGGCCCCCCCCACACCTCCCCCAACCACAAGTCAACTACAGTGATGAAACCTGATAGTTACAAGCTACAAACCGTTCCCTAATGGCACTTGAAGACAAACAAAGTCTACGGGAAGATTACATTCCTGTTTTTACTGCAGTGCCACAATAGCCAATATGTGTGACTGACTAGAGAATGTTTAAAATTCACACTACGCTTCAAACTGCTTTTTTTCTTTTAACTTTTATTTATACTCAAGAAATCATTGTGGGGTGACCCTTATTTACAATGTCAATTACAATTACGAGTCAAATCATCATCAATACTACGTCTCTGCTGAAAAAGTCCTTACATGATCAGCTAATACAATTTTTTTTAAACTGTCTGCAGGTTACAGTGGGCCCTTGGGCAACCTGATGGATCGTTTGGGGGAGAAGACTGTGGTGACCTTCGTACAATGATTGATTTTATTGGCTTGAATGATGTCAACTGTGCTACCAGAATCCAGTGGATCTGTGAGAAAACATTATGGTAGCTGAAATGTGTAGTGCTCCATCACCACCCCTTGTAACAAATCCTACATGTGTTTACTTGATTTAAAAATAAAACTTCAGGGGCCATATTCACAAAACATCTTAATTTTAGGACGCTTAACTTTTTAAGATAAGTGTAATTCACAAAGCATGTTAGCGCTAAAACTAGCTCCTAAGTCACTAAGAGTAGATCACAGAAAATAATTTGATGGCATTTTGGAGATACTTAATGATAGTGAGCTTTTTGAGTAGGTACCTTGATAATAACTGAGGATTTAATGATCATAGTTAAGCTACAGTGCTGCTTGAAATTATGTGAACTTTATTCAGTTTAACTATGAATCATTCATTTTTATCAATACCAGCATTTTTTATATGGAATAACAGATGTTTGTTTAACAGATTAAAAAAATGATTTGCCAATGTGCAAATGTTTGTGAACCCTGAGCTGCATTGCTTAAATCGAGCAGGTAAACACAATCAGGTGGGCCAAATTGAGTGATGAAATGGACCAATGTAATGAGAGATCTTTAGGGAAGAAATTGGGCGGCATTAGATAAAACAGAGATCAAACCAGGTCAGTTTAGGCTCACCAAAGTGAACCCATACAGGTCAGACATGCCAAAAGGGAAATAAAATCTCAGAGGATCTCAGGAATAGAGATGTGATGTTGCACATTTGTCTAGGGACAGCTATAAATTAATTTAAAAAAAGTTTGAGCTCCATCGGTCCACCGTGAGGCAAATCATCTACAAATGTAGAACTTTCAGAGTGACTGAACATCTGGCTAGAAGTGGACTTCCTTTAAAAATATCAAAAAAGAAAAGTGTTTTTTTCTGGTACAGGCCAACCCAAACATTACATTACATTACTGACCTGTCCACAGCCCGCCAAAACAACTGAAATACCAGGCTTGGCCACTGATCACTGCTGGATTGCGGAAGAAGGCGCTCGTCCTGGGGGCCATTAGGGACATCGCTGGTGGCCATAACGACACCAGGCATAGTAACGGAGTGTATCCGAAAATAGATCAAATGTTAAGGTAAAATAAAACAAGCCTACAGAAATAGCCTAGCCAAGAAGTTAGCCTACATTGTGTGTGATCTTCTATTAAATGTAACTACTTAATAAATTAGTTCACCATCAACACATTGTTCATCCTAGTAGGCTACAGTTATCTGGACACATCTTATTTTGAGTCATCACAGAGTCTGTAAAAGGAGATCACCATATCTGACGAGGAGCAGCCATCAGAATGTGTGACCCTACTCTAACTGCTTCTTAAATGGTTAAAACATAGAACATTTTGTTTTTCATGAGCTATGTCCTCTTATTGCAGTAATTGGACACATTTTTTCTTATTATTAGTTATCACAGAGCCAGTAACTATGGGGACACCATAGGCCTATCTGATAACAGCCGTCAGAATGTGTGACCCTACTGTAACTGCCTTAATAGTGAGTTAGACATCAAAGTATCGTTTTGAGTACTTCTGTCAACCTCTGGCATTAATCTGGACACATCTATTCTTATCTGGAGTCATCACAGAGCCCGTTACTAGGAGGTCACCATATCTGATGAGGGGCAGCCTCGTCTGTGTGACACTGAAATTCAGATAGAGAATAACAGCTTAATGTAATTCCCTGAAAACTGCATCTTTTGATCCCATGGTCATTTGAGGCTAAATTTATAAATGTGAAATTCAAAGAGAGCCACACAGTACAGAACAAGCCTGGCAGTATGAAGCGAAAGATTAGATTTGAGATTACAAATACTGAGAGATGTGTCTAAAGACCCCAGAACAACTGCCAAGACCCTAGTGAATGATTTAGCCATGTCGGGAATTGTAGTCTCAAAGAAAACAATAAGAACCCTGCACAGGAATGGACTGTGAGGTTGCAGATCTGGAGAAAGATTAGGTATAGGGTACCGGAAGCACGCCCTTTGGTCAGATGAGACAAAACTAGAGCTATTTGGCCACAGAGACGCTGCTTAAGTTTAGAGAAAGAAGGGAGAGGCGTACAACCCAAAGAACACCGTCCCCATAGTGAAACACAATGGTGGGAGTATTATGCTGTGGGGATTCGGTGCGCCTGGAAATGGAAATCTTGTCAAGGTGGAAGGAATCATGAAGAAAGAAGGATATGTGAAGATCTTGAAAGAAACCCTCAAGCAGTCAGCAGCAAAGCTGGGTCTGGGTCATCGCTTTATCTTCAAAACACGACAACGACCCAAAATATAGGTCGCAGTCGTAGTTTTTTATTCTTTGTGAAATAATTGTGTTTCTTTTGTGCAATGTAAAATAATGTAATCATCCAAATAAAAGTTAGATGTTTGGCAAAGCTGTGTTAAAAATTCCTTGCCCCCCGCCCCAGGAAAATTGATTTAACCTGCCACAATGAAACCTTATGTTGGGATTGCACAATGGTGCGTCCACACGCAACGTAAAGCTAGTAGTATGAATCTTATGTTATCTTCTTCTTATTTTTTTTTATTTTTTTACATAGTTTACTTAATAGTTGAAAATAAAAATGAATACAATAAGTAGGCCTATCTCAACAGCCTACGACTCGAGAGAAGCATGTAGGAGAGAAGTCCGTTTTATTATGAAATATCCGGGCGGAAGTGTTATTGGCGGCGGAACAGAACACAGGCTTAACTTTATACCAATGTCTACGGGCTGGAAAGGAATCAGGACTTTCCGGTAACAACAAAGATCCAAATCGACTCATTGTATAAGGTATTTATCGAGTGTGTTGTGGGCACGGAAATGTTAGGAGTTTCCATAAAATGCTATGGAGCAGTTAATTTGCTTCCCTGTAGAGAGTTAACGTTAGCTAGCTAGATTGAAAATATCCAAAATGGCTGCTATACACTGGTCTAGGTACGGGGCCCCGAAATTCACGTTTAACATAAATGATATATCCCAACAAATACAATTTTTTTCCATCATAGTATGAGGTGTTGGTCATATATGTGGCTGGTTTATCGATTATATAGACCATACTGTGTGCATTCAGCTCAGGAAATTTGGGCCAGCCTCAGAAACACTGGCGTCTCATCTGAGCAGGCCTGTAGCACATCACCAATGCATTTCGACTAGCCAAGCAGGGGCTACTTCATTCATGGGATTTAGAGAATTAAATATTGACCGTAAATAGTCTTCAAGTCGATCTACATACATAGGCTACTGAAAACCACAATCAAAATTGGAACTTTAAACTTCAATGTGCGAACTGAGTGTCCAGAAATAGATTATAATAATATTTCTTTACCGAACGATCTGATAAAAGGGAAGATATGCTGTATTTTAATTTGATCAATCAATTTAAAGTCAGCCGAGAAGTCAGCACTGTTATTGTTGGATGTTGTAGCTTCATTATCTCTGGTTTATATTATAGGTTTGAGAGGGACCTTCCAATTCTGGTTATTTTTCAGGCAGCTATGTTACTCTGCAATATAATTTAAGTAGATGTTAGGCTTTACAACCAAACTGCTCTCGTTCTTGTCTGACAGGCTTCCGGACTTTTTATACACATGTAGCTCAAGTGTTAAAGCTCTTTTAAAATATTTGCTTCATGTACGCTTCTCCTCCGTTATTTGTAATGGAAATTACATGTAAACCTGCATGTCTTGTTTTCTTCAGTTTTGTTACTTTACTTTGACTCAGGAGTATTTTACCTATTTACTATAGAAACTATGGAGTTTATAATCAAGCTTTTGTTTCTGACTTTCAACCACTGATTCCACCCCAGTTTTGCTCAAGGAAGAATTGGGATCAAGTAAACATAGAAAACAAGAGGGTGGATTCTGAAAACAAGATTAAGCTAAATGTTTAGACCACATGGACCTTTGTTATACCAGATGATAGACCGGGCCCAAACTATGTTCTAATACATATAATGTAAGCCTATCTTACACTTAATTGGGTTTTGTAAAACATATTTAGTATGTTAAACTGGCCAATCTGTTCAGGAGGTTTATTTAAGGCTCCTTGTTGTTGTTTGCGTTTTACTGGCTTGTAAGTGCACTGTAGTTCACTACTTGTATTGATTTTGCACCTATTCCAGGACATGGAAAGTGTGATAATTTGTTATGTTATGGTCCTGCAAAGAATATACAGTGAACAGCAACACTGTGGGTTTGTAGAATTGTTTCGTTCCGCTGTGAACATTTTGGCAAAGGCTTATATGTTTGGACATATGTATTGGGGTGCACTCACACGAGGCAAAGTTGCCCTGTATCGTGTCCAAGCAAGATTGCATCCATTAATTTGTATCAGGCCCATAGTGTGTGTTTTAAGTTTCTCTGTATGTTTAATATTATTTTTTCTTGCTTTTTATTGAATCAGTCTTGTTGCATAATGTTGCTTTCCTTTCCCACCCTGTAAGAACTACAGGAAAGAGATGGGAAGGTTGACCATATTGCTTAATTCTTTGAGAACTTGAAAGGGAAGAAACCACAAACAAACTTTTTATAAAAGAAAGATAGATTTCTCTGATAGCTACGTGTGAAATGAAAAAAAAGGTTAATCTGTAATAGTGTATTTCTCCTTTCCACCTCACAGTCTCGTTGTGTACACAGACATACTCACCTTGCGCTCACCATTCGGTTGGAGACCAGTACAACATTCTCCGTTGCCAACACTACCAGGGGGACCCATTCATATTTGGACTTGTGATTCTGCTGTGAAAATTCTCCGACTGGCAGATTGAAACTCATGGACAGATTGCTTTCCAGTAGCTTGCTACTCAAGCAACCATAACGGTTGGCAACCAGTTTGCTGCAGCGTAATCTCCTCACAGTCACATGGCCATCCTCCGTCCTCACAATTAACTGCCGCTATCAGCCTTTGGGATTAATTTGGACAAAAACAGCAAAACTAACAAAAACACACAACTGTGTCTCTCTGCTGCCATGTACCACCATCACTCCCAGCAACAGGGGCTACAGCCCTTCTCTAACGGGTCCAGGCCTCATCATCCTCCACCTCCGAATCAACATCAGAATCGCTCTTCTTCTGATATGCTATCGCAGGGGATGGGTTTCCAGTTTCCTCGTCCCACCCAGCTCCCAGATGAGTTAGAGTCTGCTCTAGCTATCCATGGTCCTAGGGACATGGACCACCGCCTCATTGACCACATGAGCCGGCCAAACCAACACCAGAACCAATGCTCAGATCCTGGGATTAGTCAACGCGGAAACTACAGCTCTGATAATCCGTCTGGGCACCAGCAAGAAATGGACTGGTCAAGTTACCAACCTCCTACTCAACTATTTGCCGGTCCACCACCTAGTGCCAGTCAACAGTCCCAACAACATAAGGGGCCTCAACAGAAGGCTCCGAGCAGCCATGCTGGAACAAGCATTCCAAACTGGACTGCCCCTGTAAGTGACTCACCGTCACCCCAAGCCCGACACCCCCTTGGTGGCAGAAGTAGTGGTGGTGTGGATGGTAAGGGTTTGTACACACCAGAGAGCGCAGGAAGTATCTTGGCTAGCTTTGGACTTTCAAATGAGGACTTAGAAGTGCTGAGTCACTACCCTGATGATCAGTTAACCCCAGATACTTTACCATTTATACTTCGTGACATTCAGATCAACAAGTCAGGCAACCAAATTGTGGCTTCCACATCCTCGTTCTCACGCACCATCCATGATATGTCACTGCCTCCTCCCCACTCTTTGCCTTTGGCACCTTCCCACTCCCCAGAAGTGCCCAGCCTTCTCACTGTTACACAGACAGCAGGAAAAGTCATTGACTATGGTCATGCCAGTCGGGCAAATGACAAGAGTAATACCAGAGAGACTTTCAAAAGAGAGCAGCTCTCCAATGAAAGGACAGTTAAAATGTACCCATCCCCATCAGTTCCAAAAGCGGATAAAGGTGGAAGGCAACAAAGTCATTTGGAACACACTGAATCAAGCAAGCACGGAGACCGGGATTATCGCAGGGCGAGTAGTGACCGTCGTAAGAACAATCGTTCACCTGGGAGAGAATTTCCACCATCATCCAAATCTCGTAATCTAGACCGAGACTACAGGCGTGATGAACTAAAACCTAATCTTACATCTGAAACCAGGAGCAATGCTTCCTCAAGACGGTCTTTATCCTCTTCTTCTGGCTCAAAACCACACGGCAGCAGCAAGAAGTTACCTACCCCGACCATGATAAGTGATTTCTCATCTGTGGCTCCAAAGGTGTATCCCCATACCTGCTCCCTGTGCCACATACAATGTGATCAGGAAAAGGTGAGTGCCAAAATGCCCTCATACCAATGTCTGAAAGGAATACCTTCACATGTTTAAATTTAGTCTGTAAGTCTGTCTTTACCAGGCAGTTGTCAAGATGAGATGATTATGATGTCATTCAGTGTTTTACACATTTAGCAATTGCCTTTGGAATAGGCTGGGGAATTATCCAGCTATACATTGCAGCAAGCAAAGACAATATTTCAGAATAGTGAAGTGTGAAACACTGAATATTATCAAGCCATATATTTGTACTAGGGATGGCCATTTTGAGACATGTACTTGACCGATGATGGGTAAAAAATGAACGATAAATTATCACTTTAAACATTATTTCTTGAACTTTTAGGTTTATACCCCTTGAAATCTTCATTCCAAGAACTTGTAGTCAAACAACAATCCATATGCAGTTCAAGTTCAACATTGAAAAATAAAATGATAATATGCGGCGCTAGTTAAACACAATTGAGCCTCGTAAGATGCGACCATAGACTGTATAAGGGCACAGCACTTGTGTTTAAAAAATAAATAAATTAAGAAAGGTTTAATATATACTATAAGTGTAAAAATTCAAAAACAAATATATTATACATTTCAGCCAATTTTAGAGATAAGATTGGTACAATATTGCAAGAATTTATAATTCTGCAAACATTTGAATATGCAGAATTGCATTTTATACACATTTTTAAACATATGGCTTACCCTGGAGTTGGTTTACAATTTCTGTTTATTGTTGTTGTAGTCCTATGCAAAAACATTTGACACTTTCCTTGCCTGCCTTTAGAAACATAGGAAATTTATTCCCAAGGTAAAGTGGGGGGTCTGGCGGTTCTCCCCCAGAAAAATGTGAGATTAAAATACATTGTTTCCCGCATTCTGGTGACTTAAGAATTAAATAACACAAAAATCAATAGGTCTTTAGACTGACTTTTCATCTTTACTAGTCCCTCTGCTGCTATCAAACAGTCTTGGGCCGCTATGTGAGTTTCCCTTCATGTTAGTCAGTGCATGAGTTGACATGGTGAATCAATCAAGCCACCATATTTCAATATGATTATTGACCGTTTTAATCGTCTCTCTTCCATGACATACTCTGAATTGATGATCTGGGTGTTTGCTGGGACCTGCTCATCTCTGTACTATGGACGTATTACCTGCTACTTCACCCCCCCACCCTCACACTGTGTGCACAGCGCTATGCTGTCCGTGAGATACATAGCAATTGTCCAGAAACAATGAGCTGCTAAGCGATAACAAGGCTTCCAATCAAAGAAACACCGCATAACCTATTTAAATATATTTTTTGTGGATGGATTAGGTTTTAAAAATAAACACTAAAAAAATATTTCAAGACCTGGGTCCAAGAGCCGGCACCAGTCCAGGGACCAGGGATTGGGAATCGCTATGGTAAAAGACCCAACACTACTTATTCCAAAAACAAAATGTGCAATTAACTTCCATGACATGCTAGCTGCGCTCACGTGTAGGGCTGGCCCGAATGCCATTTTTCAGGCTTCGAGTATTCGTTGGTTTTTCGAGCGAATATTCGAATATTCGTTCCAGAAAAACACACCATCAAACCAACATTAATAATGCATGTACTCACTGAAACCGAGTGTGTGTGAGCCGAGACAGCAAGCTGCGTAGTTTGTTGATGCTTTAATAACTTTCGAACGGTAGTAAAGTCGGAGTTCCTTACTTTTTCCCTGTGGAGGCAAACAGCTGTTTTTCCGTTCCAAATCAGCTGTCCTCTGCGCCATCGTAACCCGTACAGGAGCTTATCAATTCATCCAGGAACGTGCATCTTTTCGGCGATTTATAAATCCATACAAAGATCCAATATTGATAGTCGTTTGTGTCCATATTATATCCATTATTAACCGCCTATTCCCATGATGCAAGCAAGTCACGGTTGATGATGGCTGAATAGCATGGCTGAATGTAAACAAACAGCTGAGCTAAGCTAACGTTAGCATTACTTCAAGCATTACATTTCCTTCCGAAATCGCGCTAATGTTGTGGTAGCCTATAGAGTTATTAGGAACACAATCTATTCTTCCTCCATCTCTCTCTCCCTCCTGCGCTTGGTGCCGCTTTTAGTTTGCCTCACTCTGGTAACATCACGTAGCCTACTACAGCTGATATCACTGGTTGCGCTTTGAAAGGGCAACTGCCAACTTGGTCAAAGTTCAAATAATTCGATAATATATTTTAAATGAACGTCTAATTTGTATTTTACAATTGTTTTATAACTTGTATATCCAAATATTATTTGCTGACAAAATATACTGCAGTTTGAGCTACCTTTGCAAAAAAAAAATCAAAAAAAAAAATCTTGAAAAATAAATAAAACGAATATTCCGAATACTGAATTGAGCTCTGAATACTAATTTAACAAACGAATACTCGGATATTCAAATAATTCGGGCCAGCCCTACTCACGTGACACACAGAATTCTTAACAATCAATGATCGATCGTCCATTTATCATGACCATCCCTAATTTGCACCCCACATTGTGATAAGTGCTTTTGGCCACAAAGATAAATAAATAAAAAGTAACTTTCAGTGCTGAAGTGCCTTCAGGTGCCGCAATTGCTGCTTAAATTGCAACTATAAAAAAAAAGAAGAAAAATTCATTTCTCAAGTGTGCCTTGTTCTTAGTGGATACATTATTTAAATGTCATGAACAAATGTGATGTGGGGTGTGGTTTATTTAATAAGTTTCTTGTCCAAACAACATCAGAGGTGGGGGTTGTCACATGCTCATTCTTCCACAGCCTCACCCTTTTTTCCCAATTGTGTATGTTCTGACTTAATTAACAGACAGAAATGGGTAATGAGTAGAAAATTTAATTGTCAAAAGATGAGCTTAAACTGCAAAGGTGTCCCAATATCGGGCTTCTTTTTTCTAAAGGTTCTAAATTCAAATCTATTAAACCTTTTCACATAGCCACAAAAATGGTGTACAGATAAGTAAAACGTGCTTACATTAATGGGTTCTAAATGAATCGATAAATCCAAAACCTAAATGTATCCAGCATCCATTTGACCAGTACCAGCCAATCCCTCTTTTGTTTTCCTGGGTATTAAGATGCCCCAAAATGTCATAACTATTGTATAATAAATGCATCAAATTGACAGCGAGATTGTTTCATTTAGGATTTTTTTAGCTGCATGTTAACGTATTAATTGTGACAGTGACGGTGTCTATAGGCCAGGACACAACGGTCCGACTACCCGAAAATGGAGACTGCCGATTCAGGCAGCTCCAGTCTTCCCGTCGCGGCCAAAAAAGTGCCAAGAACACACCGAGCTGACTGCTGACTTTCCGTACGCTCTGCGCTTGCGCGGGACGTAATGTCTCCATAACAGCAGGCGGCGCTAATCTGTATTGCGGCCCAAAAAAATACGGAAGTCGGAAATGATGGGAAAGCTCTCTAGACCATAAACATAGATAGAAATACGTATTTATATTTATGGACCATAAAGAGCACCATTTTTAGCAGAGAGTGTCGAGCATGGTGTCGAGCAGTCAACAAGGGTTGATGCATGTGAGTACTCGCTGAACGAAACAAACACATTAAAACAATGGCTAGCTTTTTGTGCTACCCGCCTCACTTCCGGACTTTACTGATTCGCTAGCCCTCCACCAATCAAATCGCTCCAACTGAAAGACTGCCCGCCGCCAAAAGAAGCCCGACGACATCTACGACGACAGATTTCACGGCACACACCAAACAGATGTGTGTCCCCGCCCCCTCCAGACTCTCCGACAGCGATTATCGGGCCGGTGTGTCCGGGCCTTATGAGATACAACAATAAGAAAATCTTACCTTTTTTTGGGATGGTTAATTAAAGTTTATATAACCTGATCTGACAAATTGTCAAATTGATCTCTGCTGGATCAAGGGAAACTAGTTCAAATGGTGTGATAATGATCAGGAAGCAATATAGTGCATGTCCGTGTGTTGAAAGTGTGAGGGCACCGGACTCTTTTCGGCTCCGTGAGAGTGGTTAGTGACACAGCATCAACTAATACCAGTCAGTGCTACACACACCTGATTGCAATGAGTTGATGCAGTGTCACTTTGTTTTAGTAGGCTACCGCTCATTCATTTAGGAGTCTAGATCGCTCCATGGACATATAAAGAAAGGTTAGCTCCCGTGAAATTGTGTATACGTTGCTTGGCAACGCCCTCCCGCCCGCCTATCTCTCCCTTTTAGCTTTTCTTCATTGCATTTTCTTTTTTTTCTTTGATGGTTCAGCCCCGTTATCAGTCATTATGACGACAAACAACTGTCTCAAACAAGGCTCCCGCTCCCCTTCCCTCACCTGGAGGGATAGGCTTCTCAAATCGCGTTGTTGCTCCACACTGAAATCTGCGACCAATACGGATATGTGACCATAGAGCATGCATGCGTGAACCGAAAATCGGACTGGGTGTGCGACCAGACCAAATGCAGTAATAAAAACTATATAAAAACGTCTTTCTTTGCACTGATGGTCTCGTTTGCTGTTAAAGGTAATTTATGATTATGTGAGGTAACATGAGGCTGTTTAAAAGATATTTAAGTGTTATTCGGAGCTGCTTTAACTCGCGATTAATCGCACATTTATTCTGTTTCACATCTGTTCCAAATTTACCTTTTTTAATGAGATTAATTGAATACTCATCACCATGTTGGGAGTGGACAAATATGCTGCTTTAAACAAATATATGTTCATTAATATTGCAACAATCCATAACAATGGCAAATCCTGTTCAGAATAAACTCATAGGCAGCCTATTGCAACATGGTATGGTTGTTGATGCCAGACTGGCTGGTCTGAGTATTTCAGAAACTGGGATCTACTGGGATTTTCATGCACAACCATCTCTTCTTTATGAAGAATGGTCCAAAACAGAGAAAGTATCCAGTGAGCTACAGTTTAGTGGACTACAATGCCTTGTTGATATCAAAGGTCAGAGGAGAATGGCACTAGTTCCAGACGATAAAAAAATGCAGTTTGTTGAGTGGCCACTAGGGGCATGTTTAATAATAGAGCAATTCCTAATGACCCCAATGTTAAATAGGCCATTTTCACAGCATTATTAAACCTATTTTAATAGCCAGGTACAAACAACATTCTAGCCTGTATGTTACTGAGGGGGGGGGGGATTATTTTGTACCAGGTTTATACAATTGGTGGTTAAAATGTATGAAAAATCAGGGGCGCGGCCTCTTGTGTGACTGCTAGCTGCTGCCCCTCACTTTGCCTCGGAGGTATACGTCAGCTAGATGGGCGTATACCTCCCCCCAACGTCACATCAATGCCCTTTTTTGGTAAGAGGAAATGAGGCGGAGTCAAAATCTGACAAGATGGAGACGCGCATCAGAGAGGACGATTGGATGCATTTGAAATAACTGAGATCAGTCCGGATGCTAAATCCATTTTATATACTATCTTTGGTTCACACCCCTAATGTATATACAGTGTCGCTTGAAAGTATGTCAACCTCTTGAGCCTTTTGGACTTTTATTCAGTTTAAACTAGAGGTGGGCATAGATTAATTTTTTTAATCTAGATTAATCTAGATTAATTTTGAAATTAATCTAGATTAATCTAGATTAAAATGGCTCATTTGAATTCATTCATAATATGCGTGTGCTCCCTAAATAATGACTCAAAGTAAGTCTTTGAGAACGTGTTTCTCAAGCCAGGTGGCGCATCAGACCAGGGGCTCATCTCCTGTTTCCAACATGCATCACAAACTGCTTGAGGAAGCTGTTCTACTATGATAATTGGTGATGAAAATAAATAATGTTCAACAAGATGTACTTGTGTTTACAAACTGTTTATTCAGTTAAACATGAACTTTGAACTGTAGGCCATAAGAGGTAACGATGAATTGTTTAGGGCTGCAACTAACGATTATTTCAATAATCGATTAATCGGTCGATTATTTTTTCGATTAATCGATGAATCGGATAAAAAAAATAAACATTTGTAAATGCTGCATCTTTATTCAAAAACTGAACATTACTTCAAATTCACAGTGCACACTGAAGTGTCAAAACACCAGGTTATTGCTCCAACGTCCCGGAACTATTAAAAGTAATATTAAATGATAAAAAATTAATAATAAACTTAACTGGGATAACACAAAAAAAAACATACAATGTATGATATACATTTATACAGTATAAGGGATGTCCATGGTAAACCAGTCAACCGATAATATTTTTAACCGGTAAATACTAACGGTTAAAAAAATTAAATCATCTTAATTTCTCTCAGATGACAGGAGAGTTAATTTGTATTGATATTGATACCATTTTCAAGACTCCTTAACGATCCAAGTCTTTATTGATATCAAAATTGATAATTTTCTATTATTTTGTTGAAATAGAACTTGTATTATTGCTTTAATTGCTGATATGATCATAGCTCTAGATAGGACATTAAACAGGTCATAATTCCATTCCATCTTTACTATCTATTTTATCTTGCTGGGAAAACAAGTTTCGCCAAAATCTCAAATTTCTTTTTTTTTGTGTTGCATTTGAACACATCAATCATATTACTGAGCCGGCCTGAACACATCACAGTTGACATGTTTGCTACTTTTTTTAAGCTAACTAGCTTTATATCCTTCCGATTTTAACATGGATTTAAAATCTGGATCACTATTTTTAACTGACGGGACTTTCTACACCGTTCGGTTGTATGATTACTGCCGCTGCATTGAATGACTGTTGATGCGCCGATGCCGATTCTCCGAGCACGTCTGCACACCGTCTGCAGCAGCAGCTGACAGAGTTTTTTTTGGACTAGACGGATACTGAGTTGATGGAGTTTTTTTTAACCCAAAGAAAGCAAAGGTACAACACTTTTATATAGGCCTGCAGTCCAGTGTTAGATATGACCAAAATACAAGCTGTGGCCGCTCACACTATAGCTTTCCCGCACGTGAAGCGAGCCTTCACGTGCGGAAGGGGGTTCACCCCGACGGCGAACAGCATCTCCCCTGAGCCGAACAGGAGGTGGAATTAAGAGATTAACGGCGATATTTTTTTTATCGCCCGATAAGAGTTTGGCGTTAACGCAGCCGTTAACGCCGTTATCGGCCCACCACTAGTTTAAACATTGTTTGTACATTTTTATCAATACCTGTACCACAATCCCTCCACTTCACAATTATGCTCCACTTTGTGTTGGTCTATCACATTAATTCCCAATAAAATACATTTATGTGTGTAGTTGTAACGTGACAAAATGTGGACAAGTTCAAGGGGTATGAATATTTTTGCAAGCCACTGTATATATGGGATCAAAGGACTGGACCTAAATTTTGGGTTTCACCCGTTTGAATAACGGATCGTCTTGAGCTTTGTCTGAGTACTTCAGACTTTCACTGTTGATTAATTGGATATCTGAATGCTAAGAATTGGCTCATGTTGTATATCTTCATATATTAGAAATGTGAATCTAGCTCTGTTAATTGTGTGTTAACTGACATCTTTCTCTCCCATTTGTCATTTTTCTTTAGGACTGGGTTGACCATATTAACACAGTCAACCACACTGCTGCCTGCAGAGACCTGCGCAACAAGTGAGGACATTTTCAATGTGGTTTTATGAAGCCTTGCATCTCCTATAATTTTTTCATAGTTCAGGATTTCCCACAGCGCATAAGCTAAGATGTCTGCTTAAGGCCAGGACACACCGGCCCAATAATCGCCGTCGTAGAGTCCTGAGGGGGCGGGGACACAAATCTGTTTGGTGTGTGCCGTGAAATCGGTCGTCGTAGATGTCGTCGGGCTTCTTTTGAGCCGATTGAACATCAATCGGCGGCGGGCAGTCTTTCAGTTGGAGCAATTTGATTTGTGGAGGGCTAGCGAATCAGTGAAGCCCGGAAGTGAGGCGGGTAGCACAAACAGCTAACAACAGTTAGCCATCGTTTTAATGTGTTTGTTTGTTTCGTTCAGCGAGTACTCACATGCATCAACCCTTGTTGACTGCTCGACACTCTTTGCTAAAAATGGTGCTCTTTATAGTCCATAAATATAAATTTACGTATTTCTATCTATGTTTATGGTCTAGAGAGCCGTCCCATCATTTCCGGCTTCCGTATTTTTTCGGGCCACAATACAGATTAGCGCCGCCTGCTGTTATGGAGACATTACGTCCCGCGCAAGCGCAGAGCGTACTGAAAGTCAGCAGTCGGCTTGGTGTGTTCTTTGCACTTTTTTGGCCGCGACGGGAAGACTGGAGCTGCCTGAATCGGCAAACTCCATTTTCGGGTAGTCGGACTGGTGTGTCCTGGCCTTTAGACGCATCCCGCATTACCGCTCGTTCAACCGTCGTTTCTTCACCCGTTTATTCACCCTTTATTACCCGCCCTATGTATTGTCTTCAATCAGTTTCAAAATTAAATCTAGGATTACAAGTAAACTGTTGCCTACTTACACATACAGGAAAAACAGACGAACATTGATGTTCCATGGAAATTCTGTTTCTACTATGCAGTAAGAAGTGCTTTGCTGAATAGCTGTGGCTCTGTGCTATGTGCTGAGAGATCATAGACTGTATATAAAAGAGAAAGAGACGTGCACATTACCATGCCATAAAACAATATTCCAAATGATAAGGTAACCTTTCTTGGTAGTGGTAACTTTAGTGGTTTAGAAGTATACATTTATTAGCAATACAACATTTAAATAAAAATGTGCACTCTAAACATTGACGATAATGTATAAAGAGCTTTGTTTCATCCATCTTTCAATCCGGCCATTATTCTGCCTGCAGCATTAACTACAGTCGCAATGAGAAAAGGTCAATGACACAATTTTGCAAAACAAAAAAACATGAGCTGCAGAATTTAAAATATACTACCAAGTTCAATGTTAACTTGCCCTTTAATTCTGGTTCAGAGAATATATCGTTTTATGTTTGACCATCCTCATAAGGGACTTATTAACTATGGCTGTCCAAGGGCATTAGAATTTCCGCATTTGACCAACACTCCTGCGCCGTCATATGTCCGTCAAGGGGAACAGTCACATATGTTGATGTCAAGACCGCTTTATATGCTCGTGCATGAGCATCCGTGCCATGCCGAGGCTCACCTCTTCCAACCAGGCAAGGGCCAAGGAAGTGTACCATGCTCTTAATGCTGGGCTTACACTACACGACTTTTCACGCGATTTGACAGTCGCAGACAATCTTCCAATGTCGGACTGAAATCACAGAAGTCGTGCTGGAGTTGTGGCGCTCTCCCTTTATCTCAGTCGTTTGGTGTATGGTTGTCTTCCGACCTGATTTCAGCCAGACTTCTTCCCGTCCTGACGTCCCGACATTATCAAACATGTTTGATATTATCGTTAGTCTTAAGGGGTTGGCTGAAGCGAAATGACGTAAACACTGTCACACTCTCGCATGCACCAAGCGAGACGCAGGAGGAGCGGCATTAGTCGCGACCTGTGTCCGCCTGTGCAGGCACTTATTTCGGACACTTTTTCCTTGAAGCCTTGGCGGGAGAACCAAGCTGACAGCCGCGCAACCTTAGCACTTTACCGTCAAATACAGGGTTAGGAGTTAAAGTTATTGGGGGACGAGCTCAGCAAATAAAGATGGTCAAATAACTGAAGTGTGAGCCCAGCATAAATTTAACAGAACACTCACACTATTTAAACAAACTAGACTTTAGCCGTCAATCATGTATGGGCCCGGTACGATTGCCTAGTGTGAGTGCACCCAAACACAGCTTGTTTGGGGAAGTAGTGTTAGCGATGAGAGTTAGCCATAAAACAGATGTACAGGGCAGTACAAACTGAAACAAGCTTAAAAAGAGTTCATCTGGAAAGCAGTGCAGAGACTTGACAGAGTGGGCCCGGTACTACAAACCACCATATCCCATGACACTTAATTGTATCTAGATAATTGCTTAAAGGCAAGCTCAGTTATTGTAATCTAGAACACTTCTTGTCAGTCAGCTGACATATACTCACCGTTGTATGTGCACGCTGAAATTAAGTCGGGTTTTATACACAACCAAGCACCCCCCACGCGCGGGTCGCCGATGCCGACGGTCTGGACGGGTGGAGCATTCGCCCCAACTGTTTAATGTATGTTTTAAAAAGCATGGATTTGTATTTGAATATAGAAGCATTTGGTATTTCTTTAGACAATTTAAGACAATGTTGAATGACATCTTTGTGTGTGTCTGAAGGTACCCTGACTGGAAACCAAATCTACCAAGGTCAGTTTTATTCTTGTTCTTGTGTTTCCAATAGTCTGGATATAGCTGTAAACAGCAGCCAGTAGGGTCCTGCACATTTTAAATAACACGTATCTCACTGATACCCAGGGGGCAAAGTGATTTTATGGGCATGGAATGTTGTAAAAGGTTGTTCAGCAGAAATTATATCTAGGACCTTCAAGGATCACAACCTGGGTGGACAACCTGGTCAACTACCTGCTGGAAAGCTTAAGGGGACTGAAATAGCTAATCGTAACCATGGTTAAAGAGGACCTATGATACTTTTCGACTTTTATGACCTATAAACGTTGTTATAATGATTTATAGTCATGTTTAACCATACTAGAGTATCAAATAATTGCGTACATGCATTTCGACGTATTCCCTGCTGACCGTCTGGGGTGGCTATGCAGAGCACTAAACACTATGGCAGCCGGTCGAGCCGAACTCGTTCAAATTTCCGGATTGTTTCTGTCACGCTCAGGTCGTTTCTGTCATGTTTCCATGTATGGTAATGCTGCCGCTCAGGCAAGCTCCGGCTGCATGCCCCCAGCTTCCCGAAAATTTCCCGCTGCTGGAAGGAAGGTAACCAATCACAACGGAGTGGGGTTTGCAGCAGGGGGGGAGGGGCGGAGAAGCTCAAAGCAGTGTGTAGAGAGAGACTGCTGTGCTCGCTAGGGCAAGAGGAAGAGTGTCCCGAAAATCTACATAGTTTTTTGTGATGTGATTTGTGTCAGGTTGCTATGGAAGTAAATGAGTGTCATCGGATTTTGAAAATAAAAAGCCATTGAATTTTAAGCACTGAATATTTATGCATTGAAATAACGTATCTGAATTTTTTGCAGCATTGAAATAATGTAACTGAATTTTTTGCCTCTGAATTTAACTCATTACATTTTAAATAACTTATTTTCACCTTTATTTGACAATGTTCTCAAATTCAAAATTAAATATTCAACGTTAAAAAATTCAACGTGCCAAATTCAACTGCAAAATCCCATGTATGAAATTCAGAGTAAAACTTTGGGGACCCAAGGAAGAGCAATCGATCATAGATGCTAGATCGCGTTCAAACAAAGAGAGCCAGTGGGAATATTAGCTTGTTGCCTTGGATACCCCTGACTGATGCAGGAAGGCAAATCAGGTTTTAGCCATGTCAAACGGCAACACAAGTAACGATGGTGCTTGGGTGAGTACAAACATGTTTCTATATAGGGAAGAATATAATGGCTAGCATATATATAGAAACATGTTTGTTTCCCACTTGCTCTCTTTGTTGAACGCAATCTACTATCTATGATCGATTGCTCTTCCTTGGGTCCCCAAAGTTTTACTCTGAATTTCATACATGGGATTTTGCAGTTGAATTTGGCATGTTGAATTTTTTAACATTGAAAATTAGATTTTGAATTTGAGAACATTGTAAAATAAAGGTGAAAATTTGTTGTTTAAAATGTAATGAGTTAAATTCAGAGGCAAAACATTCAGATACATTATTTCAATGCGGGCAAAAATTTAGATACATTGTTTCAATGCTGCAAAAAATTCAGATACGTTATTTCAATGCATAAATATTCAGTGCTTAAAATTCAATGGCTTTTTATTTTCAAAATCCGATGACACTCATTTACTTCCATAGTTGCTCTGTAGCAGTTTTTAACAAGAAATGAAGACCAGAAAAGTAGTATAATAGTATCTCTTTAAAGGCGAGGGTAAAATTAAAAATGTTTAACTTAAAGATATCATCATTAAACTTTGCCATTTGATTACTGTCATTAACAAAATTATTTTTTGTATTGAAGTTGTCCACCCAGGTTGTCATCCTTGGAGGTCGTTTTACAAAATTCCATGTCTGTTTTCCATAAAAGGAGTTTTTGCCCCCTGGGTTTACGCCGTTTTGTTGTTTACCCATTTGAAAATATTTCTGTTGACTTTTTCAAGGTTTAATGAAAAGGTGAAACTATAGTAAATGGCCATGTTTCTGAACCTAGTAGAAATAATAGAATGTTTTAAGTGTACCCATATTAACAGCTTAGAGCAGCCACACAGCGCGTGCAGGCCGCGATGAAACATTATTCAGCTCTCGAGTCTCGCCTTTTTTTCCGAACAAGATGCTTTTTTTCTCTTTTTTTCTGCTAAATTATACAGAGAAATACATCTGTTGACCATCATATTTCCCTAATACAAGCAACATTCACTATAGTTTCAACAATTCTGCTGTGACTTTCAGATTTCAACCTCCAAAGCATGTATTTTATGCGCAAATATATATATTTTTTATATATAAAATTAGGTAAACAGATTTCTATCGAAATTCAATATATAAATGTATCATAATATGATGTGCGCTGCAGTTACTTTTACTGCTTTTCCATACGTCATCGGTCCTGATTGGCATAACCTTCACAAGACTTCAGGCCGTGGTGGAACGCAAAGTTCCTAGTAGTTTTGATGGAAAAGAGGCTTACGTTTAGTCTGTAACAAAGTCAATAGCAGCTTTGTTTTTCAGTCTTTTTATTTAATTGACACATGCTTCCGAATCCTGAAAACTTCACTAGCTATTTTGCTCAGGTTGCCCAAAAAGAAAATATGCCTCCATGCTACTACTTGTCCCAGCAATCTCTCTCTCAGTTAACTTGGTGTGGTTGTGTTCTTTACTCAATCAATGTTGTTTTTGGTCTAGTCGAAGTGGACATGGCAGCCGAGTGTTATGGAATCCCAATGACGACTCTCCTTCCCATTCTGTATCTAGGTCGCTCTCTGGTTCTCCGACCCCAAGTCCACCTCACAGCAAACGCAAGCCGCTTGGGAGGCCTTACCCATCTCACCCTCTCCATCAGCCCTCCACAGGTAGAACACATGCCAAATAGTAGGCGCAACATTCATCAAGTAGGGGAATAAATGACTAAAGTAATGTCAATGCTGTAATCCCTGACATTTGTGTTCCCACACACAGCTCACATGGGTAAACTCAGGATAGTTTTAGAGTCACAGTGCATGTGTGAAAGGGGTTTTAGTTTACTGTAGGATAAGTTTGCACAGTGATTGATTATGTAGGGATTACTGAATACTGTATTGTGCTTGGTATATGTCAAGTATAGTTTACCCACTTATCAACTCAACTTTATTATCTTAAGAACACGGTCATCAGTTGGAGTCTCACCATGCCGGCTCACTTAGGAATTCCTCCAGAGAACATCGCCCTGAGAAGAGGGCCAGGGAATCTTTTGGTAAGTCATTGTGTCTGTTTTTTTTATCTTTAATTTTGCCTTTTATTAAAGAGCTGACAGGGTGTAGAAACAGGAAACATAGGGGGAAAGAGGGACATGACATGCAGCAGAGGTCCCCAGCCACACTTGAACCACGGACTAGAGATTATGTGGTATGCGCTGAACTATGCGGCTTTGTTTATGCTCAACGCGGTGTCCGTGGCGCTAGAGTGCACAATGTAAGTTTTGACCACCAAGGTGCACGACTTTTCATTTCATTTTAAAATAAGAAATTTTAATAAAATTGTCCCACTAGAATCACTTACAACGGAGGCATCTATGATATTTCTTAATGCTATGATTATGTCTCGTATCAGCTACTGTATAACCTGCTGGTCTCAGGCAAACAAATCAACATTAAAATCAACTAAAAGTCTCCACAAACAAGCTCTTAAAATATTTGACAGAAAATCCCAACAATATCACCACTGTCAAATACTCTCCCATTACAACATACTAAACTTTGAGAATTTCGTCAGGTACTCGAATATCCGTATGGTTCAAAAAATATTAAACAATAGTGCTCCCCCTCCCTTGAAAATGTTTGTCAAGCTCTGCTCTGAAACTACCTGTAGAACTACAAGGTCCACCACTAGGGGGGAGTGTAGAGTCCCTCAAAAAAAATCAACATTTGGTCAGTCCTCTTTCTCCTACAGAGCAATAAAAGAATGGAACATCATTCCAAATGAGCTGAAAGTGTTGGCAGACTTTCACTTGTTTTCAGGCCAATTTAAGAAATGGATTGTCAATAACCAAACCTGCACGCATTAGTTTAGTCTTTAAAAGTCCTCGTTTTAATGATAGTTTTATCTCAGTGTAATTTTAAAATGGTGATTTCATGTGTGCCATATAGTGATGTGATATGTATATATACTGTATATTGTTGTTGTATTCTGTGTTCACCTGCACAGGGACTGCAGATGGAAATTAGCAAACTGCTATAATCTGGTACAATGCATCTTTTCTCTGTGAGATTAATGTTACTTTGTACATGGTCCCTGACAAATAAACTAATAAACTAAAACTAAGACAAGCCTAAAGCACACTGTTGCAATAACAATACGGTCTGATGACTATCTTGACATGCCATACTGGTCAGGTGGATGGATTATCTAAGAAAAAGATAAGTGTTCCATTACAGAAACCAAAAGTGTTGCAATTTTGCATTTGTATTTTTGTTTTGTGTAATTGGTTTTCTATTGCTCATGTTTATGACTAAATTGAATAATTGTTTTCGTTTGTTCCTTCTCAGCATTTAATTTTGCTCTCCTTTCCTTTTTCCTCTGATTTGTGGCCTGTCTACAGGTGGTCCCTTTCACAGTGCTGGGAAATATCCACAGAATAATTCAACCAAGTTCTCCACAGACACCAGCCGACGTCCATCCCTCTCCAAGGCCAATCGCAACTCAAAAAATTCAACATTGCAGCCCACCAAAGCTGTCAAGAGTGGCACCAAGCCCGGAACCAAGGTGACTAAGACGGCAAGTGCCAAGGCTGCTGACGGGAGTGAAGGGTTTTCACTGTGGAAAGCCAAAAGTGCCTAAAATCAACCCCTGTATTAGCTAAATGAACACTAAATTGCAGCATTTATGCAGTTTTATTCCTGAAAATGTGCGCTTTTTAAGGCACTATAATGAGCTTCTTTAAAACGCAACTTTTCACAGTGCTTTAGGGAGGTGCCATTAGACACTGTGCAACACGCTATAATGTGAACTAGTGCATTATATATTGTCGTATGAATTGTGATTTTCTTTGATTATCATTCATTATTCATTCAAACGTTATTTATACTCATTGAGAGTTCAGATTACTAAAAAAGACAATTAGATAATAAAAGAAGACAACTTTGTAAAATGGCTGCAAATAAATGACGTGGGGAAAGTACAATATAGTTATTTGCAACAGTTCCAGGTGTTGTTAGCAATCACACATTTCAGCACATCACGTAACATTAATCAGGCTTTTGTTTGGAAAATTCATTAATTATATATTATTATTAAATACTTGTAATTGCTATCAACACTACACATTCCATGAAATAGGAAGGCACTATTTAGCTCTATATCTCTGTTATCGATTAGTCAGACCTGCTCAGGTGGCTAGGCTAACTACCTATTTACTGTTACTAAGCGGCACATGCCATGTTATGTCAGTGGTCGCTGTGGCCAATGCCACAGGCCGATAAACAATCTCGGCGTCTCTCGTGTTTTACAGTATTTATTTGTGTGGTGGAACTTATACTAGAGGTTGATTCCTGGCACAGTGAAATAATTAATTTAGAATTAAGTTTGCTTCTGTTAGACTCAAGCAGGATTTCTCCCAAAAGCAAATTGAACCTTGTGATGTTGGTTTCCAGTCTGCCAAGCCTCCACCGGCCAAGAAGAAGAAGAAAGTTGTGAGTCCAGCCTCCCAGGACTCCTCTGTGGCAGACCGTCTGCTTTACCTGACAGGCATCCCGAAAGACGCCTCGGAGCAGGAAGTGACTGATTGGGTCGGGTCCTTTGGCAAGATCAACAACGTGATCCTCATGCCATGCTCCGAGGTAGAGAGTGAAAGAGACCAAGGACAAAAGGTACTATCGAACACATTGGTTATGGAGGCTTTTTGCTAGAAATATAACTAATCTTTTTTACAGATCTCCTTCCAAAACTCACACTCAACCGATATTGCATATTCATTAAGGCAAAATACTAAATGGACTGCACATTTTATTTTACACTCAATCCTCAGTGTGTACCATTAATAGATCAGCAACCGGTTTATTCTTCGTCCGTGAAATCAAGTTCGCACACCATTTTACACAATGCAAACCTTAAGGAAATCAGGCCCGTAGTATATAAATGTGGCTTTACAAGACAGCAAATTATCATTTCATTTGATATATTGGACATATTATCATCTTAACTCCTCCGCTTCAGGCATCTGTATGTATGGTGAGGATGGAAGATGCTCAGTCTCTGGCTAACTCCGCTAATCTCTCCATCCGAGACCAGCAAATCACTGCTTCAATTGCCAAGGTACTGTGTGGAAAATAGATGGACGTGATGCATATGGCATATAGTGTAAGACCTTTGAAAGATGCAAGTTTAAGTCGGCCTGTAACACAAATGTATGTTTTTTTTTTTTCTTCTAATTTTGGAGCACATTAATGTCGTGGCATGTACACTTTAGGTTAACTCATTTATTTTTGTTTTAGGAACACGATGCAGGTCAGTCTTTGGATGCTAACAACAGGTCTGTCTGAGTTTTCATCATAAGCATTTTTCCTTTACCCTACTAGTTACCATTCACAATGCCAATTTTAACTTGCTTTGTCTTCACTCCTCTTCAATTGTCTTCACAGCAAACCTGTTCCAGGACCTGACAAAGGTGCTGCTGAAGAAGACACTGGTAGGAAAACAAAAAAGTGGAATTTGGAGACTGCCATGCCAACAAATAAAATAGGGAGAGACGGAAAGACTAAGAATATCATACTGGAAGTACTTTTGCTGAAATAAAAGTACTGTTTCTTAAGACATTTCACTCAAGTAAAAGTACTTGTGTAAATATATATTAAATAAAAGTTAAATTGTGCTCAGAGTAAATGTTAGTGTTCAGTATACCAACTTTAACTATATGAAAAATCGCTATTATTGTGACTAGGGTTGCTGAAAACTCTCAAAATTGACCTTTTCTAAATCCTGGGAATTCCCTTGTATTCCCTTTACTCGACTGAGGGGTTTTTGGGCACGTTTTAGACATATATGCGCAGGGCAGACTGAATGTAAGGGCTAGAACTAATGGCACTAAACGGAGTCAGAATAGTCATCAAAAGGCTTTTTCAGACGAGGAGTGCACGTGGACCGGCGAGAGAGGAGGTGTTGTAACCATGGAAGTAGCTTTTGTTAACAACCATATTACGGGTGTAATAGCAACTCATATTGTTAACATTTGTTCAGTAATTAAGTTGATTAGGTATTCAGTTCTGTTTAGTTTAATTTTCTATTTTAATATGTTGATTGAGTCTAGGTTTGGTACATTTGTATTCATGTAGCCTACAAGAGAAAGCAGCAAAGTCTGACTCGAAGACGGGATCACTGTGAATATCACCATCTGATGAAGCAGAAAAGTGAAACACTTTTCAGCTCTACCAGGCTGTGACAGCGCGTGTGTGCAACAATGAGTAAAGAGGTGACAGTTTAGCAGCTGTGTGGCCGCTTACCGCTCCACCTGAAGAACTCCCGTGCCTCTCTCTCTCTCCGCTCACATGTCATTGAAGAATGTATAACCAGGCACGTCAATCCCCTCCCGTCTGAAAAGGCCACGATGGCCAGAATATCTTTTATTATCCAAGCCTCTATTAATGAGAAAAATCTCACCCACTTGCGCTGACACATTTCCTGGGATTCCCGGAACCCGGTCAGCAACCCTAATTGTGGTTTACCATGTTGTGGTTGTTGTGTGGAAAATCTACTCATTTTAGCTCTGTTTGAACTTTTGCCCTACATATCTCCTTTCTGCAGGAGGTGAAGCTGACGTGAAGACTGCTGATCAGGTACATGATACATACACATACCTGGTGGGATATTAAAGCACAACATTTTGAAATCGCCTGTTGAGTCTCTTCAACAACATCCAGTGGCTGATACGCAATTGTGAATTAACAAGCAGTAAAATATCGCTATCCAAGCATTTTCTGCTCAACACAATCCAATGTTTGCTACACAGGGCATGGTGTTGATCACAGGACTTCCCGAGAGCATGTGGTCAGAGAGTGACATCGCCGCGCTGATTGAGCCCTTTGGAACTCCCTCTGACATCATCATGGCAACACAAATAGGAAAGGTTAGTACACATACTTTCATTTGAAGCTTTGGCTGTTTCTAGGAGAGGAACTTTTGACACTATTGAACACCACTTTATACAAGTAGCTGAAGAAAACGCCATAAACAATTTTGCAAGATAGTCGTTAAGTTTATTCACACGTCATATTATCATTGACAGGCAATTTCATAGAAAATGTATGGCAATATAAGACAAGTGAAAGGGGAACCCGAAATAAGCTAATAAAAGGTCCTAGCTAGGAACTGTATTTATGGTACAGAACAAATGTATGAATGGAATCACTTTTTGCAGCATTGTCCCTTTAGACGTCAATATTGAAGCCCCCTAAGAGGATCGTCTCAGTTTTTCCCTGTGTGGATAATAAGATTTCCTCCAGTTTGACCCTAAACGTATCAAGGTCAGAGTCAGGGTGGTGACAAATAGCACCACCAGATTACCAGATTTTGAACACGTGTTAGGTTGAGGTGAACGGAGCTATCTTCTGCATCGGAGGAGGTAAAACCAATGTTGGGCTTTGTTTTTTTACAAAGAGGCCCTGACAGGTGTGAGGTCTCACTCTGACTTATTTTGGAGAGTCATCAAAACAGAATGAGAAGGGGAAATAGACTGAGAAAGTGACTCCGGGGTTTGGAACAAACAAATAAAATAGTTGTGCAAATATTGATATTTGCACAACTATTTGGATATTGTTTGCACTTGTGCTCTTGTATGATACACTGTGGCGAAAATGAAATACTGTATGCTGCCGTGTGTGTTTTGTGGCCTGCTGTTCATTTTGCTGGGGTGCATTTGCTGGTAAAGGGGTTGGTGGCTCTGCGGACTCCTTTGTAGGGTTGTAGGTTCCACTACTTTAGACTCACCCTCTGACTGGCAGCTGCTCTAAGGTTTATCTCATTCAAAAGCTTCCTTTGATAGTTTAGTCTACAAACTAACTGTTCAATAGGATGCTCACGATACATGATCATGAACAGTTTGTCAGTTCTGTTTTTACTGGTGATTTGCTGGTGAAAAAAAGCATGGAAGCTTGTTTTCAACTGCTTATGTCTGACCTTACTCTGTCCAAGGATGTATGTGTTGAAGAAAAGAACTACACATTATTTTGAAAAATGCTTTTTGTATTTCAGGTGCTTGTGTCAGTGCTAAACATGGATATTGCTCAAGAGTTAGTGAAAGTCAACACCTCCAACCCTATGAAGATTAATGACTGTGAGCTGAAGATGATCCATCTCAAGAAGTGTATCCGTCTCAGCACACCGGTAGGGCTCTCATCACTAACCCAATTTTTATCTACAGTATATCTACCTCCCATTCCTTAGAAATGGATAGGAACTTATTAAAAAGTTAAAAAAAAGTAGATATAGTGGTAAGTGCGGAAATATTCAGGGAAATGATGGTGCGTGACGTGAAGGACTGCCATGTTTTGGTATTATGGTACTCAAAATGTGGTCAATGGTTGTCAGGTCTATTTGATGTTCTTCATTAGTCATCTCATTTTGGGAGGTTGGTTTCTTTAATATTCTTCTTAAAGAGTAGAATTTCACTATTTAAACTATTCACCGTTTTCCTTTGGGGATGAATAAAGTGTCTCCTGCCTGTCTCTAGGGATTAATACTTTATGAAACTCTTTCCACAGGTGGCTCTCTACAATCTTCTGATGGGATCAGAGGACCCATTAGTGAGTATTTGTCACATTATTGTTCTCTCCCTTTTTGGTTAGTTTATTCAACAGGGACAGTACACACAATACACTTTACTGTAAATATTTAAGTTTTTTTCTTGTCATCAACAATGGTTAAGAGATAATGACACATTATGTCTGGCAATCCAAGAGTAGATTTAGAACTTTTTATTGCATTCACCAACCTAAATAAACCTGCAGCTTTTTCACAGTAAAAGCAATAAATGCTTCTAATTACTTGAAGCTTAAAGTGTGAAACTGCCACATCGCCCTTGAAATCCGACTATAAAAAAAGTCTTGTCATGCTGTTATCCTTTTCCATGTGTCCCTGTGACAGCATAGAAGACATAGTCAATGTGTGTTTGCTTCCTGCAGGAGAGTGCAGTAGGCTGGAGCAGCCTGTTGGTCATCAGTAATGTTCCAAACACGCCGAGCGCCCACTCTGAGGTCCAGAAACTGGTGCGACGCTTTGGTACCGTCATCAAGACTGTAGTGATCAATAGCATGGTGAGGGCCTTTCTGTCCACTCTATCTGCTCCTTCATATCCAGCTCTGTCCTGGGTTATTGTTTCACCTCTTATTTATCAGGCATCAGTAATGTGACCTGCTGTTAACACGATGTAATGTCTCTGCCCGCTCAGGTCATTTGTGAGATGGCCACTGCGGCGATGGCCCTGTCTGTTTACAAACGCTTCAACAAATTCCCGTGCATCATCCAGAACAACCCTCTGTATTTCTCCCGCAAGCCTGACCCGAAAGCCAACACACAGAACAAAGTCATCTCTGCATGCATTGATTCATCCGAGGTTGGTCACTTTGAGAAAAAGATTTGCAATGGTTTTTACGAGTCAAGTGTGAGCCATTTTGACACATATTTTTTTTTTTTGTCTACAAACTCCATACATTCTGACAGTTTTAATTGGTCTCAATTCCAAACACATAATGGCTGGTGTTTGATGTGACAATGATCAATGGCTCTCTGTCTCTGGTCATAGGAAACACCTGCTAATGGCAAAGGCTGCCAAAGGGACCAAGAGGAGACAGCACACACACAGGAGTCTCTACTGGAGGGAAAGGAAGCGGATGTTGACGGGAAGGACAAGATGACCAAGAGCACACACGAGATAGAAGGGGAAGCTTTGGTAAAAACAGACGTGCTTCCTAATGCTGTTTGTGGCCCATTGGCTGAACCTGACTGTAAAGTCCCCCCGGAGACAAACATGGGGGAGACAGTTCCACTGGAGACAGACATGGGGGAGACAGTTCCATTGGAGACAGACACGAGAGAGACAGTCCACCTCGACACAGATATGGGGGAAACAGTCCTGGACACAGACATGAAAGAGACAATCCACCTTGACACAGACATGGGGGCCACAGCAGCAGACAAGACAGACGTTGATACTTCCAAATCAGAAAAAGACAAGTCTCCTGCTGGCGAAGAGACCAAGCCATCTAGCTCTGATGGCAAAGCAACATCCAAGGAGTTCGTCTTACCAGAGCTCCGTAAGGTAATAATCCCAAACCTGTCACGTGATTTATGTGGTTGGGGACAGAATGTCTTAATGATAAACAAGCACATTGATTAATGTTTTTGATTTTTGATTTTTGATTTTTTACATCTCCTTTTAATCCCCATTTCACCAGGTTACCCAAGAGATGGTTAACGCGCTACTGGTGGAGTGCCGAACAAGAGTCCCCAGTCATCCCAACAACTCAGCGGCTCCCACCAACAAAGAAGTGAAAGAGACAGGACTGGAGGCAGCGCAGGGCCGAGAGGCAGCACAGGCACAAGAAGCAGCCAGGAAGCGCACCGAGGAGGAGGTGAAGAAGAAGAAAGACAAGGAGAGGGTGAGGGACAGAGAGAAGAGGGAGAGAGAGAGAAGGGACAGGGAGAGGAGGGAGAGAGAGAGGAGGGAGAGGGAGAGGAGGGACAGGAAGAGGACATACGGCCAGAGCGTGGCGGGCAGATTGGAGGGGAACAAGCAGAGGCGAGATGAACAGAAAAAACACTCTGAAGCAAAGACTAATAAGGTGAGAAGACATTGTCCGGTCAAAGTGTGGAAACAAGTTCAATATGTCTTTAGTCTCATCCTTTGCTTCCTTTCTTTCTGCTGATACAACCAGGTGGAGGAGGAGTTTGATGAGTTCCCCTTCAACATGAGCGACTTTGTGACTGTGGATGAAGTGGGAGATGTGACCGACCTTCCTAGCGCTCCTTCTCCCACTATCCCTATGGAAACCACAAAGGTGGGGGAGGACCCCGTGTGTGGTCAAATGGACACTACAATGGTACAGTTTGGCTTCAATACATGACAAGCAACCATTTCTCTACATGCTTATCGGGGTTCAGAGCAATTTAATTTGAACAATGTAAGAACATAATTGTCATCTTCCTTCTTCTTGGATTGTCTTGTAGGACACACCTATGGAGGTTCCTACAGACAGCAGTGTGTCCTTGGTGAAGTCTGATGACATATGTGAGTGTGTGGCTGTGCCCACACCTGCTCTGGTTCTCACTGCTGCAGCTTCACAGTCCGACTCAAACCACAGCCCAACACATGTGCCATCATGTCAACCAGATGCACCTGAGATAGGTACAAGCTCATGCTGATATAACCTCTATTGTGAACTGAATGAAACACTATCTTTTTAATTTGATTTATTTATTTTGAGCTGAAGTCTGTCTTCGTTTAGTAGGAAGCACATTGAAAGCCAGCCCGGACTTCGCTGATGAGGTTGAACCCGTTCCCACGTGTACGTCGGTCCCGGCTGACTCAGGACCAGTGAAAGTGAAAGCAGAGCGGGAGGACATTGCTGTCACACAGCTACCGGAGGGTATGGAGCAAGCAGAGGAAAACCGGCAGCTGGTCCAGGAACAGGGCAGAGAGACAGAAGCTCCTGCTGCTGACACCGGTACCATCTATAGGATTTAGTTTGAATTTGAAGCATTAGTGGGAGGAGGGGTTCAAATGTCTGAGACGCATCATAAACTGTGAGCATATCCTAAGGGGCCTATGGACCACAATATTGTTTTAAGTAGTATTTTCTAATTAATGGCAGAGGAGCACGTAACAGGTTAGAGTGACATGAGTTTGGAATGTTAGCCCAGGTAGTAATGCAGGAAACTGGGTTGTGGGAGAAACCCATCTGGCTTGGACTTTTTCTGTATGGTGTGTTCTAAAATGAATATCGATTTTATAGATGCTAACGGTATATATCTCACCATAATAATTTATCTTAAAATTAATGCTTTTGATGCTATTATGTCACTCTTTAATTAAATAGGACATTTTACATTGCGTATTTATGTTAACAAGTAGAGCATAGTACTGTATTGCACACTGTTTGTGGCAGGGGAGGGGAGGGGGTCATGGCTTTGATTGTAAGCACTCTCTCCTGACTTTTTGTCTATGAAAAGTTCTATGTAGTAAGTTGTATTTGATTCTTATGTTTAATGTTGATATGACTCACTGGGAATGATGATGCTTCGGTCGCTGCCTTTTACTTTTAGTGTGATAAATCCTAATCTGACAGAAGATGTGGCTCCCCAGACCTCCATGCAGGAAATCTGGTCAAAGTGGCATTAGCACTGGGCTGTGATTTAAAGTGTGGTGAAGGACACACATTTCTATTTTTTAAAATGAGGTGATTGGAATTTGAACTGTGAAGCTCAGGAGAAATTTACGGCATCTTGATAGTGTTTAGGACGATGGCCTCTCATCCTCGTAGTTGCCCATTGCTAGATGTGGTGAGTAATGACAGCAGCAGGAAGACATCTAGAGTCCACTTGAAAAGGCAGGATTAAGAAGATCCACTTGCAGGTCTTTTTACACCATTCCCTGTCTCTTTCTCATAGGAAAGCATGACGGGTCTAAAGAGCAGACACACACTGATGAAGATAGTGTGAGCAAGGCAGTAAAGAAGGAACCTACCATGAGCACTGACTGCCCCCTCCCTCCTTACAACCCCAGCAACCCAGTTGGTAAGATACTCCTCCACCATGTTCATTTATGGACTCGTTAACATTTTCAACATAAACACAAAACACAACAGCATTTTGGGGGGCTGAAAAGGTAGACTTATGAAACCAGGTCCAGATTGAAATCTTTTGAAAACGTTACTCCAGTGTCACAGTTGAAACTAGCAAAGCCTGTCGAAATGATGACATCACAGCTCCACTGCACACATGTGTATAACATTTGACAGTCAAATAGCCACACACACATTAAAAGACAACATTGACAGATTAGTGGATTACCGAGCTGTGTGTATGTGTTGTTATCTGTTAAATCTATTAACAAAAATTGTAGATTTGCTGCACAGTGTCTCCGCTGCACCATAGCTGTGGTCAGCGGAGACAGATTGTTTGCATGCTCCAAATTTCACCATCAGGGCTATCTACTACAAGGTTTCACCACAAAACTACTGGCCTGGCATGCGTACTGCATCGATACAGGTCCCTTCTGCGCATCCGTGTGCATGTTGATCGTAGTCAAAACACTGTCGTCTAAAGGCTGAAGTTTTAAAAACGAATGAAAAACCTTTGTTTTTAGTGAGAGCGTTGTTGTGTAAACGTAGCCTATGTTACCACATGTCCGTTCACACTGTCTGAACCATCTGGTCAACAGCTGAGAGTTCAACTTCATGTCTGTGTTTGTCCACAGGGATGGAGTTCTTGATCCCAAAGACGGGTTTCTTTTGTAAGGTGTGTAATAGGTTCTTCAGTGGATTCAAAGAGGGAGAGATTAACCACTGCAAAACCCTCAAACACTACACCAATGTACAGGTAAGCAACACAGTTACTTGTGTGGATATAATGCATATCTAAGGTTAAAAACAGGATATGATTCTGTTTAGAAATAAAAATGGACTTAAGAAGTTTTCCTTGAACTATTTTAGGTTGTGATTGGTTTTCTGCTTTTAAAGTGTAATCACTAGTTAGTCACTGATGATCTTAAATCACACCATCCACAATGCTCCTGAGCTTGCTGTACAAGACAATTTTTTCTGTTGAAGGAAATTATATCATAAGGAATACTTACATTTCACGCTTAAGGAGGAGTCAGCGATTATGGAAAAAGCTTGTCAAAATCAGTGAATATCTTCATGATCTGCTACCTGTTCTGCTGTACATGCCTAGGCTCTGTAAACTGACATGTTGGGCCCCCTTGTTTACATACTCTTTGTTACATGCCAGTTTACAGAGCCTAGGCTGTGTATAAGCACTGGATTTTATTTCCAGCACACACACAGTACGGACAGGTCGTGTATCATTTTGAGATATTCACTTGACTAAAGTGATTTTGACAACCAACATTTTAAGTGACTGGAGCAAATATGGGGTTTCTTGATGTGTGTAACTTATTCTGACACTAGAGAAATTGACTAAACAAATACTGAAGACGTAAAAGTATGTTGAAAGCAGGATTCATCTTTGAAATTTTTCTAGTCAAATGCGGCATTCACCATTTAAATGTTTTATATTTACTATTTCTGACACTGTGATCAACTGTCAATATCTCCACACATTAGTTGGGTCACAAAATATCCAGAATATTCTAATTTAACCTTGTGTCTTTGTTCATCTCTTCTAGAAATACTTGCAGACCACAGAGATGGCGAATATGACTACCAAGGCTGACTTGAGCTGAATGTGGCTATGAACTCTAGACTGAATTGGCCTTTCCAAGGCTTTGTATTGTCTCATCATTTCTAAGGGTCCACATTCTCACATTGGTGTAAATTAGTATCATGTCCTTTCTTCTTTTGAATGTTGTATTGATTTCTTTCATGTTAAATTACAAGAAATTAGGGGAAAGCATAGTGTAAGATGGCTGTAGGAACTGAGCACAGTCAATAAAATGTTTATACCAAATTGTCTGTTAAGTCATTCACGATCTGCACATTTCTATCTGAAGCTTCATAGGTCTCATAGTATTTGATAAGCTGTAGCATGTTCTACAGTTTTTCCAAAGTGTTTGAGTATAAGTGATAATTCAGCATGGAATATATATTCAAAAAGTTTTCTCTAAACTATAGTAAATCATTTAATAGACTGACAATATACAATTAACTGGGATAAAAGGGAATTTATTCCCCGATGAACAAATTGAGCGCTGAATTTGGGAAATCTGTGCCATTTAAATGACTTAACCACTTTACCCATCTTAGACTTAAGATATCCAGATACCCCATGCTTTGCGTGAATATATTTTTTGGACATTATAGTCAAACTAAAAGTTAATATAAGGAACTGGAAGTTTCTTCCCCTCTCAATGATAGGCTGTATTGGCGCTATAAAAATGGTTACACCCCCATGGTTTTTACAATCCCAATTCTGAAAAGGTTGGGATGTTATGTAAAATGTATATAAAACGAGTGTGATAATTTGTTAATCCTTTTTTGCATACAATCAAGTTGAAAACAATACAACTGCAATATATGTTGTTTACCCTGTCTATTTAATTGTTTTTCGTAAATATATGCTTATTCTAAATAGGATGCCAGCAACACATTTCAAAAAAGTTGTAACGGGCATTAAAAGATTGGGAAAGCTGTAGAATGTTTTTAAATACACTGTGTGCACAATTATTAGGCAAGTGAGTATTTTGGCCATATCATAATTTTGATGCATATTTTCCAACTTCAAGCTGTATAAACTTGAGTGCTTATTGGATTCAAGCATACCTGGGGCCAGATAAAGCCAGCCTTGACAAAGTCTAGCCTGGGCACTTTGGATCAGTCAGTTGCATAAATGCCAATCCAGGATCAAAAGGGCCCGCTTTGTCAAGCCAGGTGTAAGTCATTCTGTTAAGTGCCAGCCCACAGCTTTCAGAAGTAAACCCAGAGATCGAACACAGATTTACTGATGGAAAAATGGAAAAGACGGCCCATTTTCCCACAATGCCTTGCTAGTTTAAACCGTAAATCAGGGGGCAGTTCATTTCATACAGCACATGTATTCTCTGTTTGACAATCAATTTGAGTTCAAGTATCAAGAAAATCAAAAATTCAAATAGTCCTGAAGAGTATGACGCACATTTCCTTAGCATTCTAAGAAATGTGCAGTTTTCTATACCAACATGCAAGTCGCTACAAGAGCTGTAAAGTGGTTTCCCAGAAAGACTACAGGTCCTTCTCATATAATTAGCATATTGTGATAAAGTTGATTATTTTCCATAATGTAATGATAATTGAACTTTCATATATTTTAGATTCATTGCACACCAACTGAAATATTTCAGGTCTTTTGTTGTTTTAATACTGATGATTTTGGCATACAGCTCATGAAAACACCAAATTCCTATCTCAAAAAATTAGCATATCATGAAAAGGTACTCTAAACGAGCTCTTAACCTAATCATCTGAATCAACTAATTAACTCTAAACACCTGCAAAAGATTCCTGAGGCTTTTAAAAACTCCCAGTCTGGTTCATTACTCAAAACCGCAATCATGGGTAAGACTGCCGACCTGACTGCTGTCCAGAAGGCCATCATTGACACCCTCAAGCAAGAGGGTAAGACACAGAAAGAAATTTCTGAGCGAATAGGCTGTTCCCAAAGTGCTGTATCAAGGCACCTCAGTGGGAAGTCTGTGGGAAGGAAAAAGTGTGGCAGAAAACGCTGCACAACCAGAAGAGGTGACCGGACCCTGAGGAGGATTGTGGAGAAGGGCCGATTCCAGACCTTGGGGGACCTGCGGAAGCAGTGGACTGAGTCTGGAGTAGAAACATCCAGAGCCACCGTGCACAGGCGTGTGCAGGAAATGGGCTACAGGTGCCGCATTCCCCAGGTCAAGCCACTTTTGAACCAGAAACAGCGGCAGAAGCGCCTGACCTGGGCTACAGAGAAGCAGCACTGGACTGTTGCTCAGTGGTCCAAAGTACTTTTTTCGGATGAAAGCAAATTTTGCATGTCATTCGGAAATCAAGGTGCCAGAGTCTGGAGGAAGACTGGGGAGAAGGAAATGCCAAAATGCCTGAAGTCCAGTGTCAAGTACCCACAGTCAGTGATGGTCTGGGGTGCCATGTCAGCTGCTGGTGTTGGTCCACTGTGTTTTATCAAAGGCCGGGTCAATGCAGCTAGCTATCAGGAGATTTTGGAGCACTTCATGCTTCCATCTGCTGAAAAGCTTTATGGAGATGAAGATTTCATTTTTCAACAAGACCTGGCACCTGCTCACAGTGCCAAAACCACTGGTAAATGGTTTACTGACCATGGTATTACTGTGCTCAATTGGCCTGCCAACTCTCCTGACCTGAACCTCCTAGAGAATCTGTGGGATATTGTGAAGAGGAAGTTGAGAGACACCAGACCCAACACTGTGGATGAGCTTAAGGCCGCTATCGAAGCATCCTGGGCCTCCATAACACCTCAGCAGTGCCACAGGCTGATTGCCTCCATGCCACGCCGCATTGAAGCAGTCATTTCTGCGAAAGGATTCCCGACCAAGTATTGAGTGCATAACTGACCATAATTATTTGAAGGTTGACTTTTTTGTATTAAAAACACTTTTCTTTTATTGGTCGGATGAAATATGCAAATTTTTTGAGATAGGGATTTTTGGTTTTTCTTTACTTTTTTGCCAAAATCATCAATATTAAAACAATAAAAGGCTTGAACTACTTCAGTTGTGTGTAATGAATCTAAAATATATGAAAGTCTAATGTTTATCAGTACATTACAGAAAATATTGAACTTTATCACAATATGCTAATTATATGAGAAGGACCTGTATATCCTAGTGCTTCCTGGGCCATACACAAGTACAAATAAAAGCGACCATTAGTAAAAAAAACAACACTTTATTAGGATAAAATTTACACTTTAAAACTCTTGAGACTCAACATCTCTAGCAGAGCTGTCATCCTTTGACACCTTGCTGGTCTTCTTGGGCAGAAGAATTGCCTGGATGTTTGGGATGACACCACCCTCTGAAATTGTGACCCCTCCCAGCAGTTTGTTGAGCTCATCGTCATTCCTCACTGCCAACAAGAGGTGGCGAGGAGCAATGCGGCGCTTCTTATTGTCTCTGCAGGCGTTTCCTGCCAGCTCCAGGATTTCAGCGAGGAGATACTCGATGACACCCGCCAGGTATACTGCAGCGCCGTTACCAATTCGCGCTGCATAGTTGCCTTTCTTGAGCAGCCTGTGGGTGCGGCCTACTGGGAAAGTGAGTCCTGCTCTGGTGGACCGGGATATAGAAGATTTTGGAGTTGGAGCCACAACTTCCACGACCAGACATCTTTAATCTGAGATGAGAAAAATACTTTAATACAGAGCAGTATATAAAGTTACCAAGTTATTTTCTTAGTCAATGTAGAATTTTTAAAGCAGTTGTGTTCAGAATAAAGGTGAACATTAGCCATTTAATAATGCTTAACACTTAATCAACAATGTCCTCTCGAGGTAGAACTTTAATAAACACTCACCAGTATTCTGCACTTCTTTCAAGTTGAGACAGCAGCTTCCCACTGAGAGCCAGCATGTTGCTTTTATATGAGTGGGGAAGTCATTTGTTGATTACTGACACCTGGCTCCTCTGCTGCATGGAGTTACCTTGATCACCTACCTTTGCCATTATTATATAGACTGTTTGGTATTTGTGGGAGCCCATATTTAACCCTCACATACATTGTGCCGAGGAACGGTACAATTGCATGGCCTTTAGTTTTCTTGATGCAATGCTGTGTTTTTTCTGTACAGGCACCCTTTTATCTGTGGAGAAGTCTTGTAGGCCACAAACCTCTTTGTTTAGTGAGTGGCCGTGGGGTTTAGCTGAATGCACAGGTATTATCTCTTTAAATTAGCAGAGACACACTGTAATTAAAAAAGGGAAAGCACAGATTTCAATATAAATTTCAATGGCAGTGGATGAGATTTTTACAAAAGATTAGAGCTCCAAAATTGTACCTGCTGAAGGTAACATTTTAAATAATTTGATCAAAATGTGTGTGCAATATAGGCAGTAATTGCATATGCATATTACTTAAAACATCAAGTACTGCACTTAATTTAAATACAATTGTAAGGTAATTGTACTCGAGCATTTCCATTTTATGCGTGTTTATATACTTGCAACTGCACAACATTTCTTTGGATAAAAATGTAACAAACAAAAAACTCGCAACCAGCTACAAACATAAATCATTAAAAATCTGTACGAATGAGATAATATATCATATTTAATATAACAGTACAGGAGCATTATTATGCATTTTGAGCCCTTTGACTTTGGATAGTTAGACAGTTGTTTTTTGTTTTTGTATAACGTGTGCGAAGTAAAGCAAACGGACAGCATTTAAATCTGAACCAAATCTTAAATAAAACATAGTAACTATATTATTCAACTTATCATATACTCCCCTTGTTCTATAAAGGTCAAAATGATGCGCTTTCAACGATTCTCTAAAATGGAACATTTTAATTGACCTTAATCCCAATCTATTTTGCATGAAGAAATATTCAAATATCTTGCAGTAAGACTTTATTAAAACAGTGGACACACCAGTAATATTGGTTTTCTTTTGTCTTAAGTAGAGGTTTATTATTATATCCTCTGACTACTTTCCCCATTTGTAAACAATGCTTTCAAGACATTGTTCTGTCTGGGAAGATCATAGAAGATCAAAAGCATTAGCACAAATATTGTTGATGTGTGTGTGTGTGTGTGTGTGTGTGTGTGTGTGTGTGTGTGTGTGTGTGTGTGTGTGTGTGTGTGTGTGCGCAGGCCTGCCCAGACAAATGACTGGGCCCCTGAAAAGGTCCAGTCATTGGGCCCCCTTTACTCATACTGAACTTGTATCAATGTGCATGATGCGCTTATTCCTACATAAACACATACCTGTACACAGGGCCGGTTCTAGACAGTTAGATTAAGGTGGGCTACTGGAAATAATTGTGGGCAGACACACCGAGGATGCTCGCGCGCGCGGCTCGCGAGCGGAAATTTTCTGCTCTTGCAAGATCTATGCACCTGCTTTTTGGCACATTTACTGTAACATTGACTGTAATGTAAGCTTTAGAGGGAAAGAGGTCTTTACTGTATTGGAGATATTTGTATTAATGATTGGTCTCCATATTTTCCACAGTTCCAAACAAAATATCACCTTCCTCAAAATCCCATTTGTATTGCTACTTTCAATCAGGCATTTTGTACAAGATGGGGTCCCAGAATTCACTTTCAAACCACAATCTATGTTTCAAACCAAAGAGTAGGTCATGTTTTTAATGATTTAATTCCCTCACAACCAAATTGAAAACCCTTGACACTAACACTATTGGGTTGTTCTGACAGGATAAAGCCCATCCCATCAAAAGCAGGTTCTTAAATGGTCATGGTTGCAGCTTAAAAGTTCATAAACTGGAAGTCTCCACAGGCCTGTTGCTTCAGGAGGGGGCTGAACCAAATGATGACCTTTGCTAGAAAGGAACAGAAATGGAATTCACAAAAAAGTTTTAGTAAGGTGTGGAAGGTATTGTTGACTTTGTTGGAAGATACCTAAGTTCATGAGTTATTTTTATTGTATTGTTTATTACAGGAGGTAAGAGGTCTGCAACCTTATTGAAACCAATATGTTAATTTTGGTGAGAACAAGCGCCAGTGTATATTATTAGGGAACACAGAAACGTATTCAAATATAAATAGTCTATAGTATAATTACTCAAAATACATTTTACAATCGTATCAAATTCATTTGAAGGTCACTTTGCGCATGACATGTCAAATGGTTTTATTTTGAACAATATTTTTTAAACCGGAAGTAATAGTTTCGATTACTTCCGCACAGACGTACCGCTATCTGACAAGCGCAGGGTTAAGCTAGCGGCTTCATCAGCGGGTTCCTCGGCTTGTTTATGTTGTAGTTCGACAGTTGAATAATACATAATGGCTATATTAACGCCGTTATTCGCCTTCCTGTACCACCTGCCGCTTGTGTACAAGTGGCTGCTAAGGCCTTACTATGTCGCCTCTCTATTTATGTCTGTAGCTTTCCTAGCTGTCCGCAAAACGCCTGGCATCTGCGACCAGCTAGCCACACAGCGAGAGGACGGCAACTCCTGCGACTTCGACTGGGTCTGTATTCAATGCTGTGCAGGGGCACACTTTGCTACACATTGCTAGCCAACAGCCAATTGCTATGTTAGAGGACAGTTTGTTGGATCACTGCTGATATATTTGACATCATGTTTGTGTTCTCAGAGAGAGGTGGAGATCCTCATGTTCCTCAGTGCCATCGTCATGATGAAGAACAGACGGGCCAGTAAGTTTTTTAATTATCTTTTATTTTTATTCTGCATGAATTTGTTCTTGATTGTCAATTTGTTTCGATATCCTGTATACAGTACAGTGTGGGTATATTGCCAAAATGTGGGATTCAATTCCTTACCAAAAATGTATTCACAAATATGTTTATAAATGTGGCTAATATATAAAAAAGTTTAAACTCAGCTCCCCTAGGAAAATGCGTTAAAGCTTTTGAAATGTTGGGTATCAGGAAGTTTAGCGATGTGAAATGTTTACCCCTCTCTTAGGGATGGTTCAGTATTTTTGAAGTGGAGTTGTATGAGGTGCTCAGGCATAGTTAGGGTGTTACTTTATGCGGGCAAAATCACTGCAGTCTCTATAAAGAGTTTAGGGGAGACATTGCTGTATCAGAAGTCAACCTTGTACTGTTGCAGACAGTACAAAGAAGCTTCAGTTTGTTGCTAAGACAGCTTGAATATTCTGCAGTAGCTCTGAGTCGACTGGCTGATTGGATGAGTGATAGAAAAATAAACGGATGTCTGGCGCAAACTAAAGCTGTGGGAAAAATCTCACTTTAGCATACAAGTTGAAAGGATATTTAGGTCTTAGGTTAGCATTATGTGGAGAAATGTATTTGTTGGCCCCCTGTAATAGTACATGGCTGACTTCTGCTACAGCGCAACTCCCCCAAACTCCTTATAGTGAGCGTGCTGACAGCCCTCTCCATGTGATTTCTACCCCTATGTGTTCATAGTCAGGGATTTCAATAATACCACATTGTCACTTTTCAGGTTAATAGTTTAGGGTGAATTAAGTAATCACATGTAGTGTGTCAAAAGAGCGTGGCCACTCCGATGGTCATTTTTGGGGTTTTCACACTGGATAGAGATTTGGACACACATCCCTCATTGTTTGTAGGGGTCTTACTAGCCTAGAACCGTTGAGATATTCTCTCAATAATACACCATGAGCCAGTGAGTAGCTTTCTATAGAACTGAATAGGATACGGCGTCCTTTTAATACGTCCACGAAGGGCAGGGCGGGCCATCTGCATCTATTGGATGTTAAAAAAATAAGAATAAATTAGGGTTGCACCAAATGTTTGGCAACCATATTGTCTGTAAATAGCATAGAAAAAAAACACTGCTCTGAATTTTGAATTCCAGATCAGCATGATAATCAGCTGCCAGTCTAAATGTTTAAGCAGTGTCTCTGTATCTGTTTATATCAGTCACGGTGGAGCAGCATTTGGGAAACATCATTTTGTTCAGCAAAGTGGCCAATGTCATCCTGTTCTTCAGACTGGACATCAGGATGGGACTGCTCTACCTCACTCTCTGCATAGGTCAGTCCAACACACACACACACACACACACACACACACACACACACACACACACACACACACACACACACACACACACACACACACACACACACACACACACACACACACACACACACACACACACACACACACACACACACACACACACACACACACACACACACACACACACCAGCTCACTTCTCTCTCCTGTCTTCAAAGTGTATTATCATTGCTTTTATTATTACATTAGTTGAACAATTTGAAATATACAGAATGACGAAGATAATAAAAATAGTAAAAGGCAAAAGAAAAACTAGTGAGCTTGTCTAAACCCTCCACCAAAATCCTAAAAAAAACAATGACATCGAACTGACTGGACCCAGAATATGTTGTTTTAAATGAGTGGATGTGCTTGATGTGTTCCAGTGTTTCTGATGACCTGTAAGCCTCCTCTTTACATGGGACCAGAGTACATCAAATACTTCAGCGACAAAACTATTGATGTGAGTAAAAGGTCTAGAATAAGTAGCAACAGTTTGTCTGTTACCAAAGCAAAGAGCTGTACTGTGTGTGTGTGTGTGTGCGTGTGCGTGTGTGTGTGTGTGTGTCTCTCTCTACAGGATGAGCTGGACAAAGACAGTCGTGTGACATGGATCGTTGAGTTCTTTGCTAACTGGTCTCCAGAGTGCCAGTCCTTTGCTGCTGTCTATGCTGATCTCTCTCTCAAGTGAGTGAGTGAGTGAGTTTAATGTTTTCTCAGTGACTTTATAGAGTACCTCTTCTTGACTCCAGTTTTGTTGTTCTAGGTATACCTGTGCTGGCCTCAAGTTTGGCAAAGTGGACATTGGACGTTATGGAGAGGTTTCCAAGAAGTAAGACATTTTATTCCTTTGTTTTTCCTTGCTTTTTTTCTTGAATAAGTTTGACATAAATAGAAGGCCATGTTTAAAAGCCGTTATGTTGTCTGGTGGATTTGTGTAGGTACAAGGTGTCTGCGTCTCCGCTGTCCAAACAGCTTCCCTCCCTGGTGCTGTTTCAGGGGGGGAAGGAGGTGATGCGGCGCCCCCAGGTGGACAAGAAGGGTAGAGCTGTATCCTGGAGCTTTACTGAGGTAAGACTGGACAATACACATCTGGGACCTTTCATCACACGATACCTTAGGTCAATAATATGAACTGTATTTTCAAAAAAGGCAAACCTCATTAAACTAAATTTCTAGAAAATATACTTTATGGAGTCAGATTGGCTGAATTGAAACACTAATACTCTGCTACACTTTCATCTGTATCATAGCAATGATTCCGACCTCATTTTCAGCACAAGGGTTGTCATTAATACAACAGAAAATTGCATTATAGAGTTCAGTGTTTTCAACAAGAACCAACCACAGCACACCAAGAGGATTTTAGAATGTATGACTTGTTTTAGGTCATGAGTCCGCCTCCCCTCAGTCAGGTATTTAAATGCGTTGCAGTGTATTCTTTTGCTTTTTAGAACATTATTTCAAAGGTGTTAAACGTACTGTGTATCTATGCATAGTTAGTGTGTTACCCTTCGGAGAGAGCAGTCATTTTAAGGAGTTTTGGTAAGACGTCGTTGTAGCAGAAGTCAGCATTGTAATGTTGCAGAGAGGGCTAGAAGAAAAAAAAAATTCGCCACGAATATGCTTACCTCAGAACTAAATTCTGCTCTGTGTACAATGAAACAGATATTTTTTTTTTTTTTGTAAGCATTTATACACTCACCGGCCACTTTATTAGGTACACCTGTTCAATGGCTTATAAAAACAAAAAGCAAATCGGCCAATCACATGGCAGCAATTTAATGCATTTATGCATTAGACGTTGTCAACCAGTATGCCCATCCTCCACTGACCTCTGACTTCAACAAGGCATTTTACGTCCACACAAATGCCGCTCACTGGATATTTTTTCTTTTTCGGACCATTCTCTGTAAACCCTAGAGATGGTTTAGAGTGAAAATCCCAGTAGATCAGCAGTTTTTGAAATACTCATACCAGCCCTCCTGGCACCCTCAACATTGCCATGTTCAAAGTCACTTAAAACCCCTTTATTTTCTATTCTGTTGCTCGGTTTCAACCTCGATAAGTTGTCCCGTCCAGGTCTACATGCCTAAATGCATTGAGTTGCCGACATGTGATTGGCTGATAAGTTATATGTGTTAACAAGAAAATGAACCGCTGTACCTAATAAAGTGGCCGCTGAGTGTATATTTTCCAAAAAATTCTGCTGGCCCCCTCTGAAACAGTACAAGGCTGACTTCTGCTACAGCCATGTCCTAAACTCCTTACGTGACTGCACTGATCGCCATCTCCATTAGGGTTATAGACTAACTATGCATTAGTACCCCATACAACCCCACTTAAAAAATACTGAACTTAAAACACAGCTATTTAACACGGATGAAACGGTATCATTTCAAATTGTCTTTGCCCTAAAATAAGAATGTTATTATTAAAACTTGCGTTTAGTTGAAGTTCCCACAGTGTTGTCTGACTTGAAGGTCATGTAGCAGTATAATGCATCAGCAGAAACACTGGCTTGCCTATCTAGTTGTAGGGTAGCTCTCCCAACATGAAACGATCATGAGGTGTGTGTATCATCAGTTTGGGTAACCGACTCCAATAGTAATGGTCATTCTTCAGGCCAGGACACACCAGTCCGACTACCCGAAAATGGAGACTGCCGATTCAGGGAGCTCCAGTCTTCCCGTCGCGGTCGAAAAAGTGCAAAGAACACACCAAACCGACTGCTGACTTTCCGTACGCTCTGCGCTTGCGCGGGACGTAATGTCTCCACAGCAGGCGGCGCTAATCTGTATTGTGGCCCGAAAAAATACGGAAGCCGGAAATGATGGGACGGCTCTCTAGACCATAAACATAGATAGAAATACGTATTTATATTTATGGACCATAAAGAGCACCATTTTTAGCAGAGAGTGTCGAGCATGGTGTCGAGCAGTGAACAAGGGTTGATGCGTGTGAGTACTCGCTGAACGAAACAAACAAACACATTAAAACGATGGCTAACTGTTGTTAGCGGTTTGTGCTACCCGCCTCACTTCCGGGCTTCACTGATTCGCTAGCCCTCCACAAATCAAATTGCTCCAACTGAAAGACTGCCAAAAGAAGCCCGACGACATCTACGACGACCGATTTCACGGCACACACCAAACAGATTCGTGTCCGCTCCCCCTCCCGACTCTACGACGGCGATTATCGGGCCGGTGTGTCCTGGCCTTTATTGATACAAGTCTCTTTTCTCTCACAACTAGGAGAACATCATCCGAGAATTCAACCTGAACGAACTCTACCAGAAGTCCAAGAAGCTGAACAAGACCAAAGCAGAGCCGGCTAGCCAATCCCAGTTCCCCCCGCTGCTGGAGGAGGAGGAGCCAGAGCAGCAAGGAGCCCCAGAACCTGAAACCAAGAAAGACAAATAAGATTCCCCTCTCCTCAAAGTGTAAAGTTTGTTCCCCACCCCACACACAAGTATTCTCCACTGGTTGTCCTTTCAGAGCATTTGTGAGTGCCTGGAATGGTGTTCCTCCTTCTGCTCCTTCAGCTCACCATTCCTTATAAGCCCCATGATTCCACAGTGGTGCAGCTGGAGGGACACTGGCGCTCCATGTTCTCCTTTATTGAAGGGGCTTGTAATGTTCAAACCTTGTCCAGTGTTTCAGTGGAAGTGCCTGGAAATTTGCTGTTAAGACCTGCCATGTGCATATAGGGTATACACCGCACATTTCACATGCTCGTAGCTGTGCAGTCTTAGCCACTGCTCTTGAAAAGTAAGAGAGCAGTGATGTTTTACTACTAGTACTACTCTACTCTGATACTACTAAAAAACATGTTTATTTATTTATTTGAAGGTAGATTTTGTAAACACCATTCTATGACTAAAATAAAGGTCTAACTTGTTAGTGCTATACAGTAAGGTGAGAGTATGGGAGCGCTTTTGAGACATGTATATCTGTGAGTTTAGTAATGTTTCTCAAGTTTCCTAAAACCAGATCAAGCTCCACCCTGTCGTTCAAGCTTTACTCACACATTTCAACCATTCCATTTTAGTGTTGACAGATTTGGACTCTAGCTAGCTTCTTAATGGAGGTCAACATGTCATGCTGCATTAGTTAACTTATAAGACACTTTTAGGTTTTATGCTGACCTGATTGCACTTGTTTCTCTGACATACCTAAATTCCAAATGCAGGGATATGGTAATGAGATTTTGCATCCACAGCCTGTCCATATTTGACAGTTTATCAGCCTTTACTGACCAGACTTTCTCCAGCAACTGATGTTTAATAAGTGAGTTGGTTAATAAGAGAATACAACTCATGACATCAATGGGCCTCTGCTCTACTTTGTCTTCACTGCTACAGATGGACAAAACATGGTATATAGTGTCAAAGCACTGCACCTATCTGTACATCCAGAGATGCTAGCATGTCTGTGTAGGATAAGTCTTGTTTTGAATCTTATTTGTATGAACATTAAGTCAGAAATCTGTCCTGAGTGATGATTGAACAGAGCTCATCTGTCTTTCACAGTTCAATAATACCATGAGATTGGGAAACACGTGACTGCTTTAAATGCATCAGTAAGACTCATCAGGTTTGTCAAGTCATGTTGGTCCATCAACTGCTGTCCAACGCGTGTATATTCTGTGCGTTCTTTGGCTGAGTTACTGGACAAACCTGTGATAAGCATTTTGATGAGATGACATTCCATTCAACTGTAGTTTTGTATTGATTTATTTTTATCTATGACCTTTTGAACCAGACCAGAAGTTTTTGAGGCATTTGATTGTATGATTTCCTGCTGTTCTGTGTTTTAGTAGCATTCCCAATCAGGCTTTGTAACTTGTCTATGCTGTAGTAAATGGTTTGGATTCGTTTTGTGAACGTTTATTTACTGCGTTTATTTATTAATATTGTATTACTAAAACCTGTTTTGATAATGTTTGGCACAATTATTTGAAAATTGATTTGACCTTGTCATGTTGCATTTCATTTGAGCGGCATTCCAAGGCTTGTAGTTTATTTGCTCTTCTGAACAACTTGCAATAAAGCAATGTACTGTGATGTATTCAGTGCACACTTCCTTTCTCATTCAAATCTAGGGCCCAATCCCATTCCCAACAGGCCCCTACACCCTAACCCTACCCACTTGGCCTCTATTTGCGCTTAGGGGCCGCAACATGAAATATTGTTTTTCTCTAGCCTTTTTTCTTTCGTCTTGTGATTTAAAAAATAAGTTTTTGTTTGTTTGATGCTGCTCTCGTTGTTTAATGTATCTCTTTTTCTTTCATTTAAATGACAACATTTGCATTTTACCGTATTGATGATGTAGGTTATGTTTCTTCCCCTTCGAGAGTTTTGTATATTTTCTTTTCAATTCAAACAATTAACACTGAATGTAAGTAACTCAACTGTTTGTTAGCCTAAAAAAAAAAAAAAAAGAAGAAGCTTGCAGCTTGATGACAGCCTTGTCGTCCAATCCTGGTCCATCCCTGCTGTTGGACCCTGGCATTAGTGTGTTGTAGGCTAGTAGTGACATATAACAGGCTCTGGGAATCTCTTGGTCACCAACATAACGGATATTTGAGACGACCACAGCATTGGGATTGCATTACATGTTGTGTTACTCCTGTCTTAGCGAAGCAGCCTGCAGACAGACGCTATATAATTACAATAAGTAAAATAACAAGCATAAACAAGCCGATTGAAACCCAAGCTAACAGTTAGTTAGCTTACTGCCTGTAGTAGTAAGGAACGCCAGGCGTGACTAGCTAGGAAGCCAACATTTAACGTAGCTAGCCCGCACAGATGCTGACACAGCCATACGACTCCTATGGCTAATAATATTGGATGTAACGAGTTGTCTCTGCTGATTTTTATCCCGAGGGGAAATAACACGACAACGACTGGAACATCCCGTCCGCCGTTTTGGGATGAAGGACCAATGTGACAGCCTCACAGGTTAGGTGCACTGTTTGCATGCTGCTAGCGAGGGTTAACCGATAGACCCGAGTAGCTAACGAATGTTCATTTCCCACATAGCCTACTGTACATGGTTGATCCTGAACCATGTCTCCATTGTAACCCGTTTTATCTTTCCCATTATCGTTCTGCCGCATGTAACTCAGAAGCGTTTGTTGTCTCCACCCTACCCTCCTTTCACCATTATGGACATCATTCTAATGGCAGCTACCTACTGTCAATTTTACGCCAATTACAATTTTAGCTTACATTCGCTCCACATTCCAAGTCCGTAACGTTATTAACGTCCCCACCCGGCTTTCTACCTGCAGTAAAGACGTTAGCAAGCTGATTTATTCAAGCTGCTTTTATTTATTGTTTGAACTGAAATAATTGTTGAAAATTGCCATCCAAAATGTGTGAAAATGTGACAAAATGAAGTTGTTAGTGTTAGGGTGTATGACTGAAGGATAGCCATAATTGTTCCCTTTAGTCCAGTGCATACCGAGGCGCTTGCTGCCGTGACTGCAGCGGGCCAAATAGGCTACACACCCAGAATGGATGTGTTTAAAGGTGGAGTCAGCGATTCTGAAGAATGCTTGTTGTCAAAATCAGTGAATATTTCCTCTAGATCTGCTTTCGCTGCCGCAGAATAATGCCGTGACAAACAATTTGAAGCACATAAAAACAGGCAAAAAACATAGACTACAAAAATGACATCTACAAACACAACCCTGAATAAACATTAAGTGGCAATTTACAAATATAAACTGCACGGACCAAAAAAGTCACACTCAAATAGGCCTATCTTGTTGGACCATCTTTAGCTTTGATTACGGCACATAGCCTATTTGCCATAACACATTTTGATAAGCTTTATTGGTTGCTTAGAACCAATAGACCTGACCAACTGAAGCAACACCAGATCCTACTGTACCTTGCCACACATTCTCAATAGGCACTAGGCATGATGGGAGCATCACTTCATCCACCTCTCTTCTTACCCTGATGCTTTTACTTTCACTATTCAACATAGCTGGGAGTTCTACTGTCGATATTTTAAATGTTGATGCCACCAAGTAATTTTATTAATTTTAAGTTATATCCCGTCCTATCATGATCTTTAAAGATTTTTTTCCACACACATTTCTTCCTCAAAGATGACGGTTCACCACCATCTATCCAGGTTTTAATAATGCGTTGGACAGTTCTTAACATGATTTTAGTAGTTTAATCTTCTCCTGAGTCCTGAGTGGTTTTCTTTGTTTTATGAGTAGCACTCTTTTTAATTAAATTACTGATTGATTATCTTATTGATTACCTGTCAAATCAAACACAGTTAATGATAATTGGCATTTTGGCCCAATAATCGGCCTGGCCGATAATTGGTCGACCTCTAATCAATAATATGATGAGGATCTTGGGTCAGCAGAATGCTCAATAAGAACTAAAGAACAGCACACTTTTGTTAGGCTATATTTGTTTTATTTATTTAGTTTTTTAGTCAAGCACATATAAACAGCACTTTACTCTCTGTTTTATCTCCATTTTTGGTCAACGTGCTGTGATAATAATAAAAAATTAATTCTAAGCATTCTCTAAATTTCCAAAATAAGATTTACTTGTCACGTTGTTACGTGTCTATGGGAACTTACAAGATGGTGAATGCTGAAAATGTTGTATTGGGTGCCGGTGCAGCTAAAATATATGCTATTGCACCCAAATGAAAAATTTAGGCACACCAGTGCAACCAATGAAAACTTTGATCTAGAGCCCTGCAAACGGAAATATGTCAGTCCTTTCTTATCTTTTTAATTTAGATTACGACTCACACCACATGGAATGAAAAAACAGTAGCCTATCTCAAAATATTAGAATATTATAAACCCATCATAATTCAGAAATGTTGACCTTCTGAAAAGTAAGTTTATTCTCGATTAATTTCACTTCTGAATCTAGAATATATTAAAGTTTCACCTTTTGAATTTAATTACAGAAACAAATGAACTTTTCATTGATTCAAATTCTCCACGATGCACATGTAGAGAGTTTCAGACAGTTATTCCTAAAATTCAAGCACAGTCCATTGTTAGGGTTAGGTTTAGTTTGACCTGTCATTTTGTATAGCATTATTGAATGTGAAGAAGTGAGTAGTTGTGCAGCAGCTCACAACCAAAATATTTAGTCATCAAATCTATGGCTTTTTATCATCCAAAGAACTGTGGGGTTTGACTGTGCCTTGTTGTATAGAGAACGAAGAGACTTTTTAAAGCATTGCGTAGGTGAGTTGAAGTGTAACCAACCCTTTCTCCTCTCATTACTTTGCAGATGCAGCATGTTTACTGACCATAAGACTGGAGAATCTTCTTTGGTCACCCAGGACAACCTGTTGAAGTTGATATTTAATATTACCACCTCTGTGTTTCATCCAGGCCACTGATCAACACTGGAAAACACCTGAAAAACCTCAAGATACAAATGGGTGTCTCCATCTTCAACGTAAAAGCAGCAGTTTCTCACATTTTTGTCAGAGGTGATGTTGAAGGACCTTCACCCGGAGAGGCTTTATCCTCCAAGGGATTTTTGTGTGACAGTGTTATCCAAGCACTAGATAAGAGAACTGGGGAAGGAAGACGAGGCACGTCCTAGGACAAGAGGGCAAAAAAAGAAAACAGCCAACACTTACCAAACTATCAGGTTTGGTAGTCCAATAACAGTTTGAGTGCTTCTTGACTGATACAGCAGTGCTTCAGATCAAAACTATTTATTTAACTCTTCATTTCCATGGATACTAATGGATGTTCTACTAGGTTTTCCCTCGGATGTTTTGGAAAGAATCACAACATCACTTTGTGCTTTTGGTCTTTCAATCATATCCCTGGACCAACAGGCAGGTGAGGTGGTTGGAATTAGCCACCACTGGCAGGGTTAAGGGATGCCCCGACACAGGAAAACCAGGCTACTCCATTGGCCCGCTTACAGACTTAAAGAGTCCTGGACTGAATTTATCTCCTTCTCTAACATAGGTGGTTGCTTTTTTTTTTTTTTTTTTCAAAGCTTTATCTCGCATTGCTACAGCTGCCCAGCCTGTTGATCTCCATGTGTTAGACATTAAATTGAAGTGAATAGGACTCCCATAGACAAGCTCATTGCTCATTGCCCATTTAAGGTCATGACCAACACTTTTTCATAGAAGAAGAAAGTCACAGATGAAAGAAAATAGAAATTCACATCAGCATTACCAGATCATTTTACTTTCAAACTCTCCTAGTCGACATTCTCTTTCTTTCTTTCAGCCTCATTTCAAGCTCCTTTCTTTTTAATCCATCTCCTACCAAAACAGGTCTACCTCTTTTTTTTACCTTAGTAAAATAATTTATGGACCATTTCAATCAAAAATAAACTGGACTACTTAGGTTCATTAGTTGGAATTAGGTTTTGACTTGTCATTCACCTAACTCAATTACTTTCCATTTTTTATGCAATTTTACTAATGTTTTTACTAAGCCTTGATTTACATTGCTACACGGCAGGAATATCTCCTTTTTAGATTGCTTTTGAGCAAACAGGCCCATAAGAATGATCAGTTTTAATTTGGCACATTTTTGTAATTGATAAGCAGTTGAGTAGACCAGCATCATTCTAGTGTTTTAATTATCTGATTATTTTAGACAAATCCCACCTTTCAACCTGTTCTTCTGTCCAAAAGGAAAGCAAGGCTTTTACAGCAGAGCTTTTTGTAAGCTTCTTATAATAATTAATATAGACCTGACCAACTATTTTCTAATTTCAGCACACTGTGGTGTGTTATAAGCCCTCCTTCACTACCCCTCCATCTCTTTTCTATCTTTCCTGCACATTTCCTTTTCTTTCAAACATTCGTCATCTCTACCCCCTCGCTAAAAATTTGCTCATTATACCTGTCGTAACATTTAACTCTGAATGACAAATTCCTTGACATAGAAGTTTGCTGAACAGGAAGTGATGACAGGTGGCAGCCATAAGAGTGGAGGGAGGGGTCCATCCTCGTCCCCCCTCCCCCACTCCGTGGTCCCACCCAGCAAACCACTGCGACCCTCCCGCTATGTTCCAGTATCGGCCGCCACTTTCTTCCTTGTTGGCTCAACCACACTCTTCTTCTGCTTCACGTAAGTTGCATCAATTCAATTCAATTCAATTCAGTTTATTTAAGAAGGGGACAGTGCAAATTAATAAAACACATGGTCATAAATGGGTTAAAAATGCCAGAATTAGCCAAAAGGCTATTCTCCACCTGTCCCCTGACTTCGCTGTTAAAACAAAATACAATTAAACAAGATCAAAAAACAACAACATAAACATGACGGAACCCCACAGACAAAACAGGGCATCACAGAACAGAGTAATGTTTACGGCCCTCAACCGGAGGGTTATTTGGGAGGGAGTGGTATTTTTGTTATTCAATTAAGATACTTTAATGAGCTGCCACTGATAAACAAGTAGCTTAAGTTACGAGTTATAAGCAGTGTTAACATTAAAAATAGATAGGTAACATGTGTTTATAACGTGTAACATGAAGAAGTGTGAAGAACAAACAGATGCTCACATTTTAATGTTAACTTTCTATGGGGCCACAACCTCTATTTGTTACATCTGAACCATGTAATGTGACATTCTCTGATCATGTTCCAGGTGTCCGTGGCTTTCAGAACGTTTCTCGGTAGCTGTGCCCATCTACAACGGAGTCATCTTCCTGTTTGTTTTGTCTAATTTCTGTATGGCCACATTTATGGACCCTGGCATCTTCCCGAGAGGTGAGTGAATAGTTTAATGTACTGTTAGTATCACCAAATAGGACAGTAAATGCTGTCTGTAGTATGTCTATTTTGCTGTTATTATTTGTATAAATTCTCTATTTATCCTGGTGCAAGGATAATTACCCATTAAAGCCTCAAACGTCCTAATTTCCCATTTGAATAGTCTCAGAAAGATGAAGAACTTCTCCACTAGTGTCAATCCGGCACATTCTTGTTGGATCAGTGAGGAAGTAAGGGTAGGAGTTGAAGCTGGGTTGTGGATCCAATGTGTGTCTTCTGTTCCCATCTGTGCAGCTGAGGAGGACGAGGATAAGGACGATGATTTCCGTGCTCCCCTTTACAAGACAGTAGAGATCAGAGGGATTCAGGTCAGGATGAAGTGGTGTTCAACCTGTCGCTTCTACAGGCCACCTCGCTGCTCCCACTGCTCGGTCTGTGACAACTGTGTGGAGGTGTGCTCACACTCACCCATTCAACATTTACGTGTCAAATATTGGATACATACATTCATGTTGACAGTCTCTGAAAGAATGATGTTTCAAATACAACGTGTAAACAATTTCACGGGAGCGAACTAGACTGCAGTGTTTACTCCTAAATTAATGAGCGGTACTAACACAAAGTTTGCTTTGCTTCACCATCATCAGATTACCATTATTCATCTGAAATAGTCATTATTTACAACAACATAAACACATTACCTCATCGTGATCCATACTAACTGCCGTCTCTCGTTCATTCACTTTCTGTGAGGACACGGAATCTTTCAGCTCCGTGAGAGTAGTTAGGTGACACTGCATCAACTCATTGCAATCAGGTGCGTGTGGCACTGACTGGCATTAGTTGATCCAGAGTCACTAACCACTCTCACGGAGCCGAAAAGAGTCCGGTGCCCTCACACTTTCAATAGGCTACACGGACATGCACTATATTGCGTCCTATTCATTTGACTCTCGCACGGAAGGCACGTGCTAAAAAACAGCTTTGCGACAGCTGGCGTCGTAAAAATACTACCGCTTTTGTCCAAAGGGGCCGCCAACGGACAAAGTTACTCGTAGTGGCTTTAAGCTGCGGGACTGGTCTGCACCACAGAAGTAGGAACCTGCTCAACCTTTGGCCCTACGCCACGCTGCTGCAGCAGCTGACCAGACCACACATAGAGGTGTCGAGGTGTATTGTTAAACTAAAAGTCAAACTCCCACAACATCGGTGATTCGCCGCACTGCCTGATTTTGTGTGAACGCAGCCCAAACAGCCTTTAAACAATGCAATAAATTCATTAAGAGGAAGTAGAGGGTTTACATTCATGGCTTTTTAGATGAATAAATATGTATTCCTAATAACAGAACTGGGTAACACTTTATAAAAACTGAACACTATTTAGCATTAGTTAAGTATCAGTAAATGCATCATCTCACAACTTCACCAAGGGCACCCTCCATAGATGTTTTATTCTTGATTAAAAACTACAATAAGTGTTAAATGATTTTATCTTCATACTTTATAAATGATGGTTTCAGCATTTCTAAATTTAGTAATATATACACTCAACAAAAATATAAACGCAACACTTTTGTTTTTGCTCCCATTTTTCATGAGATGGACTTAAAGATCTAAAATTCATTCCAGATACACAATTGTACCATTTCTCTCAAACATTGTTCACAAATCTGTCTAAATGTGTGATAGTGAGCACTTCTGCTTTGCTGAGATAATCCATCCCACCTCACAGGTGTGCCACATCAAGATGCTGATCTGACATCATGATTAGTGCACAGGTGTGCCTTAGACTGTCCACAATAAAAGGCCACCCTGAAATGTGCAGTTTTGTCTCACAGCAAAATGCCACAGATGCCACAAGCATTGAGGGAGCGTGCAATTGGCATGCTGACAGCAGGAATGTCAACCAGATCTGTTGCTCGTGCATTGAATGTTAATTTCTCCACCATAAGCCGTCTCCAGCAACTTCGCACAGCCATTGAAGAGGAGTGGACCAACATTCCACAGGCCACAATTGACAATCTGATAAACTCTATGCGAAGAAGATGTGTTGCACTGCATGAGGCAAATGGTGGTCACACCAGATACTGACTGGTTCTGAGTCCCCAGACCCCCAATAAAGCAAAAACATGCACATTTCAGAGTGGCCTTTTATTGTGGACAGTCTAAGGCACACCTGTGCACTAATCATGATGTCAGATCAGCATCTTGATGTGGCACACCTGTGAGGTGGGATGGATTATCTCAGCAAAGCAGAAGTGCTCACTATCACACATTTAGACAGATTTGTGAACAATGTTTGAGAGAAATGGTACAATTGTGTATCTGGAATGAATTTTAGATCTTTAAGTTCATCTCATGAAAAATGGGAGCAAAAACAAAAGTGTTGCGTTTATATTTTTGTTGAGTGTATTACACATTATACACGGGTGTAATCAATCGAAATGTCACAGGTGGAAAAAGGAATCGTCGATTTGCCCTGCCCCCAGAGTGACGTTCAGCAGGAATGCATCCCCCCTATAATGAAACATTTACAGTGGTCGGCCAAAATTATTAGAACACTTGGCATTTCAGTTGTTTTTGTTAAATTGGCCATTAAAATACCCATTAAACAAATGTAATATCTACAAAGTCATCATTATGCTCTTTAAAACATAGAATAGAGCCATCATTAGGAGATGTAGGACATTTTCCGGTAACACTTTATAATAACTATCCGTTGTAACTCGTTAATAGATCATTAGTAAACTCTTAATTAATGATTATTAATGATTTGTTAAGTGTTTGTTAGCAGTTTGTTAAGGATTTATAACAATGGTAGATAGTTAATAGCTTAATAATTGAATCAGTTCATCTGGGACGAGGCTGAAATAGGCTATAGACCAGGGGTATTCAACTAAAATTCAAATAGGTCCAGTTAGAGAAAATGTCCTCAAGCAAAGGTCCGGAACATCATAATGTCTAACTTGCGTTATGATTCAGTGTGATATATAGTGAAGTAGCCTAGTAGTTGTATCAACGTCTGCATGTAATTAACAACTGACAGATCAATATAGAAAGAACAATTCAAAAACATGTCAACAATATTTATTCTCACTTTTAAATAATTATAGATATATAATGCTGAAGATATATGTATTATTTAAGTGACTCAACTGAAACTAATCTCTTCATAGAGAAGGGCTGCATTTAAAAATAAAATGGTGAAAATAAATATAATAATAATCTTAAAATAAAGATAAAATATATAATTCATTTTTGAAAAATTAAATAATTTTGAGAAATATTTTCAATGTATAATTTCTAAACTTCACTATACCTACTATGTTTGTTTAACATAGTAATCTCCCACTTTGTCTAATACTGGATTTTTATTTTGCAATTTTGAAAAGCTCTGAAAAAGTGACATGTCAGAAACTAAACCCTTGTAGGGGGGTCTGGGGGTTTCCCCCCCAGTAATTTTTTTTTGTGTTTTTAGAATGTAATCGGAGCATTCTGGTGCATTCTGGGGAAAATAATAAAAGAAAAGGTCAACATTTAATATAGTTAAGATGAATAGAAAAATTAACAAAAAAACATAACTTGCTAGCAGCCAGATAACTGGACTGAGGGACGGATGACCACTAGCTTTCGCTAATGTTAGTGGGGGCTACTGCCAAATATCTTGCTAAAAAATTAACCTGTATTTATAAATTCTGCCATTACTAAGAATATGTAAAACTTAAAATGTAGATAATTGAAACTACATACAAAAAAAATTTAAAAATAATGTTTTTCCTGTTGCTGTTGTGGGCAGTAGATGCAGTGCTGCTGGCGATTGGTGATTATGTCAATCTTATGTCTGTGTCATTCACACATAGGTCTACATCAGGGTAATAGAGAGTCCACATGATTGCACCTTGATCGGTTTTCACCAGTCTTACAAAAGGGGAAAAAACCATAGATAGTAAATAATAGGAAAAAACTCAGCTGTTGATCGCTCGTTAACTCGCTCGCGACACACAGAGCCGGTGTTGTGCCGAAATCCCACTCCCCGCCGAAATCCCACTCCCCACTGCCTTCCTAGCGTATTGCTAGTTGTAGTTTGAAGAACCGAGGCGATTTTTACAAGCCAAGTTCCTTCGTCTTAGGCTTTGAGGAAACTGTTCGTAGGCTATTTAATTCATGTTTCATCAAAATATAAGTTATGTTTTGCTGCACTTGAGAGTCTATACGATTTGTGCCCTCTGTCCCCCGCACTTTCTACAACCACTTAATTCATTTTTTTATTTTTTTATTTTTTATTAACCTTTATTTATACAGGTAAAATAAAATCTCATTGAGACCCAGGGTCTCATTTACATGAGAGACCCATTTGTTATATGTTGTAACACATTTTTCCGAGCTGTCCTTAAACGCACCATGAGAAGCCTGGTGCGTTTAAGCCTCCTAGAGGGGAGTGGGATCCTGCGGGGGAGTGGGAATTCGGCACAACACCGGTGAGCGAGCGGGCGAGCGAGAGAGAAAGCTGTCTCTCACTCTCCTCCCGCTGTCTTTCTCACTCTAATCTGATTTATTTCGCTGAAATTCTCGTAATTCTTGCACTTCTCTCTGTCATCTCTCGCATGATAGCTCACTGTCTCTTTGTCTGTGAGCCAGCCTGAGCCGGGAATGCACAGATTCGATTGGCTGCCTGAGTAGCAGGAGGCGGGATGGCTTAACTCGAAAGCATTTCCTGATTCGCTAAACCAGTACCGTAAAGTCTAGAAAAGCTGCGCCGGTCAAAATAGAAGCGCCCCGTCAAAATTTTAAATACTTAAATAATTGATTGACTACAGGTCCGGGTCCGTATAGGACGGCGTCTGGGTCCGGACCCGGACCGCGGTCCGCCTGTTAGTGACCCCCGCTATAGACTATACACAGTGCATGGGCAACTGAGGGCAGCCCCATTTTCAAATATTTTTAAATAAACTCAATACACACTGTGCATGCCATGGACTTGAACGTGACGTGATCAGTTAATCTCGGATTACCTCCCAGATGAACTGATTCAATTATTAAGATATTAACTATCTACCATTGTTATAAATCCTTAACAAACTGCTAACAAACACTTAAAAAATCATTAATAATCATTAATTAAGAGTTTACTAATGATCTATTAACAAGTTACAACGGATAGTTATTATAAAGTGTTACCCATTTTCCTTACAAAAAACATTGTAAAGTACACTTTAGACCGCCATGATGCCACCAATTCACCTAACCCTAACACTTTTTCACAACAGTATTTATAGATAAATGCCATTCACTCTACTGGTTTCCTTACAATAGTTTCTTTTTCAACCCTCAAAATGTAGGACTTTGATCACCACTGTCCATGGGTGAACAACTGCATAGGAAGGAGGAACTACCGCTACTTCTTCCTCTTCCTCCTCTCTCTAACAGCTCATATTATGGCAGTGTTTGGCTTCGGCCTTCTCTTTATCCTCTACCATCGGCAGAACACGGACCGTCTGCATGGCATCGTCACGTATCCTTTCATGTCCCTCACCAATTATTTTATCCTATCTATTTTAGATTGCCAATATGGTTCAGTTTACAGTGTTATACACCTCAGCCAGAAGTTCCCTACAATTCTGGGACAAGTAATAAAAATAACCGCCCGCCTACATACTTCCGCTCAATTTTAATTTCCCTTCAGTAGTCAGTCTGGGTGTGTGGTATATTGGTGGGTTCTATCCAGCCAGATTTCTGCCAGTGCAATCAGCGAACAGAAGGAGGCCGGGGCATGACATAAGTCACGACCAAACGTTATGCGATTGGTTGGCAGATCCAGAGTGGCACTGGGCAGATCCAATAGTTTTAAACTTCAACAGACACCCTTCTTCAAGTGAGTGAGTTTGTCAATTGAGCGATTCCAGACCTTCTGTACAAATGAAATGAGTTACGATGGTCTGGTAGGACCAGGCTACATCCAGGTGCCGTTTGAAAGACATTTGTGTCCTTAAAAAAAGATTTTAATGTTTAATAATTATAATTATTTTTGTGACATTTACATGTCCATGACCAAACAAACCTTGTATCTATTCAGAAGTAGCAGCAAAATCTAACAGGCATATTTTCCTGAAATCTAATAATGTAATCTCTATGGGCCTTCATAAATCTGTTGATTCTGATCTCTTGAGATATTCCTTGACCCCTGTGCTTCCAGACTGGCGGTAATGTGTGTTGCAGGGATGTTCTTTGTCCCTGTTGCTGGCCTCACTGGTTTCCACATGGTGCTTGTGGCCAGAGGCAGGACCACCAATGAACAGGTATGAAGCTCTCTGGTATGTCTGGCAGGTATGTCTGCTGGAGTCACAGCTAAAATAGTTGTTGAGTCCCATAATCCTGTTGTTGATATTTGAAAATGTACAGTATGACATGTTAGGGTTTTTTCATGCTTTGTGCTTTGTAATAAGCCTTTTATTTCTCTGGTTTCTACAAAATGCTGCAAATTAATCTGAAAAAAAATGGTACTAGCAAAGCTGCGCCTCATTTTCAAAGTGTGTCATTTGCCTAATTTATATATGCAAACTATTTTCATTGCCAAGATCAACCTGTGATGTTCTATTTTGATCTATTTCTGGAAAGAAACGGAATAGGAGTCTGCTCTTCATTTACTCTTTGTGTGCATCAGGGAGTTTTCCCAAAAGCTGCTGTGTGAACACGAACACAACCTGAGGCAAAATGCAACATTGTTTCAAATAGGCCCCTGATTCAGACCAGAACGAACTATATATCTGAAAACACCCTTAGAGAACACTTTGCCTTAAAAGCAAAGTAAGTGTTTTCGTCCTTTTAGTTAACTTCCTGTTGGTGACTGCAGTTAGCAGTCCCCTCCCTCGTCCCTGTCACCATCACATGAACGTGCAGTCGTCTTCATCAGATAGTACCGCGATGGAGAGCAGCGAGTCATCGTTCAGGGGCACAGGGACCCGCCTCTTTATAGCGCTCTGTCTCCTGATTGGATAAAACGAGCGAGATACTCGAAATTTTAACTGGCAATTACTGCAAAGCTGAATGACTGGGATACCTGTGTTATGAACTGCACAAATACTGTTTAAGTGATTCCTGTATGAATTTAGAGTGATTTAACACGTATATTAACAAAATAATATCACTTACTTCTCCTTCAAATCAGTCACATTTTCAGACACAAGTGTTGACATGTTTAACAACCGGTCCTTTTGTACTTTGCCATCCTCCCTTTAGCCTTTTGAAAGTATCTTAATGCTGCTTTTTAGGTCACTTTTTATCAATCTCCTATTGGTGTCTCTTTCTCCAGGTAACAGGGAAGTTCAGAGGAGGAGTTAACCCATTCACCAATGGCTGTCGGAAGAATATCTCTCAAGTCCTCTGCAGGTCACAGGCCCCAAGGTGCACTTTTTAACTTGTTCCTTCTAATTTAACAGCTACTCTCCCGGATAGGCTGTTCATAAGCATTACATAACCTTACAAAGGTATGTCTCTTGAGCAAGACACTTAACCCTGCCCGAGGACCCCTTCTGCTGAACTGCATGTTTGTGTTAGATATGTAGGACAGGTTAGCAGAGAAGTAATTTTGATTGCCATGTGTGTGACATACCTTGTGTGACTAAGCATGTGTGTTTCTTGACAATAAATGACTTAACTTAACAAACAGCAAATTATACAGTTTAAAACAATAAGATAAAAAAATATATATTTAAAAAAGCTAATGTCATCATTTGGAGTTGCCGAAGACCTTTTTTCGGAATCCCAGTGAACAGAATTTTACAGTAGTCCAGTTTACTGGAGATAAAGGCATGGGTAAGCTTAACTAGGTCCTCTTTTTACATTATGTCTTTAATTCATGCAGTATTTTGAGTTTCTAAAATAATCTGTTTTCATGGTTTATTGTTCATCGTTTTCTTTCCTCGTCACTCCTTTCTTCAACACCACAATGACCCTCTTTTAAACTGAACTATTCCCCCTTGCTATGTAACTGGCAAGAAATAAGGCTCAGTGTTCACACAGTTTCTCTCCACATTCTGACTTTCGTCTTTGATTTCTCCTCCTCTCTCTTTGGTGGGGTGGCACAAGTTTTAAGTGTGAATCCAGGGTGGCCGGTTCTATTCTAGTGAGTTCCAGTTTGTATGACATTCAAAAAATAGTGAAAACAATAGGAATGGCTTTCTGTCTCAAATATTCTGACCTAGAGACAGTCCAAACAAAATGACTGGGTTGTCTTATTTCAGTGTGTGTGGATCAGTAGGTGCCAAATACCCAAATGTATGTACACAAACTCTGAGAAGGTGAGGTTCTCATAATATGTCCACATGTAATGCATTGATTTAGGCGGTTGTACTTTAATGTAACATGTACTGTAGTGTCTATGGGAGGGGAGAAGAGTTTGTCAGTGTGGCAAAGGAACGTTGTTAATGTGGCCTGTGGCTCCTGAGTTCTTTATAGGTGAAACTCGAAAAATTAGAATATCGTGCAAAAGCGCATTTATTTCAGTAATACAACTTAAATGGTGAAAACAATATATTTTATAGACTCATTACAAGCAAAGTGAGATATGTCAAGGCTTTATTTGTTATCATTTTGATTATTATGGCTTACAGCTTATGAAAACCCCAAATTTAAAATCTCAGAAATTTTAACATTACATGAAATCAATAAAAAAGGGATTTTAAATACAGAAATGTCAGCCCTCTATAAAGTATAATCATCCATATGTACTCAGTACTTGGTTTGGGCCCCTTTTGCATTAATTCTTGCCTCAATTCCAATTCATTTTCTATGATATTCTAATAATATGAGTATCACCTGTATATCGATAGCAATAATTGCATTCTACCATGTTACCCACAAGGTTGAATGCAATTCAACTCTAAAAAGTATTACTGCGTTCAAAAGAAAGCTTGTGTACAAGTGTAGTGGTGGGTCTCTATGATGGGGACATTCACTGCCCCTTTGCTCTGTGCAGGTATCTGGGAAGGAAGAAGTGTTTGCAGAGTGTGTGTGTACAGCCTCCTTTTCTGCGGCCACAGTTGACAGAGGCCCATCTGTCTGCAAAGATCCTGGACAATGGTGTACAGGGAGACATGCACCGGGTAAGAACTGAAGGATAGCTGTTCATAGAGACACCTTTTTACCAAAGTGCCAGTGTTTGATTTGAACATGATTTAAGGGGAAATGTAATAGCTTTTTCCTGTTGATAAGGTGCTGTGTTAGTGGCCAGCCCTACAAACACAAATGTCGCTGAATGAGTGACTGAGTGAGTGAACAAAAGCAACAATTTGTCAGAAATAGTGGTGCAACGGATCATGGTTGATCCGTGGTCCGTACGGACCAACCCTCACAGTTCCTTCGCAGATTGGGGAAACAATGCATAAAAATAAAAATAAAATAGACGACTGTGTTCACGTGATCGCCTCATCTGAATACGGAGCAGTGGCAATTAGAGAGAATAATGTGGGCTACTGGGCTAAGGTATTTAATTGGCTACTGTCCTGCTTGCAGACAAAGCAGACGCACTGAGCGAATTGTAAAGTAAGTTTCGCAAACCAACAGTCAGGGTGATCCCATGGACACCACAAAGCCTGTATGTAAAATATGTTTTAAATCTGACCAAGACATGCCGACCTAGTCAAATAATTAAAAAAGCAACGGGTTAGAGAATGTGGTAGAGAACATAATATAAATCACCTCAAATATAAGACAAACCAGAACTTAGGCTATTATGTTCAAAAAATATTAACACATGTAACAACACAACAAGAGTGTCTAAAATTGGGTTTTGTCTGATGACCCATGACGTCATCGTTCAAGGCATCAACTTTTTCTTTGCAATTTGTCACCTTAGTCAAACGGTTATACAAAATAAATTCCAACAAATTCGATAAACTCTGTGTGTTGGTTGGCTTGATTATACGAGTAAAAGCCAATCACATACTGTAGTCTAGTGGGCGGAACATTAAGTAGCTTCAGTATGTTGATTTGCTGTTAGTCTTATAATATCTAGCCAAGCAGATTAGTGTTGTATGCATTAAGTAGCACTCTGTGGTAAATATAACCAGAGCAGAGAGAGAGAGAGCCAAAGTAGTGCACTGTGTAATTAATTAACTTTATCCATTATCGATGAAATAAAACGCAGATACAGATAATCGTTAAAATGTCAAATATCGTCCCAATAATCGTCCAGGGCGATAATTGATCAACCCCTAATAGATACTGTCATACATTCAATTATAGCGACAATGTAAAACTGGTCTTGACTTGACTTGACTTCATATCATCTTCATATGTTGTCAACTGAATGTGATTCTCTGACCTTGTATCTCTTTTCTATCCATCTGCTCCGTTCTTTCCCAAGTCCAAGTCCAGCCTGGAGATGATGGAGAGCCAGTCATGTGACAGTGAAGCTCCTCCTCCTCCTAAACCAGAGCTGCGCTACACTGCAGAGGGTAACCCTCCCCTATACTCTCTGACCTGCACCAGCTATCTGCACATTGTCTCATCTTTTGTAAAAAAAAAAAGCAAGCATTGCTCTGGTTTTTGGTTGATTTGACACTGATATTCTTTCTCTTTCCATCCCTCCTGCAGAGTTCAGTCTACTTAAACAAGCCCCTCCCACTCCCAGCATGTACAAATACAGGCCTCACTACAGCCCCGGGAGGAACCACACTGCGCTCACACACGCTTACGCCAACCAGGTATTGCACACACAAATACTCACAGGAGAGACAGCCAGGTGATTTGCGAGGACAGTTACACACAAGATAAATCAGTTCATCACATTCATATTTTTTCTTATTATTTTTGATTCCCTGATCAGCCATTTCGTCGTCATTAAATCATTATTTTGATCGACGCAGTGTTTTAAGAGCTCTGTGTCAATCGAATCCATTCAGTCTGATTACTGGGATAAGGTCCATTCCAAAGCTAATGTTTAGTTTTCAATAGGAATCTGATAGATTGGAAATGGACATAAAGAGATTTTTAAAGAAGACAAAAGTAAGTCATCATCACTGCTATTAGTAATCTGTTAACTCTAGATATCAATGAACTACTGGCCATTTTGCCTGGTTGGTCCAACAAAGTTAGCATGATGTTGATTTCTGTCTCTTGAGATAATTGGCGTTTGCTCTGATAAGAGACAATGCTGGTTTATCATCATTAGAAAATACAAAAAAAAAAGAAAGCACTTCCTGTGTGGCAAAGAAAAAACAGCTGTGGTGTTGTTATGTCAACACTAGAGGGAGTACAGTGAAATAGGCTGTGTTCGAAACAGCCTACTAACGTCCTCCCTCTTTCATACCCAAGATGTATATACTACATACTGTGTACTTAACGATTTATTGTGTATGCGAGGTTCGTCGGACCCTTTACACTGACGTATGCAGAAGCAATAAAGAATGTTTAAAAAACCTTCTGTGTCGTTTGAAAAGACGCAATGCATTGTGGGGCGGTTGAGTAGGAAAAGTAACATTTTGATCCATACACAAAATTGGAACTCGGAAGTAAGTAGCCTACTCATCCGGGCATTTATCCTCTACACAAGCTCGAATACACAACCACAACATACTCAAATTGACATCAAAATGAGTATGAGAAGGACGCTAGTATGGCTTTTCGAACACAGCCGCAGAGATTCCTGCTCACACCTAGAAACCTCTCTCTTATTTGCTGGGCTTCTTGTTTCTTTTTCTTCTTCTTCCCCCTCTCTATCCCTCCCCCTTTCTCCTCCTCCACCAGTTAAGTAGAGGGGAGAGTGTTGGCAGTGCCAGGGCCTCGTCCCTCCTGCAGGCCAGCCAGCAGCCTGCGTTCCGCTCCCAGCCCAGCCTGGAGCAGAGAGAGCAGAGAGAAGCTTCCTGTGAGAGGGGAGGGGAGGGAGGCCAGAGGAAAGAGGGAGCAGGAGAGCTAGGAGGAGGGGGCATCCCTGGCTACTCCCTGGGCGGACGCTCCTATCCCTCCTTCTCCGAGCCCATGGTCCCATCAGGAGTGGCTTCACCATCCTCTATCTCCAATCACACCTCAGTAGGTGCTGCCCATGTCTCCGAGGCAACCACAACCTCAACCAGCTTCAAGAGCCTAGCCAACCAGTCACCACCGCCTCATCAGCCCTCCCGCAACGGGAGTCTGTCATATGAAAGCTTGCTGGCAGGCGGAGAGGAGTTTGACAAAGGGGTGCGGGCGGGTTCAGCAACTGCTGAGATGTCCTCTGAGAGACCCTGTACGCCAGCAGCAGGCAGCTACAGCTCTCTCCTGTCCTCACAACAGAGAGTGGCTGAGATGCACTCCCATCAGCACCACCACCACCACCACCAGGCCTTCCTGCATCGCTCCTCCTCCTCCACCTCCTCCTCCCCGCCCCCTGAGAGGCAGCGTCTGCTGGCTGAGCCCCGCGCCCTGCAGCCTGGAGCCAGTCAGGCTCCACACCATCACCACCATCACTCCCATCACCACCACTCCCATCACCACCACTCCTCTTCCTCTTCCTCCCACCCTCCTCACCAGGCGTATCCATACCGCACCCGCTCCACGGACACCAGCCGTCCCCCACGGTCCCCACACGCCCCCCCTCTGGGCAAGTCTCTGTCCTACTCCAGCGCTGCTGCTGCTGAGATGCAGTACCGGCTGGTCCGACAGGCGGCCGCCTCAGCAGGAGCTAATGCAGCGGGGGTAGGAGGAGGAGGGATGGGAGGAGGAAGAGGAGGAATACATGCACCAAAGTGAGTATGAGTTTGGCCTTTTGTAGGCACAATGGGGTCGCTGCTAATCCAGAGAAAAAACCACCTGCTCGCCTGAAAACTACCTGACACCTGCACCTCCTCCTCTCCCCTTCTCTCCTCCTCCTCCTGCCAGCATTCCTGTGAGTGCATCTTCCTTTTCCCTTTTCATCTTTGATGTTGTGGTCTGCTTGTTTGTTCTTGTCCTTTAGTCGGTAGATTATTTTCTACCAGTATCTTTAGCTTTTACAGATAAATCTGATTCTATACACATTGCATCAAATGTGTGCACATTTATAGGGCACAAAAACATGGACCCATAAAGGCGATTTCACGTCTGCCGTGTTTAGTTCAATTGAAATGAAATTCGGGTGCATTTTTCACCTTTGCAGTGGTTTGTTAGAACACAGCAATCGCACTCGGGTGCGCACCAAACAAGCGTGCAGAGGCCTTGTTGAATGGCTGGTCTCGGTAGGAACACTGGTCCTTTGTGGAGTCTGAGCTCCCATTGCCAGCATCGCTATGCGTTATGTTTATCATTTTAATTTTTGTCATGCTATAGACATCACACCATACGTGGAATGACCATTTAATTATTGTCGAGTTTTTGCCCTGATCTCTTTATTATTTTGTGCCAATTACTTTTCCCTAGACATTAATGAGAGCACTGACGATGCAGAGGTAGCTCAGGTGTGTCTATTTTTCGCTATGGTGGAAAGCTGATTCTGCCTTTTTGCGCCGATAAACACTCACCGACCACTTTATTAGGTACACCTGTTCAATGGCTTATAAAAACAAAAAGCTAATCAGCCAATCACATGGCAGCAATTTAATGCATTTAGGCATTTAGATGTGGTCAAGACAATGTACTTTAGTCAAACCGAGCATCAGAATGGGGAAGAAAGGGGGTTAAAGTGACTTTGAACGTGGCATGGTTGATGTTGCACGGCAGGATGGATCCATACTTTCATGTTGTTTACGCCAAATTCTGAACCTGCCATCTGAATGTCACAACTGAAATCGAGACTCATCAGACCAGGCATGATTTTTCAATCTTCTATTGTCCAATATTGGTGATCCTGTGAGAATTGTAGCCTCAGTTTCATGTTTTTAGCTGACAGGAGTGGCTTGACCTCATCACTTAAGGCACTCCGATAATAAGCACTGAGTCTTTTAAATAAAGAGTTTGTCTCCCAATCTCTTCTTTAAATCCACTCTGGTCTTCCTGTCCTTTACTGTCACACTGATCATCCTTCCTTTTTTTGTCTTTCTTTCTTTTTAACATCAGGGATGAGCGGCTCCAGATGAAACCTCTGATTGGGACCAATGGCAGCCAGCTGTTTCCCTACAGCTCCGCCCCTTCCTCTCCCTCTCACCCAGTCGGTAGCAGCAGCCGCTCTGCATTGGCCTTGATGCTGAGTCCTGCCCGTAGGCCCCGGGGCGGTGGGCTCCAGAGAGGGACAAGTCTCGGGGGCAACACCTACGAGATCTCAGTCTGAAAAGACCAGCGAGACCAGGAGGACATTAGACTGTCTTTCTCTACTTTCACGGAGGGAGAGAGAGATGGCTCTTCCATCAATTAAGAGGATGTCAAGGTCTTAACTCATTGGTTGACTGAGCTAAACTGTACTGGACCGGCCAAGCTGCTGACACACCTTGATAACTGTGCTAGTAAAATGACTGCTGTAGTTGGACTTGGTGGTAATGGGCTTGGTGACAGACTTTTCTTTGGATCTCACCAAACCAAACGGGAACCATGAGTTGGCTTATTTTTGTGAGGCCTATGGCTCACTATAAATCTGGGTGTACATTATAAAAGTATAGCAGCGCAAGGCATTACCACTGCCAGGTGAGGAGATGTCCTGCCGGGACCACCAATGAACACTGGATTAGGGTGGGAAGACTAAGTTTTATGAAGGTTTATATCAGCACTTGTGGACTGAAGCTGCATTTAAGTAAAACAATGGTGCAGATGTTTAATATATGAAGATTTAATCAATTCATTGAACATGATGAAGATCAAAATATTGTTTCATGCAGACTTTGTGGAATCCAATCAAAAGGTTTCCCATAGAATCAATTACCCAAACTGGTCAGTTTAGGTAATCCAAACATACAATGAAACACAAGTTATACTATATCAAGTCTTAGCAAGTTCTTAATACAAGTTCCACCAAATAGAACTTTGTGTGTGACTGCAATAGCTTTGTGTGACGGACAGATTTAGTACTGCAGCCAAGGCAGGGTCTCCTTCCTCTTGTCTCCACTTGTTAACAGCCTTTCTTTTCCTTTTTCTGGAAATGCACAACAGAACCTGACAGGAGGATCTATGCTGGACTTGTGACGATCTACCTGCAGCTTAGGAAAGCTACCTGTGGACTTTTCAATAAATGTTGATGTGTGTATTGACTGATGAAAAATGTGAAATTGAAAGAAACTAAACATAATGCTGATACCCTTTTTCTTAGATAAATGTGTTTATTTATTCCTAGATGTGATTATGATTTTTAGGTTTGTACAGGATGATGTTTTCTTTCTTCTTCTGAGTGGCGTTCATTCCGGACTGCAGCATGCACTACTATTACTACTAGCCACTATAGGCCATTGTGTTTCGGCTGTGGATCATGTTATCTGTTTGAACATACAAGAAGTGAGGAAACTAAGGTGAACAAGTAAATTATGTTTTGGCCTTTTGTTGTAACACAGTCTTTAAGACGAAGCAGTTTCTTTTTTTCTAGAAATGTAAATGCAATTGCCTTGAGATTTCAAGTGTTTTTCTAATGTTACCTATTTAATTTGAATTTTTTTATATGAATTTTTATGAAAATCTGGCTATTGATAAATGAAGAGTTTATAATATGTAGCCTGCTCAACAGAGGAATTTTGTTTTCAGTTTCAGAATTGTGGTAAATCAAGCCCATCTGATTTTTTAGCTCCACTGATTAGATGTAAGACCATGTGATGAATATAGGTGTCTTTAAAAAAAAATCCTTTTCAAAGGTAGAAATAAGGAATGCCATTATTTCAGAATTTGACAAGAAATCCATTCAGAAATGGTCACGGTGTAATAAAGGGTGGTTAAATTGTAATTTCATGAGGTCAAATTTGTACACTTAAAGTCTACTATGTAACACATACGAAACAATCACGTTATATATTGCATATGGTGCTTGAAAGGGCTGCAATTTAACTTGAAACATGAGACTTTGCCAGACTTTTATCGTTGCCCATAACAAAGACAGTTCACTTATCTCTACGAACAGTAATCTGGTCAGATTCTTCCGCTAAAAATGCAAAGGATGAGTCATTTCTATGCGTACCTGAGTGTGCACTGAATAAACAGGAGAAGACTCTTTATTGTCAACAACCAAAACTGTTCTGAATCCTAACGTTAGATGTCTTGTGCCCAGTGGTATAGGTAGTTGTTTATCCTGTTTAAAGATGGAAACCAAGAGAACCTAAGCTTTATGCATGGTCTCATCTGTCATCCTGCATTGGAATTTCCTTTTTGCACAACTGATGGCTACTTCAAATGCCTCTAGTCTAGACGGTGCAAAAAACCTTGCATCATCCATCATTATAACTGGTCTATCACACCATCTCTTTATCACTATTTTGGCCAGTAGTGAGGGCAAGCTGCTCGCTGCAGCTCACTTTACCGCCACCTGGTGCCGCTACTTATAAAAAGACTTTCAGAACAGTATATTGGGCCGTTCAAAAAATTATTTTTAGAATAGAGTCAAATGATTCTGACATGGATGAAATCCCCATGTTTTGTATTTCTTTACACTGTTAAAACCGTAAAAACAAAAATTGTGTAAAATACCTAGGCTTTATTCCGAAATCAACTACCACTCTCAGTGGCCCTAATAACCTGTCTGACTATTCAACCCATAGACTCAATTTTCCCAATTAATGTCAAGGAAAGTGCTCAAGATGCAATGAAAAGAAGCTTACAAACCTCCTTTTTTGTATTTGTACAAACCTGAGAAGCCAACCATGTGAAGAAATGTTGAGACTGTTCCTTAATCTTCAGATTACTAACAGAGATCGTTTATGGAAATGTTGTGTTGATATAGTAGACACTTGTAAAACAGATTAAGGAGAACAATTGTTTCAGTGATAAGCATTTGCTAAAGAGCTGAAATTCAAATTCATAAACCTTGAGCTGTTTTTTGCCATTTTGGAGTTTCATTGCTCCTTTAACTGTGATCACGCCCACATTTAGAAAGTAGCATTAAGTCTAATGCAGGACTGCATTTGTTTTACAGTTCTTAGTCAGTGACAGTGCTTTGTCATAATGCCCGCCATCACTTTGTAGTGGCAGACAACAGGCTTATGGATGAGTGTCACCATTAGGTCTGGTTACAGCACAGGACAACATGACATAAATAAATGAAGCACACATGAAGAATCGGGGAGAGAATCCTGTGTCTGATCTTTGAAGCAAAAAGAAAGGAAAAGTCTGTTTGGTGTTCATCTGAGCCCTCTTCTTGATCTGAGCACAATTGATGGGAGGTAAACAATGTAGGTGCTTATTTTCCTGCGTGTCCAATTAGAACAGGCTGGGTAACAAATTCAAATCAAATGACTAATATGTGTACTGTACAGCTTAATGTGAGTGTGTTTGTGAATGTATGTGGTGCAAGGCTGAAGATTGATAATAAACCTAAAACAAAGAGGTGGAACGTAGTCACTCTTTTAACTTGAAATGCCTTACCGAACAGAAGGAAATCTAACCCAGCACGCTGTGGATCAGATTATTTGGCTCCCTCTATTTCAGTGCTTTCTAAAACTGCCACACTGTCAAGGTTAGAATACTGGGCTGTGCTTTTACTGTTTTAGCCCACCTCTCAGAACCGCCCAAGTTGATGCACATTTTGAACTTAGGGGAGGAATGCAGTTCAGCCCAAACTAGGGGGGTTTAGTTACCCATTAAACTGACTTTATCTAACACCACAGCACACAGCTTGCAAGCTGATGCTAGTCTAAACAGGAAGAGAACTTTAAACAATTTCGTTAATATATAATGTAAACAATTGTAAAATATCATTTTCATGAGGCTGTCCAGTCAGAAAGAGACGGATCATGCGTATTTACCAGCACACTCTGTTCAGAGTGCTGACAATGAAATCAAAACTAGACCAATTCTATGTATGAAATATTAATTCCTCTACAATTACGAGTCAAATTTGAGATTATCAAAACGTGCAGTAACGATTGTGTTTTTTCAAGTTCATGTCACAATGGGGTCTTGTATTAAAATGAAAGTAAGGAATCTATTTGAGATTTCCAGTTTTTAAAATGTGAAACGTGAACAAGAACAGAACATTTCATGTAACATTTTTATTTTTATTGTTTTTTATTCTTTACATTTCTCCACAAAAAAATCTAAACAAAATTGCAAATCAAGTCAGAAACCAAATAAATGTAACACAAAACATATTCCTCAGCTGAAAGCTGAACCATTATTTAAATTTGAAATGTCTAACATAAACCTTCGATTTTGATTATATACTTTAACAAAGCTTGATCACTCTTTTCACACCTGTTACAGCAGTAGCAAGCAATAGTTACCACTGATTATAATTGAAACTTTAACCCAAAGTAGGTGGAATGCAAAACACCCCCACACGCATGCACACGCACACACACATATCTAATATCAAATAGTGTTGTTTTTGTGTGTGTGTGTGTGTGTGTGTGTGTTTGTTGGGGGAGGGGGAGGGGGTTAGAAGTTTGCTGCTTTTCAAATGAGACCGGGGTCAACCAGAGGAAATTCAACAGCATGCAGATTATGTCACAGATACACAGAACACACCTACAGAAATATTTTATGTATAAAATCTTATTATTGACCTTTTGTCAAATTTTTCTCTTAAAACTGTACATACTTTAATAGTAACCACATCATAATCTTAGCCTGCAGCCAGTCAAAACAAAACAGAGAATAAAATCTGTATTTATCCTGCTGTGCTCACATTGCTACATTTAAGTGCTTCTTCAATCACAAAAGTTAAATAAACAAGCTTTATTTTCTTTCTGCTACAACATTTTTTACTCCACAGCAAAATGTAATGCATATATACACTTTTACTGTTTCCTACACTTTACTCCGAGTGTAGACTTGATCACTTCGTCTTTGTTTTAGCTCCAATTAATTCTGTGCCTGCACAGAGGAATTGTGTTGCATTCGTTTCCTGGCCTAAAATAAGGATTTGGAAAATAACATTTCAATGAAATCTAAATTGAAATGAGATTAATTCCTTAGCAAATTGGCACTTCAGTGATTAATTTAAATATTAACGTTATATTCTGTGACATCAACTTATTTGTTTCTGCTTTGTGTTTTTTAAATATATGTTTTCATTTAATTTAGATTCCTTCAATGTGGGGAAATAGAAACAGGTCAACGCACTATCTGGCTACCAGCTCAGTTGTTTGAGCTGATGTTTTTCAGTGAATGAAAACACAAGTAAACGAAGGAGTATTGTCATATTACATTCAGTGGTCTTGAACACAAAATCTTTTGGCAGCAGTTTAAGAGCTATTTGGCCACTTGGGGCAGTGGAGAAAAGTAGTAATTACACCATTGAAATATCATCTTCTTTGGGATGCAAACTATGGGGCAGCCAGGAGGGGCTTTCCTCCCCTTAATAAGAAATGAACTTCCCCGGCCAATTCACCATTATTAATTTTTCTGTTTTGTAATCGGGGAAAATCCCTTTCAAGGGAACCAGAGTCTGGTTGTTAAGTTCACACTATAAACAAGGCTGGTGTGAATGCCACCAAAGACAAATTTCCACCTCGGGAGACAATAAAGATCTATTATATCTAAAAAGTGAAGTTAAGGTAAGATCACACTGCACACTGACGCGCAGAAAGACTACATACAAAGTCAATGAACAATAGTGGTTAATAACAGAAACACCGGTATGGTCTTTGATTTGTATGCTCTTGTGGCAAGGGACAAGGGTTTGGGGACTCAGAATGCAGTTCACACGTCAATCACATGTTCCATATTATGGACAATTTAAGTTGTTTTTGGAGACACAGGAGAACATCAGGATGGAGGAAAGTTTAAATTTAGACCCATTGCATTAATGTGGTACAGTGAAGGTGCTTACAACTGAGAGAGATTATGAGAATATTCATAAACTGCTGAAAAGTAATTACAAAAAACTAACATAAATTGATCATTTAATTCTTATCATTTATTTTAATCAGTATTCCCGTTAGGTGTGTAACCTTTGGATGCATGCCGATTGTCGCAGCTGTCAGCAGCTCCACTATCAGATAAGGTTAGAAGGGAATGTTCTTTGTCTGATTGGATACCAGCCAGCCTAAGACACTCTGCCTTTGCCCTGGTCAAGTTTTGAAGATGATAGAACAAATAGCCTGGCAACAGGAACCCAGCCAGGGAGAAGATGAGAAGGCCCACATTGATCTGTTGGAAGGAGAGGCATGTCAGTGCATGTGACAAAGCTGGTAAATGTATCAGCATACATGTGTCCTCTCTCTGACTGTGTGCGAGCTCCCTACCCAGTAAGGATCTCCACCGAGGTGTCCCACCATCAGAATGAACAGTGGCTGTTGGAGCAAGGCAAAAGCAGCACTGACCATTGACTGCAGGCCTGTCAATGTCCCAAAGTGGTTGGCTGGATATCTAGAGTGGAATGGGAGATAGATTTTATAAACGTCAACATAATAAAATAATATTTCCCAATCAATGTCCTCATTCACATATGCAATATATTAGACCTAGCATATTAGGGTGATCGATTTTCAGTTCCACATGTTGTAGTTTACCAACTTGAGAATTGAAATGCATGCCTTGACCATGAAGACACTTGTGACCAAACTCAAATACCTAGGTGCAGTAACTCTTCACCAATAAACTTGCCTTTAAGCCCCAACCATGCAGAATTTGGGTCCATCAGGGTCTTTAGTGACTACAGTAGAGTTTGAAAATGTCTTGCTTGTTGCAGCAGCTCTACTGTATTTTCATGTGCACTAACTGCCCATTAAGAAACCTTGGGTATCCACACAGAAGACAGCGCACACCACTTTCTCAGCCTGTCATTTATAACAGCATGGGATTTATAGAAAACAGAGAATTTACGTGAGAAACCAGAAACATAGATGTCGATGGTAAAATAATGAAATATAAGAAACGTTGTGTTTGTGTCAAATTAATCCAAATATTACATGTCATGTATCATATACTGAACAAGTTCCTTTGCAAATCCACATAAAGCTGTAGCATTATGGACTACAGTAGCTACAGTATAATGCAATGTGGGTGTCATCCTTGTTCCTCAGTAAAGTGTTATGAGGCACTCCATGGCGACAGAAAGTGAAAAAGAACATAAAATATCCATGCTCCTCCCTGCTTTAAAGGGATAATGTAGTATTTTTTAAGTGTGGTTATATGAGAACCTTATGCATAGTTAGTGTGTTACTTAATGGAGATGGTGATCTGTGCATACATTTTAAGGAGTTTGTAAGATACATCAGGCTTGTACTGTTGCAGAGGGGGCCAGCAGGGAAACGCTCCTTCACAAAATGTATAGATATGCTACACAGAACCGGCAGACAGCCATATTTTTGCAAATTTTTCAAGCGCATTTCGGCCATGTATTACTATGCCAAATCTCGTCAGTGCAGTGCAGCCTATCAGTAATTTCTTTGTGTAGTGTTTTTCTTTGTTGTATGACACTCAGCCACGCTCTCTCTCTCCATTCCTCTGCCTAGAAAAAAAATCCCATAGAGGCACACTGGTTGGTATTTACAGGGGCATGCCTGTGTGCTGCCTGACAGCCATCACCATCTGCAATTAATGTCACATTGCATTGAGTTAATGTGTTAGGGTTAATGAGGTGGATCCCTATGTTCGCCTGCAGCTCCATGTGGATCATAAAAGACTCAAAATGTTGTTACATGCTCAAGCACAGAAGTGGGATGAGGATGTTCTGTTTATTCTCTTCTTTACCTTTTTCTCTTTTCTTGTAAGAGAGGTTTTTTAGATGTTTTTTTTCTCTCCGAATGTCTCTCTGTGCCCACCTCCTCTCCAGGGCCCAGGACAACTGTACAGGTGTTCCCCGTTAACGCCAGGCCTGTATAGAGTTATGACTGAACCAACAGCTTGGTTGTTTTTCCTAAACCAATCAAAGACAATTCAGGATCTGTGTGGGTCCCATACCCCTGGTAAAGCAGTGAAGAGAGAACACCACATTCTACAAGCTGTTCACCAAACCTGGGCAATGTCAAGGGACAACAGTATTCACAAAACCGGATGCTTTACCTGGAATTTGGCAAATTCCATTATGATCAGAGTCAGGACACTTCACCATCTTAGGGAGATATCTCTTCAACCAGCTTCCCTTAGACATTGCACCCAGTACTGAACATCTCCAGAGGAGGACGTCACCCGATGTTTGAGAGCTTGGAGGGTGTGTTGTTTCATGCAGATGAATGTGTTGGTGTATGGGTGAGACAGAGAGGAGCATTACCAAAGACTACACTCTGTGTGTGAGGACACAGAGGATTTCAGCCTGTTGGAACGTCAGGTGCCGTTCCTTAGAGGGGTGGTCCTGTGAGGACACGGAGGATTTCAGCCCTGTGAGGGCACGGAATCTTTTGCCTCCGTGAGAATTCCCTCACTGCAATCAGGTGTGTGTGGCACTGATTGGCTGATTGAGCCCAGGTGTGAGGAGGTTTTATATGCCCTGAGACCCCAGTGCTCTGTGCTGCTCATTGTCTCACCTTCAGAGGTAGTGAGAGGTTGTCTCTGAGTGCTGTCTGTGTTAAGTGTTGCAAAGGAAACTGTTTTACTTGTGTGTGCTTTCAGCTGCTTGGCAGTGGTGGTTTTGTTGTTGCTCTTCAGCTCTGTGCATTTTTGTTTTCTCCCCTTCCCTGTAGTCGCTTTTGCGATTTATTGGTTATCCCTCCGGGGATAACTTTCAGACACCCCTGGGTCCGCACCTGTGTCCCAACCCTCCCCCCCCCAAAGTCATTACACTGTGCTCCAGAAATGTAGGACGAAGGCCTCATTCTAAATGAGAAATATGAGTTCCTGAAAGAGCACATAATCTTTGTCTGTCATGAAATTTCAGAAAAAGGCATTGAGCCAGATCCAAAGTAAAGATGATCCTGCAGATGCCGCAGCCAACATGTGTGGAGGATGTGCAAGGCCTTGTGGACATGGTGAACTATGTGGGCCACAGCTGGCTACTTTCACCATGCCACTTAAAAAGCTGCTGAGAGGAACATGAGTGGGTTGGGGAGGAACCTCAACAGACTGCTTTTCAACAGCTGAAAGAGGGACTGAGCTCACCAAAGACACTGACTCAGTATTCCCACACAGCAGAGACATAGTAGCAGCTGCTGCATCTGCATATGGTGTAGGTTCCGTCCTCACACAGAAACAGGACAGCGGCTCATGGCATCCTGTGACGGACATCTCAAGAGGACGGACAGACACCGAGAAGTGCAATGCACAGATTGAGAAACAATTGGTAGCAGTAACATGGGCGTGCCAAAGACTTACCTTTTATCTGCAGGGTAGCAGATAAAGCCCTGTTTTCAATGTTGAGCACAAGAGGCTTTGGACAATCTGCCAGCCAGGGTTTTAGGGTTCCTACTCAGACTCTTGAGATACAACTCTGACATTGCCCATGTCCCTGGGACAAGTCTCATTACGCCTTGTCAAAGCCCCACTGAGAGACAATCCCTTCTCCCACCATCTACAACTGGAAGAAGATGTCTAGGTGTGTATTGATGCTGTGGAGTCCTCACTTCTGGTTACAGACAAATGGTTGGAAGAAATTGTACAAGCACCACAAAATGACGTAACATGCAAAACAGTGACACAGTAGGGGAGAGTGGCCTAAATTGTGCCACTTTTTACTCAAATAGGCCTTTCACACCGCCGCAAAATCGGCGCTAGTTCGGAGTTAGAGCCAGTGTTTTGTAAAAACCGGTTCAACTCATACCCCAGGATTGAGCAGGGTTTGAAGTGAACTGCTTGTGCCAGCGGCCGGGGGAGGGATTATCCTGACCAACCAGACCAACTAAAACCTCATGCCCGCCATGTTTAAAAACACCGCTACTACGAGACGTAAACATAACATAATTACCGAACGTAGCGATCAAATTGACCGGCGAGAATACTCTGTATGGGTCCTGTTTGGTTAAGAAAGCAAAGCGAGAGCTAACACGTGTAAAAATAAGACGTATTCGCCGCTGTTGTTGTGCTTAAAGCTAGCGGTAGCTTTAGCGTTAGCCACAAGAGCAGCGGCGTCGGGCGACGTACACACACGTTTACAGTGACGTCATGTGAAACCAACCGGTTCATAACTGGGATAAGGCTGTAACCAGTTTTGAACTGACCCCAGCACCAGCCTGGAACTGACTCTTAATAATCAACTTTATCACAATATGCTAATTATATGAGAAGGACCTGTACATACAGTATATTTCAGGGGGTTGTGCATCCCTGGCAATAAAAACTTTGGATCTGGAATAAACTGTTGAAGAAATATAGCTTTCGGAAAAAAAGTTGTCTTGTGGCACAACTTGCCCTTGGTGTGGTGTAAGTTGTGCCATTGGAGAAAATACCATGGGGTAAATTGTGCCATTGATATATATCTCATAAACTGTAATGCAAGACAAATCCATTAGACAATCACTTATTTAAGGTTTATTTAAAGTAAATATTTTACAAAGATTGAAGGTCAATTTTCTTAAACAAGGCCTAGCAGATCTAGGTGGTTTTGCCTGCAAAGCTAACAATGACAAAGTCACCATCATCATCTTTCTGGCCATCTGAACTCTTGTCAGTGGTGTCGTTAAGTGGAATGGAGATGTCAGTCTCTTTTGAGCTACTGTAGACAATCACTTTCTTTTGGTGACCAGCGTATACAGCCATGTCAATGGCACAACTCTCAGAAATGTACTTTGCACTAGCTGCTCCGCCCTTGTAGAACCAACTGCCACCTGGCATATGCGATTCCCTCTCCATTTCTGCCTTTAAATCAAGGCTCAAAACCCATATGTACACCCTGGTTTTTCCTCCCAATTTAACTATCTTACCTCTGCACTACTATCTTTGTTCATATGTGGATGTCTGGGCTTTATGTCTTTTATTTTGGTTATTGGTATATTACCTTAATTTTTTACCTACTGAATGCACTATGTAAAGCACTTTGGACAGTGCAAACTATTATAAATGTGCTTTTATAAATACATTTTACTTACTTACTTACTTATAACTCACCTAGGCCCTCTGGCACAAAGTGTAGCATACTAAAGCACTAAAACATGTGTCAAATGTTTTCAAACGTGTCTATAATTGTTCAGACAAAGTAATCAAAAAACCTTGATCATGGAAATTTTATTTTGACTTTAAAAACAGTTTTTCTTTAGCTTAAATGTGCTTATATCTTATTCCATGTTTCTCCCTTCTTTAAAGGATGAGTTTAATGGATGGCTCTTCACAAACATGTGGTCACATTTCCAATTTCTTCTATGGTTTTCTAGAAACAAGGGGTGGCACAACTTGCCCACCTGCACAACTTAGGCCACTCTCCCCTATTGTAAGTAGTAATAAGACAATGAATAAACTCCATACAGGTCATCCAGCGATCTCAAAGTGCTGTGCTGGAGCCCAGGAATCAGTATGGGCATTTCAGCTCTAAGATACCGTGAAGTGTGCCAGAGACACAGAACACAGTACAGGACCAACCATGGCAAAAGCATGGGGATAGTCTCGTTCTTGTGGTCAAAAAGATTCAAGATTGTTTATTTGTCATAGTCATTGGCAATTCAATTCCTGAGTCTCAGGCTCCTTCAACAATGCAACATAAAATTTGAAAATGTATTAGAGAAACCACTGGAGCATTGGGCCCTCAACACAACTGCTTCTGATGAGGAGCAATCTGCACACATCGCAACCTCAAACTGAAAGGAACAAGATCCTAAATGGCCAGACCTGCAAGCTTTTCACAGGAGGGATGAGGAAGGGAGGCATAAGCAGGGGCATTCTGAAGGTGCGAACACACTGCACTCCGCCGCGCGGCGAGTTTACATACAAACTCTATGCGGAACATCTCATTTATTTGACAAAAGCCCTTCTTACGGTGAAAAAATACCCCCTCCCACAAACACACTCACACACCCTTGGCGTTCTGGTTTCCTTCTGCCTATTGCACCAACACTGTGTGTGTAAAGATATGCGCTTTTTGGAACCCACTTTTATTTTGGAGCGCTCCTTTTTATATTTGGTTCACAGTCCGACCTTCTGAGGCTGAAGTGTTCACATCATTGGCCACATGCTGACGCTCTAACACCTTATTGGAAATTGTACGAAAATCTGTCCTTATGTGAGTCCAATATTCAGTAATTATTATTTTTTTAAATCTCTGTTCTAGTCTATATCTTGACTACAAATATGTTCAGCAGCTAGCTTCTAACTGTGTCCATGAACTGTTTGCGGTTGGGAAGGGCTTTTTCCTTGAAAACAGCTGCTGCTGTATAAAAGATGTGAGATTTAACCTAAAGAAAAACAAACAAAAACAGATAAGCTAAAAGAAGTGAGTAGGTTTACAGAATTACCGCATATAGTCATTTCAGATCCATTGTTCATATAAAAACATTTGTAGTAAAGCTGTAAAGAACACTCACACAGCAGCATAGAGACCTCCACAGCAGGAGTGGATAAATCCTCTCACTATGGTGTGCAGAACGAAGGCCACAACCTGATAGAGAAAGAAAGGCAGAATGACGGAGTACAGATTCATGAATGTCCCCGTGTCCACTATATCTTTATATGTGTGTGTGTGTGTGTGTGTGTCTGTCAATTCATAGGCATTGGTACTGGGTCTTTGTATTCCTATACAGTATTTCTCTAACCTGAATGGGAAGGTTGTCAATCAAGGAAATGATTCCAAAGATGACCAAAAGGAGGTTGGTGAAGGTGAAAGCTCTCATGGAATTGGTCAGTTTCTGGATCTTTCTGTCTCTCTTTGGGGGATCTGATTGGCTGAAGGGGACAAATGTCAAAAGAGGCATATACCGTAGCTAAGGAGCATGCTCCAAAAAGCAGGAGCAAGAAACTGTGCAGTTATCAAGAGAATCTTTTGCAGTGTAGTTGAGGAATGGATCTCTTCAGGGTCAGTATGGATGGCAATCATCAATCATAGTTTTAATTTATGGAAGGATTGAAAGCTACTAATCCTAACCTACAATAAACACCTGTCTTTCTGACTGCTATACAAGGATCTATACATTTAGCAACACAATGCCTAAACTTAGGCCATGTTTATACGACAACAGTCTTGGTGAAAACAATTTCAAAAAATTGCGCCTTCAGATGCAATTGTTTCGAAAACTTTCATCATGCACATGGTTTCCGAAAACGGGCCGAAACCGCTGTAGTACGCATGGCAAGCCAGTAGTTGGCGGTGACACTTGTAGCCAAGTAGAAAGCTCTTCGGAAGCAATTTGGCACATGTAAACAATCTGTTTACCGTAAACGAAAAATGAATGCAACTAACGTTCATGAAGCTTATGGTGTGAGTGCAGGGTTAAATGTTTTGCAAATGACAAGCTTTCTGTGCTCTTTTTTTCCCTTCCTGTCCCTTTCTGCTTTAAAATAAAAGTCAACTTACAATTGTCCAGTGAAATGCTATTAATGTGAATCCAATGAAATGCTATTAATGTGAAGCCGCAGCTTTAATGATCTGTTTGTTTTAACAGTTACTTAACTGCTATGCTCTGATCTTTAGCTAGTGTTATTTAATGTTGAAGCCGTGTCCAGGGCATTACCGGTGGTGACAAAAGTTTATTCCACTAGAAAAGCAACTATAACACTCGCCAAATGCAGGTATTATAGTTGAGCACCAGACTCTCCACTGATCACGGTGATGGTGCAACGGAGACACCGTGAATGTTGTCTTCTAACTTCTAACTTGTGTGTAGCTATTTTGACTGCAAATGTAATAGGCCTACTACGCATGTGAGGAGTGGAGTCATGATGTCATTGTTATCACAGGGAACAGCATAGCTATAAACATAGTGACGCTGGAGTTGCATTTTGAAAAGATTCCACTCTGGAACCTGGTTTCAAAAGTTTCCTTTTTCAAGACTGCAAACTCTTTTATCATGTAAATCAGGGGTGCCCATTACATCGATCGGCATCGATCATTTTAAAAGTAGCTCACAAGCTGAAAAAGTGTGGGCACCCCTGATGTAAATGATAGGCCGCAAACGTACGAATACCTTTGCGTTTGTGCCCCAATCGTTACCGTGTAGAGTGCCCCTTAAAGCCCCTTCATACCTCTTTTCTGTTTGTGTGTTTGCATTTTCATCTTCACACTCCTTCAACCTCCAGTCCATGATGTAGCCAATCAGAGGACATGTCAGTAGACACAGCAACTGCATCGAACCGAAGATAGATGAGTAGAAACCAACTAGGGAAGACATGAAGAAATAGAGTTAAGTCCATGGAAAGGCAGCCAGACAAGTAAACAGAACAGATCTAAGGGATGTGGTGAAGATGTTAGAAATACTGAGAATTTAATGTTTAATTTTCATTTGACTAAGGTCTAAATAGTGTTTTAAAGCCCTATTCAGAATGTTAGGAGTTCAGACAGAGCAATACTTGATATGATGGACACAATAATAATATATTGATTTGACTGCCATTTTTTATAATTACAATGAATGACTAAATGCTCTGTCAGTGTCCTGATATAAATCCATATCTAAACATACTGTTGCTAAACTACACAGCTGGCAGCATCTGCCCAGTGGATAGCAGTCACATTTAAAGATAAGGGCAACCAGTCCACTCTAAACACTAAGCATCTTCACTCTTACCTTGTGCCTTCGCTTCATGCTTCAGCTCTTCTGAAGCTGGAATAGAATAGAAGCTGAAGGTCAGAGATCAATACATAAGTTTTGTATATGAAAGTTCATTAGTGGCAACATCGTCTTTGACATAGCTTGTGCCATGTGTTGGGCTCATAACTGAAATAAAAGTCATATATTAGCCTACTTATTCATCCTAACTCAATTTAAAAGTGATATTATTACTTTACTTATTACTCATGTAATCTGTCAATAGTAACTCGTTCCTTTCCGTTACATTAAACAAATTTGGTCCTTAATCGACTCCTCAAAATACAGACCTTGCATGTGCGAGTAGGCTGGCTTGACCGCAGTTATGTGTGCAGCTTAAGCCCTATTCTCACGAGAAAGGAATAGGAATCTCAAAGGAATAGGTTAATGCTATGACACACTCACTGGATAGAGCCAAACCATAGGACTGACACCCGTCACCGTAACATGCAAACAGCTGGTCAGAACGGCAGAGCGAACGTCCTCCACAGGCCGGACAGGCCTAATAATGCCGCCTTCAACAGATATTTCAACTTGACCGTATCAACAGGCCTGAATGGGGGCCCAAAAGCCCCAGCTAAATGACAAAATCCCATTGGGTAAAAGTGTGCCATCTAAAGAGAACGGGTAGACGAAGCCCTTGCACTATCGTCTAGTATGAACTATAATAGCCCATAAATACAACTTTCTTATTTAATAAAGCAGCTGTAGCGGAGCTTAATCAAATAGACCAACGCAACCAATGACAGTGGACAGCAGCCATGACAGTGAGTGGATGTCACCTCTTTAGAAAGTCCATAAAATGAATGGATCTCTTTATCTCCACACCGCAACCAACGTAAGTGTGTGTCCCTTTGATGTGTTTGCACCACTACAGCAGAATTTTCACAGCGTAAACTTGCTACAATTCAAAGTAATGGACACATTTCCAGCCGGTGAATATCAGCGTTTCCCTCTCATCTTCCAAGCTAGCGGATGCTCTGTGTCCGGTCTTACGGTTGACTTGGCCATGGGTGACCAGAAACTCCAGCATCTTGTTTATGGCTCCCATGAAGAAGATGATCCTCAGCTGGGTAATTGACATGGTGACCAGAGTCCATAGAACAACGGGAGAGCACATAGAATGACAGAGTGGCACCTGACCTGATGACAGAAAGAGAGGGAGAGAGAACAAGAAAGACAGAGAGACAGAGCCAGAGATGGATAGAGAGAAAGAAAGAGGGGGAGAGGGAGACAGAGAGAGGGAGAGAGAGAAAGGGGGGGAGTGAGAAAGAAGAATGAGGTGTAAAAAAACTTTTAGTTATGGTGGAGAGTTTCCACTTAAAGTTTACAGAGTTCAGCTCCTAAAGCGCTCTTTGCACAGTTTATTTTATCTTTCATTGAAGCATCCAAGGCATATGGAAAGTATTCTTAGCGCTTCACTTTAAAAAAAAAAAATTCTTCTGAAAATTCTACACATAATACCCCGTGACGACAACTTAAAAAAAGTTTGTTTGAGATTTTTGCAACTGTGTTTAAAATAGAAAAACTAAGAAATCACTTGTTCGTACTGTAAGTATTCACAGCCTTTGCGATCAAGCTCAACATTGGGCTCAGGTCGATACTGTTTCCAATGATCATCCTTGAGAAGGTTCTACAGCTTACTTGGAGATCGGGGGAAGGGTACAGAAACATTTCTGCTGCTTTAAAGTTCCCAATGACCACAGTGGCCTCCATCACTCCACCAATCAGGGGCCTCATTTATCAAACCGTGCGTAGGACTTGCGTTGTAAGGTGGCGTTCGTAGGATTTAGGAAAAAGCTTGCGCACAGAGATATTCGGATCTATGAAACAGTGCTCACCGCGGTCACGCCGAAGTTCCCGTTGGGGAGGTGGCCTCAAGGGAAAATGTAGTTTGGTGACACAGTGTGAGCGTAACGGTGTCAGAGTGTCAACGTGTGGCGATCTCTGTTAAGCCTCAGACTGTGGCCGAAATAAAATTAAAAAGCGATCCGACATAAGAGTGGAAGCCAACAAGTGCATAACCTCACACAGTGTTTGTGCCATGAGCGGGGGCAACTGAAACCCCCCCATGAAAAACTGATTTGGGGAATCCCTCCCTGTGCAGACAGTGACGGCAGTGGAGGGTTAATAATTAACCTCACAGCCCTTTTCAAAAAACAGTTACAACGTGCTAAAGCATAAAGAAAAACACATAGATAAAACGGACTAAAAGCCATGCAAAATTAGCACAATATGTGATGTAGGGCTACAGTAGGCCTACTATAATAAATAAAATATGATAAATATATGAAAATGTGCAATCCTGTCTGCCTGATTGAGGCATCGAGAACAGCGTCAGTGTAAAAGTAATATGTATTCCACCTCGAAATAATCAGAATAAATTCAATAACATGCAGGTAGGTTATTCTTTAATAACTGAAGAACATATTCCAACGTTGTTGTTTTTTTTAAATTTTGCAGTCATATCTCCATTTGTAGGCTATTTAAGATCCTAATATTTTTTTTTTGTTGGTATCACTGTGGAAAAATACGCCCTCTAATGTGGGCGGCATCCATTAGGCTGTAAGACAGCGGACGTTTAAACGTTTAACCGTCAGGATCGCCGTCTGCGCGGTTGCTTGTGCTCGTGTGCTCATTTGACGAAATGCAAACTTTACAATTGTTGCAAGTGGCCGTATTGTCGCCTTTTCAAGTGAAATACAACCAAACGTTAGAGCGCTTCTGCCTCGACGCAATGTTTGCTGCGTTCTGAATCTAAAGAACGCAGGGTGTGTGTGAAGTCATGATGTATTGGCATCGAGCGGAAACGTTAGGCAGAATCGTTAAGCAGGCAGGCTGAACCATTTCTCGATTCCCATCCATAATACTGTATATATACACAGTATATACAGTATATAGAATTATTAGACTTCAATTTTCCTTTGAGGTGCGCCAAATATTAATCTTACCTAGGACACAAATGGTTTGAGCTGGCACTGCTCACAACAAATATTATTATCATATTAACACCTCATCATGTGAAATGTAATGAATATGGAGCAGGGATACAGGTTGTAAAACTTTAACTCATAAAATCTAAATATCAGCAGTGTAAATAAACACAAATGTAATGTAAATGTTAATGCTCCTTACCCTGGGTTGTGCTTTGGGAGATCTGCTTGGGTTCTGGCTGTTTGGCTCCCATCACATCTTCCATAACAGTCCCTTGGGTGACATTGCTGTCTCCAGTCTTTTTGTCCTCTGTCCCGACCCCACTCAGCTTTCGATTTTTACTGCTGAGATAGAGAGCAAGAGATTGCGTGTATACTACACTTGCAATAATACTACTTTGGAAATAATGAGGGGACATTGCTGTATACCACACTGTCATTGCTTTGGTTTATGGGCCACACTGTTTGCTTCAGTGAAAAAGCTCTGATAAACCAGTTAGAGACTAGAATGTATCAGCTCACTATATTGTATTATGTGGGTGGAGAACAAACTAGACTAATGTAAATCAAAGTGAATATTGTAATCACACAACTCCAAATAAAAGCTAATATTACTCAGTGGCTAATGGATGCTTGAACCTAAATTACAACTGACACATGGGGGGGCCTTTAAGTTCAAATGGCAGGCAGATTACACCACACTGTCTAGTGTGTTTTTAGACAATTTTTCAGTATAATTTCAGTGTTTGGTAATGGTATGAAAGTGCTTTCTCTTATGTACAAACTCTGAATGTGAAGTCAATTGCTCTTAAATCGATAAACCAAGCTCTTGAAAAAGATAGGAAAATAACTCCATAAGATCTTTTAAGGCCATGTCTCTAAGCACTGAACACCTTGTACTTCTGAGCACTCCAGGTAGGTTGCAGATCTGGAATATGGCAGCACTGGAGGTTAATGGGTTCCTCGTAGCTTCACGTTTGATTATTCTCAAACCTTTGGCAGTTAATTTGCATCTTTTTTTCTCAATACGTTTTCTTGCGACCTTGTTGGCTATTTGCAACAAAACGTTTGATGGTTCTGTGGTCACGCCCCAATATCTTAGCAATTTCAAGAGTGCTGCATCCCTCTGAAATACTTTTTACAATTTTTGACTTTTCATAGTCCGTTAAATCTTTTTTTGCCCATTTTGCCTGAGGAAGAGAAGCTGCCTAATAATTATGCACACCTTGATATAGAGGCCTCACCCTCACTCATTACACAAATACACATCACCTGGTATGCTTAAATCCAATAAGCACTTAGGTTTATACAGCTTGAAGTTGGGAAATATGAATAAAAATTATGATATGGCCAAAATCCTCACTTGCCTAATAATTGTGCACACAGTGTATGGGTGTTGTCTGAAATGATCAGTCTCCTATTCCTGATGGCCTGTCATATATGGCTGTGAGAGTGGTTTGTGGCTGTCTAATGATCTTCCCACTCATCTGTATGACCCTGTTGAGCGGATATTTGTTCACCTTACTCAGTGAACCAAACCATGCCAGGATGCTGAAGGTGGATTGAATGAAGCAGATGTAAAAAGACTGGAGTATTAACTTGTCGACTTGCAGCCGACATAGCTTCCAGAGAAAGTACAGGTGTTGTTGACATTTCTTGAAGATGTGGTCTGCATTACTTATGAAGATGAACTTGTGATCAATAATGGAACCAAGATATTTGTAGTCTTTCAGTCTCTCAATTGTCTGACCTGGTTGAGGAGCACCTGAAATATATAATATGACCATCTCTTTGGTTTTAGTGATGTTTAAGGTGAGCTGGTTATCCCTGCACCATAGAGAGAAGTTTTCCCCCTCAGGCTGCAGTTGCTGCCCTGAGTTGGTGGTATCCATAATGACTGTGTCAGGATTCTCACTTCTGCACTTGTTGGTGTAAAGGGTGAACATGACTGGGGACAGTGGCGGACTCAGACTGTTTGAAGGGCAGGGGCGAAAAAATAAAAAGGGCACATTCTGGACAACATGGGGCCCCACCAGCGGACACAGTGGCTTTTCTAACATGATGGTGTTTTGTTCCCCCAACGGGGCCTTAAAGGCAGCGCTGCCTGGAAGGCCCTATCCCCTAACCTTAGCAAGCGCTGCCTTGAAGGTCCCATTTGTGGCACTTGTTACATCTCCATGTAGCACTTTAAAAAAATTGTTTTAACCTTTTTAAAGTGAAATGCATGAATCTGGTGCACTTTGAGAGGACAATTAAGAGGCTAAATCTGAGAAATTGTGTGAACAAATAATTTGGAGACACTGGGTCAGATGAATTAGAAGCTATTGAAGAAGGACACATGGATTTTCCATAAAAATATTAATATAGTAAGGCGTCCCCCTCCCGGGCCGGGCCCAGCAGCAGACCCGGGTTCGATTCCCACCCGCGGTCGTTCTCTGCATGTCACTCCCCTCTCTGCCCCATTTAACCTCTGTCTCTCTGCACTATCAATAAAGCATAAAAATGCACAAAAAAAAATCTTTAAAAAAAAATATATATATTAATATAAAATAAAATATTATGGAGGGTCCTCTGGGTTGGGCTTGGAGCTCTTTTTCTTTTACGGGACATATTTCTCTGTAATATAGTGAATGCATTTAAATGCAGTGTGAGGAACTAAGCAGAAGAACTCTGTTGTCCAGCTACTGTATCTTTTTTTCCACAGACAAGGCTGAAATAGGCTATAGACTATACACAGTGCATGGGCAACTGAGGGCAGCCCCATTTCCAGTTGTTTTAAATAAACTCAATACACACTGTGCATGGATGTGAACGTGACATGATCAGATAATTTCGGATTTCCTCCCAGATGAACTGATTACATTTTTAGGCTATTAATTATCTAGACCAAAACATTTTATTCCTTTTTTTGTATGATAACTCACATTTGCACAATATGATGTTAATATCAAACACACAAACTAAATAAAAAAAAAAAAACATTTTTTTTTTTTTTTTTTGGAGGGGGCCCCCCAGGTAGTCGGGGGCCCTAAGCGGCCGCTTAGTTCGCTTATGCCTCGGGCCGGCTCTGTGAAGGAGCACCCTAGAGGGCACCTAATCATGGTTTGCACGTGAAAAGGGCAGCCAATAAGGCATTTCCTCTCGTTTTCGCCACTCTTTAGTGCGCTTTTTCATCCATTGAGCCTCGAGGGGGGGCGGTCGCCCCCCCTGCCCCTCCCCTGAGTCCGCCACTGACTGGGGAGATCACAGAGACCGGGAGGACATCCTGTGGAGATGGTTCTTACTGAGCTGCAGTGGCCGTTGAATCTCACTCAGCTGCCGTCTGTCTGTGAGGAATGATATGACCTATGAATTTAGGTGTGAACTGACATCCAATTTCTGCAGCTTGTGGCCCAATGAACACCAGCCTTGCAATGTGGACATTGTGCAGAAGCGTCAAATACATCCTTCCTCTGTATTGATAATGCTGCTCTGGATAGTTAATTGAACTGTGAGCTCGCTCATGAGTGCTGTCAGGATTTTAATTTTTAAATATTAATGATGCTTATAACCACCATCATTAATTTGCATTTACTCTTATATATAATCAACTAACAATCGATACATTTATAACATGTGATCTAAAATGTTCTCATTTCAGGCCTTGGAGCAGGGACAGTTGGAAGGGAGGGAAATAGCACAAAAAGTCTTGTAAGTTTTATAGATGTTTTCCCAGAAAACGAGGCCAGAGAAGGGACAGATGTATCTATTTTAATCAAAGGCCTACTGTATTTTCCTGACTCAGCTGACCAAGCCATAGATACAAGTTACATTCAAGGCCAGGAGCATAATTCTACTTTTCGGCATAGTGCAGGTCGAGAGCGAAGAAGAAGAGAATTGGACGAGAAGATAGAAGACAACAAGATACACCAATCAGTAGACTTTGTCAAGATATGTTAAAAAGCCTTGCTGTCGAGAAGGCTCATTACTTTTTTGACTTTTTGACCTGCATAAGCTGTGATCTCATTAAACAACAACTGAGAACTCTGAAACTTTTTTCCAGTCATCTTTTATTTTTTACCTTCCATACATCCAAACAAAAGAACACAAGATATTATAGTTTTAATAGTGCCTCCCTCTCTGTGGAATGGTCTCTCTGCTCAAATCTGCAGTAGAAGTGATTTAGATCTTCAGTTAACTCAGTTGGGCTTTTTTCTGTGGGACACTTTGGGCCAGTATCACAGGCATGGATTAAGCCAAGTCCTCTGCTAAATTCAATGGACAATCTCTATTCAAAATTCCATTTAGTCCAGGACTTGGCTTAATCCATATCTTTAAAAATTGGCCTTCAATATTACAGTTAATATTCCTTATTATTCCTCGCCATTAACTTACTGTTAATGTTTAGTTATTGGTTGGTTAAGCATGAATTATGCTTAGTTAACGTATGCTTGGTTAAGCATTGTCTAAGCATAACTATTAGTAAACGCTATTTAAATTCAAATTAAGCATTAACTAGGAAGTTATTAACGGTTAGTTAATGCTTAGATAATGCTTCTTTAGCATTAGCCAAGCATTTACTAACAGTTAATTAATGTACCCTTATTGCAAAGTGTTACCTCTATAAATAATGCTCTGAGAAAGACCACACTCTTGAATAAAGATAGGAGAGGAGGGGTGTTATTTGGAAGCACAGTCAATCTCATTACTGGATTTTCCAGCCATGGCAGAATAGACTTGTGTATTTATAACAGGATGTAGAGTGTACTGACTTGTATCTGATGTCTTCAGGTGCAGGGAAGGATTCAGCAGGCCAGTTTATCAAGCAGTTTATGAAGACCAAGCAGGCTATACCAGACCAAACCCACATGATGATGCGGAATGACACGCCAAGGTCATAAATCAACTGGAAAGGAATGGGAAGGGATAATGTTAACAGGCTTTTTCTTGCAAATTTTGGAGGCGGTTGCCACCACCGATTTCCACGCCGCCACCACTTAATCTAGTCAATGTGGGGAAAAACGAACACAAAGGCCGGTTTCACAGACAGGGCCTAGATCAAGCCAGGAGTAGGCCTTAATGTGGACTAGTTAAACTAGGACGTTTAAGTCACTGTCATGGATATGGCTTAAGTTTGGCTTAGTTTGTCTGAGACTATGAAGTCCTGGAGTAAGGTAAGTAAGCCTGATTGTAAACACCTGCCCATGAGCACATGCTGCTGTTCCAACGGTGATCATAAAAACCCGGAGTGGAGCTGAAACACCATTGCTTGTGAGAAAAAACAATGGCAGAGGCTAAAAAAATCCCATCAATAAACTTTAATGAATTTGAAAAAAATCTCTTAAAAAAATAGTTTGAAACCATTCGGTTATTGAATCTAAAAACCATACTGCTGGGACTGAGCAATTAAATAGTTGGGCCGCAATTTGCAACAAATTCAATTAATGAAAATGTTACTAAGACACCAACTTCAGGTTCATCTTCATTATTATCGGTATTTCACATCTTTCTCATTTATAATTTTGACATTATATTTAATGATATCTGCTCTGATAGACTATGTGGAAAAACCCGAATCTTGCCTTGAAGAAGAGCTTGCCACAACCTTTCAACAAAGGACAAAAAAGATGACGTTGCATGAAAGTTAGCCCAAGAATTCCATGAACAGAAAATGCAATATCTGAAGGAAGTATAACATGAAAATGAAAATTCTAGGGCTGCAACTAACGATTATTTTGATAATCGATTAATATGTCGATTATTTTCTCGATTAATCGATTATTTATCGATTAGTGTTTTGGTCCGTAAAATGGTGAAAAATTGATAAATTTTCCAAAGCCCATGTTGACGTCCTCAAATGTATTGGTATGTCCAAAACACACAGATATTTCAGTTTACTGTCATAATAGGATTAAAGAAACCAGAAAATATTCACATTTGAGAAGCTGAAATCAGAGAATTTGGACATTTTTTATTAAAAAATTACTCATAACTATTAATCGATTATCAAAATAGTTGGCGATTATTTTAATAATCGATTCGTCGATTAATCGTTGCAGCTCTAGAAAATTCTACAGGTGGAATTGGACATTATTTAACCTTTATTTTAACAGGCAAAATTGCTTGAGGTCAAATGACCTCTTTTCCGAGCAAGGCCTGGCAGAAAATGGCAGCAGTTAGAATTAATGAAATATAAGACAAACATAAGAAGAAAGCACAGACATGAGAAAACAGAGACAAATACATTCCAGAAGGCGAAGAAGAAGAACAATTTTGAGGCAATGAGAAAAGTTTTAAAAATCATTCTTAGTGATGAGTTCCTGCCATTTGAGTGTTTTTTTAATAGTGTTCCAGGCGGTGGGAGCAGAGTACATGAAAGCCCTCTTCCCAAACTCAGTGCGGGTTCTGGGGATAGAGGTGGAAAGAAAGTCCAGAGAGTGTAAACTGTATGACATGAAGTTGGAAGAGAGAGCTATGATTCAAACAAGATACAGTACTAAGACAATTGTGATTACTAATCACAGTGAAGATATAAGTAGAAAATAAAAGGTGTTCATGTTGTGTTTTGTTATTCATGTGTGTCAGTATTTTAAATCACAGCAACCACATTTGAAAACCGAATTGTTTTAGACACTCATTGTATTGTGAGTATCTTCAATTTAAATGCATCCATCTAATAAACTCAAGCAAAGTTGTTATTTTCAGTGCATTTTCCATATTGAAAGCGGTCTCGAAATGTAAGTTCATAAAATAAATGTTTTGGATAAGACCTATCCACAAGTACTCTTCTGGCTGGCCTCTGCAGTGGGAGTTGGTCTTCATTTAGATATTCCAAATAGTCCATGATCTCTCACAAACACCACTAAGCTGAAGTTAAACCTGCCTCCTTGGAGGATTAATTTAAACTCAAATTTAGACCTAGAGTAGCTCTAGTCGACAGTCTTGCAATTGGCTTTGTTTAATCCAGAATATCTTTAATCTAGGACTATTTTAAACTGAGTCTGTGCAAGTGGCTTTGAATTAATCCAGCTCAACAGGCATTTTAGCCTCGGACTAGTAGGCTTAAGCCTTGTCTGTGAAACCGGCCCTATAAGAGCATTCCACTACTTCAATACATTTTCTTATTAACGTGCATGACCATAGTTGTCCATTGCTGTTATGCTGTGCCTGAATTTTTTCTCTGCATCGCAGACTAGAAGAAGAGGAAGAAAATGTAAATTTAAAAACTAAAACAAAGTTTTAGATCAGGATATTAAAAGGGCATTTAATAATAAGCAAATAGTAGAAAGTGTATTTTTGGACATTGAGAAGGCATTTGACTCTCTGGAATGATTTACATTTTTAGTTAGGAGGGCAAATGGATTAAAGCTGTTTTTAATAAAAAGGACTATACAATTATGGTGTTTGGTGTCAGCTCCAAGACTGTAAAAATAGAGAATGGAACCCCGAATGGAAGTGTTACTAGTCTAATTTTATTTAAGAATGATTCATGATATCTTTGGTACAATAGAGAGAGGCTTTGATGATGGAACCACCTGTAAAAGACTCAAGAGGACATAACGTAGAGTTTGTTTTGGAGCAGATTCAAAGAGTGTTCTATTGTGCAGGCTGTGTAAACCCATGAAAAAAATTAGATATGAGAAAAAAATGCCATAAAATCACAATTTAAATTCTACTCTATTCTATATCTATTCTATTTCTGACACTTGATCTGAAATGCACTGCAAAGGCAACTATTACAATTTTTTTTAGTTTTTTCAAAAGAGATCTACCATTTATGCAAAGTCACACCTTTCAGAGTCTTAAGGCGCAGACACACCGGGCCGATAATAAGGCGTATTATGTAATGAATGGACTTCCCGTTGGCTCGCATACGAGAATGTATGTATGCGTGAACGAGGCGTAAGACAAAATATATGTTTTTTTTTTTTGGTTTTAAAAGAAAGATATGTTATATATTATGTTGGGCTGTTTATGTATGAGTCTCTTAAGGTGTGAAAACGTTTTGAATCTTATGAAAAGTCTGGGCTTATAGCATGGACTCTGTGTGTGTGTGTGTGTGTGTGTGTGTGTGTGTGTGTGTGTGTGTGTGTGTGTGTGTGTGTGTGTGTGTGTGTGTGTGTGTGTGTGTGTGTGTGTGTGTGTGTGTGTGTGTGTGTGTGTGTGTGTGTGTGTGTGTGTGTGTGTGTGTGTGTGTGTGTGTGTGTGTGTGTGTGTGTGTGTGTGTGTGTGTGTGTGTGTGTGTGTGTGTGTGTGTGTGTGTGTGTGTGTGTGTGTGTGTGTGCGCACGCGCACCTTGACCCCAGGGAAAGTGACGGCTGAAGAAGCATAGGAGCCAAAAGTCAGGGAGAGGATGGTTTGGCGTACGTTCCCAAACATATTTGGCAGCTAGATTAAAGAGAGAAGAAAGGGATAAAGAAAGTCAATAACACAAGAAGAATAAAAGAATTCAGCTATAGTCAGTCAGCACTAGATGTACAACAATAAGCTAATTACACCTTACCTTTCACCCTGTAACAATGTAATGTTAATTAGCTATGCTTTGGTCCCATGATATTTGCTCTTTTTCAGACATTTGTGTAAAACAACATAAAAATTACTAAAATAAATGATTTAAAACAGTACGTATTTAAAACCCACTAAAAACTGAACCAGCAGACGGCACTGCTGGTTGATCTTTTGAGACATACAAGTGCAGTCCACATTTTCAGCTTGAACACACACACAGCTATGTGACACCAATCCTTTGTCATGACAACTTGCCGTGTGTGGGTGTGCGCTTGTGAACATGGTAAGTATTAGAGTGTGTTTGCAGACTTGTTCTCTAACTATAGCACGACCAATCACAGCGCATGTGGCCCTGTTCACACTGCAGACCTTCATATTCAGTTTGAACTGGGTGCTCCTGCTCATGGAATCAGTTGGCTCGTTGTGTGCTTGACACAGCTTGCCAGTTTTTTTTCAAATTTCCATTTAAACTAGCCAAACAAGGCAATTGCCATAGATGCTTCAGCAGTGCCATCATTTTGAAATGGTAATGGTGCACAAACAACAGAGAAATATAACCCCATTTGAAGTACCGTGCTGGCTCACAGGGAATTAAGGCCTAGTCCTTAGACACAACAGTCCTGTGCCAGACTCCAGCCTGGAAACCTTTGTTTCATGCCGATCTCATTCTCCCAATTTCCACTCTGCACTACTCTGTTAAATAAAATCAACCTCAATAAATCACACCTCATTCCACTTGCTGCTGTGTGTATCTGTGCCTGGGTCCGACCACATTTCCTCTCTCTCTCCAAATCTTAACAGTAGGATGAGACCCTTAAATGGAGCCCTTTTGTGAGAATATGGAGGAGCTCTTATATACCATACTCTCTATCATAGACTTCTGGGAGAACATCCCTGTTAAGATGGCTGTCCTAGCCTGGGCAGAACAGGCAGTTTACCCCAGGCCCTGGCTAGAGTGGGGGAGTGGAACCCCTTACCCCAAACACCGACCCCTGGATTCCACTGGTTGCGTGAACGTTGTGTTACGGCTCTGTAGTGGTCTTGCTCTGTGCTCCCACATCCGTCAACACCCACCTACCATCGCACTTGGGAATGAGATACTGTGTGTGGTATTTACACAACTAACACACAGAAGGTTATTGTTCCCACCTGAAGAGGTAAAGGATGGTGGACATACTTGGATTTGTCTTTTTTTAGATTTACAGTATATCTGGCGTCAACAAAGAGTATCTTATTCTGAAAATGTTTGATTATGTTTTTGTTGTGTCCGTTTTCACACTCTACTGTGCTTAAGCAATGCAGCGTGTTCCAGCGACCGGCATAAATAGAAAGTGTGCGTACTTGCTGCAGAGGGCATCGGCCGGTCAGTGCTGCAAAGGTTTAGAGAGACAATGCAGTCCAACTACTGGAAGCTCACACACTGACTAGAGTCTAACTTATCAGCTCTGCTGCCGTGGCAGTGCGGAGAAGGACCAAATGCCCATCTGGTGGAAATCAACTTTTAGGGCCTCCGTTTTATGGGCATTTGCAACTAGCCAATCCATCCTACCTGCTCTGTTGCTGCTAGTCAGCAACCTGCTCATTTAGCCTTGGAACCCACGGTGCCTCTGGGCCCCTGTGACTTCCAAAGACCCTTGTAGTCCTTTTTCACTGAGGGCCACATACTGAGTAATACACAAAGGGCAGGGCACTCACTTATTGTGTATTAAAGTTAGCTAAATTAATCAAATGTTAATAAATTATGATTGATAATTGAATATGCTTAAAGAAAAAAAACTCTCTACATCACAACTTTCCATTATTTGATTTTCATAAATGTTGTTACAAAAAGGGTTGTCAGTTGATTCTAAAAAAAAAAGCTTCAAATTGCTTCTTCGCCATCCTGACTAAGACCCCCTCAAAGCCCTGTATGAAGGGGGGGAGGGGGGGAGCTACGGAACAGGATTAGGGCCAAACATAAAAAAATTATTAAGGTCTGACTTTTTTTCTCAGAATTCTTATACTTAAATCTCAGAATTCTGACTTTAATCTCAGAATTCTGACTTTTTTCTTGTTTTATTTTTATTTTTTCTACCTTTAGGTAACACTTTATAATAACTATCCGTTGTAACTCGTTAATAGATCATTAGTAAACTCTTAATTAATGATTATTAATGATGTGTTAAGTGTTTGTTAGCAGTTTGTTAAGGATTTATAACAATGGTAGATAGTTAATATTTTAATAATTGAATCAGTTCATCTGGGAGGTAATCCGAGATACCGACGAGGCTGAAATAGGCTATAGACTATACACAGTGCATGGGCAACTGAGGGCAGCCCCATTTTCAAATATTTTTAAATAAACTCAATACACACTGTGCATGCCATGGACTTGAACGTGACGTGATCAGTTAATCTCGGATTACCTCCCAGATGAACTGATTCAATTATTAAGCTATTAACTATCTACCATTGTTATAAATCCTTAACAAACTGCTAACAAACACTTAACAAATCATTAATTAAGAGTTTACTAATGATCTATTAACGAGTTACAACGGATAGTTATTATAAAGTGTTACCTAACTTTATTATTATTATTATTATTATTATTATTATTATTATTATTATTAGTAGTAGTAGTAGTATTTAAGAACTAAATAATACACACTACAACACAAACTGTAATGACGGTGATGCCTGAATCACCATGACAAATCCAAAATATGGTGTAGGTCAGGACGTGGGAGGAGGAGAAGGGGGGGGGGTGAGGATGGCTAGGGGTCAGGCTGTGGGAGGGTGTGTTGACTGACCATGCTTTGGATTGGCTGAGAGGCTGCAGCAGAATTTAGAACCATTGGATCTGCATGTGCTTCTTACCAAAATACCCCCCCCCCCCCTTGCGCACACACACACACACACACACACACACACACACACACACACACACACACACACACACACACACACACACACACACACACACACACACACACACACACACACACACACACACACACACACACACACACACACACACACACACACACACACACACACACACACCTGACCACACACACCTGACCATACACACAATGTGTTTGGGACATGAACCTGAACTTTGTTTACTGGACTCAAAACATCCACAGTGAAGCACAGAGGTCGAAGTTTAAACATTCAAACATTCTAACCTTTGGCCACACACACCACACAAGTGTGTGCTGTCCAAGAATGTATTTTGACTTTAACACAGTGGTTTTCAAACTGTGGGGCGGTGTTATGGCAGGGGGGCGCGGATGAATATGTGAAAAAGCTAAGAAAAAATAACGATTTTTTTTTTTTAGTTTGTGTTTTTGATATTAACATCATATTAAGCAAATGTAAGTTATCTTACAAAAAAAAGGAATAGAATGTTTTGTTCTAGATAGTTAATAGCCTAATAATTGAATCAGATCATCTGGGAGATAATCCGAGGTTAAGTGATCACGTCACATTCACGTCCATGCACAGTGTGTATTGAGTTTATTTAAAAACATTTGGAAATGGGGCTGCCCTCAGTTTCCCATGCACTGTGTATAGTCTATAGCCTTGTCTGTGGAAATAAAGATAGCTGGACAAGAGATCTTCTGCTTCGTTCCTCTCCCTGCATTTAAATGCATTCACTATATTACAGAGAAATATGTCTTGTTAAAGAAAAAGAGCTCCAAGCCAACCAAGAGGACCCTGCATAATATTTTATTTTAAGTAAATATTTTTATGGAAAATTCATGTGTCTTTCTTCAATAGCTTCTAATTCATCTGACCCAGTGTCTCCAAATTATTTGTTCACACAAAATTCCTCAGATTTAGCCTCTTAATTTTCTTTTCAAAGTGCACCAGATTCATGCATTTCACTTTAAAAAGGTCAGCTGAAATTTGTTCTCTGAGGGGGGGCTCACTCTCTCACACTTTGAAAAACCCTGCTTTAACAGATATCAAAGTAAAAGAAGTGGGTATGTGGGAAGTCAAGGGGCCCGTTTCAGGAAGGAGCTTTTGAAGAAACTCAGGGTACGTTGACTTAGAGTTAGTGGAAACCCTGGGTTTTCCGTTTGAGGAAGCCAGTTCAGCGCAACTCGGAGACACCCTGGGAATGCCTCAGAAAAAGCAGGGGAGAGTCTTGACTTGACTACTTTACCCAGCCTGTTGCCGCTCAGCAAACAGAAATCCTGTGATATTAGTCGTTATATTTCATCAAGGGAAAGCATTTTACAAAGTAACCGCAGGACTGATTCAGTTGTGAAAACATACATACAAGTATCTGCTTGTTCACAAATACTGTGTGTGTCTGCCTTTGTGTGAGTGAAATTCGTACTGTGAGTGAGGTGAAGGTCAGGCAGATTCCTCCAAAGCCATTGAGGGAGACCGCAAGGAAGATGAGGACAGAAAGCACTGACAGAACACATGGAAATGAAGAATAACATATGGTTTAACAAAATATCAAAGGTATTTTGTTTTTGTGTGGTTTCATTGATACTGTAGGTGGTTATCCATCATTCTAGAATGAAGGTGAGTGCACCCAACATTTCATTTAGAAGCTCTAATTGCATAAAAATATGCATTTGCATATGCACATTGCAAACAGGGTAGGTCCAAGTAGTTCCTTCAATTGATTAATTGAAGCATTTTGACTTGATCTTCACATACGTTTACAGGCTGTTACACTGCTCACTAATCTAGGGCAAGATGTGTTCTCCTACCTTCAGGGTTGTATGCAGCGATGGCTATAATTGCACAGGAGGCTGCAAAACATAAACTGACAAAAACACAGGACATGAGAGAACATACAGGCTTTTGATATAACATATATGGTGAAATAAGAGGAGTGTCTGTCATACCTGCCAATGAGCCTGAGAGGGCGCGGCCCATATCGGTCCATTAAGAGACCCAGGGGTAAAGTGGTTGCACTCAAAAGGAACGAGCCAATGGTGAAGCCAAGATTCAGTATCTCTTCCTGCTCCACACAACTGGGCCAATCACTGCTATCTATGGAAGTGATGTTTTCTGGATTGGGTCAGAGAATAAGAATGTCAGCGGAGGACACATTTTGACCCCCTCTGAAGTGTGGTAACTTGAGAGGGCATATGCAAAGAAAATATGTTGATGTACCATGTGTAAATTGACAAATAAAGAAATTTAAAGAGGACCTATTATACTACTTTTCTGGTCTTAATTTCTTGTTTTACACTGCTATAGAGCAACCTAACACGAATCACATCACAAAAAACTATGTAGATTTTCGGGAAGCTCTTTCTCTTATTTTGGCGATCCAGCACATCCTGTCAACACTTGAGTGTGTGTGCTTCGGCAATCTCCGCTCCCTCCGCCTGTGCATCGGCCATCTCCGCTACCCTCCCCCCCCCCTCCTGCAAACCCCACTCCGTTGTGATTGGTTACCTTCCTTCCGGAACACTTTCAGTGGCGGGAAGCGCGAGCATGGACCTATAAGGGCGCGAGGCAGACGCGAACAGGGAAGTGACAGCATTACCATACATGGAAACATCCGCGTGGTCACGTCACAAATTTTTATGCGACGTCACAAATTATGAAAGGGTAGACCGCTTTGAAGACGTGACTTCTCGACTGGCTAGAATAGTGTTTAGTGCTCTGCACAGACACCCCAGACGGTCAGCAGGGAATACGTCGAAATGCATGTAAGTCATTATTTGATAATTTAGTATGGTTAAGCATGACTATGAATCATCATAACAACGTTTATAGGTCATAAAAGTCAAAAAGCATCATAGGTCCTCTTTAACTTAGGCTACTTCTTCACTGCACTGCAAGTCTAGACATCACAATAAACTTCTAACAGGGCAAGGCCTGTCCTGTTAGTAGATAACCCAGAAGTGGAAGTTACCACATTTTTGGATTCACATACACAGATTGTATGGAAATGAATATTGATTATACCTTTTGACAAATGGTTTTGTTTTAGTGATGTTTATACTTCAACTGAAACTGACAAGCTGCTGGTGCTTACACTGCTTTTTGTTAAAGTGAAGATGACATTATTCAACAACCTGTCATGATTATATTGCTGTGGAAGAACACATTGAACTATCAAGGAGAGATGTTGTGAGTCAACTTTTCATTCAATTTTGGCTTCACATTTTCCCCATAGAGCGTTATCCTTTTATGTTGCCTTTTTCTAAAAGCAATCTGGTAATAAGTCATAGAATTTTGATTTTGAATGTGCTGAGAGAGATTGCAGCATTCACACTAATAATGAGTATGACGAATAATATACATACATACATACATACATCCATTACCTTTAGCTAATCCGTTTCCATTAGCCAACTATGTGCTCATTCATTACTTTAAGCTATCTATATCAACCAAGTATCCAGTACTTATTAAGCCCACTTTTCCACCAAAAGTCCAAGGAACATATAGTTCCAGGAACTTAAAGGTCCCGGAGAGGTTATGCAGATCAGGCCAGCATTTAATTAACGTTGATTTTCAACAGAATTAGTGTGCCTTATTGTATATCAGGCAGACAAGGCATGTACACTTGTGGGAGGTTTTATTTTTAAGGACACACCATAATTGTAAAAGCTACAGTGAATGTTGCTGGTATGTTGTCAATCGGAGCAGAGAGACGCGCAAGTCTTGTGGGGAAAATAAATGACACCGGTGAGCTGAATAGTGTCGCTGCTCTGATCTGTTTACACAGTCGGCAGACACACTTATGAGAAAGATTAAGACACAAAGGTTCCTGAATCTTTAAGTCCTACCCCCCGAGAAGGATCTTTTTCTGGGGTAATCATAGTTCCAGAAACTATGGTTTAGACCCTGGTTCCTGTGGTGAAAACACACAGTTCCTTCAAATGACAAAATATGTGGATTTATTTTTATGAAATTATAAATTCTGTTTTCTGTACTCAAATTCTGTACCCAAATATTTCCCTGGTTGGGGATCAGTGCCTTAAAGTACCAGAAACCTTGGCTGTGGGATAGTCAGAGTGCATCATCGACATACATGTTCCGAGACATATTGACTGTGGTTGATTGCAGTAGAGGCTACCAGAACAGCTGGGTCGATGGAGATCTTACCAACACAAAGGTGGGAATAGAAGCCTTCGTTCTTAAGCATGATGAGCAGTGAGCCCCAGCCCAGCAAAACAGCAGAGCAGAGCAGGTTCTCTATAATGGCTGTGATAGCCATCCACCACCTCCTCCTGTACGCCTGGGACAAGCTGGGAGCCATGATAGCTGGAGAAACACACAACAGGAGGCATATAAAGGGAAAACATTAGTCCACATAACAACAGAAAGCCTAGGTGTGGTGGAAATAAGCAATACAAAAAATCCTTATTTTGCACCACCCTATTGCAACATTAATGTCACATTATGTTTCATTCACAATACATTTAGCTGCAGGAATATTATCAGATTTTGGCAAATCTGGGAATAAATTCCTCATGTGTTTGTAAATGTGTCTATTAACACATCTTAAAAAGTTGAAATTCAACTGCCCTAGGAAAATCCGTGAGAGTTGCTGAAAGTTGGGGTACTTTATATACTCCATTGGCCAGACCAGATATCGGTACCATCTGGGTGGGCAAATTCTAGTTGTGATCTTTTATATCCTATACATCCCTAGAAGAGGGTTTGATGTGATAGACCTTTTATATTGGTAGCTTTTTAGCGGTTATCACCTCTTAAATTATAGGCTACTGTAATGGAGGCGAGACACTGCAGGTGAACAGGGTAACATTTATAATTCATAGATATCATGATGAAACTTTGCCAGTTGATTACTTACATCATTTTTTATATTACATTTTTTATATTACATTTTTTCAGAAATGTTTGAATAAATATGCAAATGTGGCAATAGATGCTAATTGATGTTAATACATGTACTGGTTCCAACACTTGAAAAAAGGTGCCCAGATGAATGCACATTACAGCTGTTGATGATTGACAGGAGAGGAAACTGATCCTGAAGCCGTTTTAACCAAGACAGACCTCAGAGTTCAATCAAATACAGCAACCAAACTCTGTCCCACTGCGGGGAAACCTTCGCTGGTTACTGTGCAAGATGTCAGAAGTTGTAAGTCTTACTTTACGAGGCAGAAGATCTTCAATCATATGATAATGATTCAACACACGTCCTGGCAGCTTCGGATTCCTAAAAGGTAAAAAGTCGATTCTGTTTTAAAGCTGAATTCTTCTTTCTTTATTTCTTTCTGTCTCTTTCTGTCTGACTTTGTTTCTATCTAACTTTCTTTCTTTGGTAGATTTAATGTGTGCAATCTTTCCCAATGTGTGGCCGTGTATTCACCGGCATATGCGCAAATGTGACTCTCTCTCTTTCTATTTACAGTATGCCTATAAATAGCTCAGGTCTCGCCTGTCTGCCCAACTTACTTTAACACACACACAAACACACGCACGCGCACACACTTGGTCGCATGCATGCACGCATGCACACACACTGTCTCTTTCTGACTTTATTACACTAGAAGCTTGCTAGATTTTTCTGGAACTTATGTGTCTGAATTTTGTGTGTCTTATCTCCAGTTCTGGTGATGTTACTTGAGAATAGGTTAACACTTCTCAATAGAAGAATCTCATAAAACCATCTCATAACCCTTACATTGGTCTGATTTGAACAAAGTTTTTCAGTGGCAGCACTGATATAATGGTAGCCTGCCCACTGTCCCCATCATGTGGTCAGCTACTGTTTATCTCTCTTTATTTTTTTTACACGGTTTTTAGAGAAGGCTTCGTATCGACACCAAATTCATAAGAGAGATTTCTAAAGCAATGTAAAAATTACTGGATAAAGGATAAACATCATGATCGTAATTGATCATTTATGATTAAGAAGATTTTTGGAGTTGTAGTGATCTAAGGAGAAGAAAAGCAGTTATCCAAACTGAAGGTAAATATTTCTTATATAGGTCAAACTGCCCACACCAGTATCATGTTAGATTTCATCAAACTGCATATAAAACAAGTAATGGTTAAATGTTGAAGAAAAAATGCCTTACAGACATAAATTAATTATAACGCTGTAGTTCAGTCACACAAAAAAAGCATTGATAGATTTAATAATCCAATACTTTTCACTCACCAGAGGCTCCCCACAGCTTCTCAAAACAGTATTGTAGGTAACCTTATTAGACATCTTCTCCTGTAGCCTGATGACAAGATCCGTCTTTGAGCCCTTACTTCCTCTACCTGTTGAGCAAATGCATTTTTTTTAATCCATTGTTGTTGAGAAATCATGTTTTATGTTGTAGCAAAGACTAGCATTTAGCTAAGTTTTTTCACATCAGAATGACCTTCAATTTTATTATCTCATCGACCTAGATACAATGTATTCAAGCATTCGTTGTACATCTTTGTGACCAGGTGGATAGTTTCCCGCTTCTTCCTGAGTGGCATCCTGTTCTGAGGTCTGTTGTGGTACTTGGGTTCCCTCTACATCTGAGGACTTTGGTCTCTTAAACATGTGTTGGTTTGTCTCAAAATGGTGCCATTTACCTATGGCTTTGCAAAGGCATGATTGCTTAGCTTTTGAGCAAGGGCAATGCCGGGTATTTGTCTTGCTGTCATAAACTATTATAATAATTATAATAATATATTTAATTTATATTGCGCTTTTCTCGCACTCAAAGCGCTTTACATAGGAGCATAACAGTAATGACTCTTTCCAAGCCCACCACAATTGATCGACAACCCACCAGAACATATTTATCACCGTGGTCCCGATGACTGTTCCATTGATTTAAATTAAAATGTTGGTTTATTTTAAACAAGTGTACAGACATATAATACAATAATATTTACAAAGTATTATAGTAGCTATAGTATTCTGTTGTGGGTGGTGCTCAAAAAATGCCTCTAACATAGGCTCAGGACTGATAAAGTAATCAACCTCCTGCTCCTTGCTCCTTGCTCTCTCTCTCTCGACAGACTCCTCCTCTGTGGATGGTCTCTCAACCTTTTTCATAAAGGAGGAGAGACACACAATTGATTGAGGTTTTAAGGATGTATCAGTTAAAGAGGTGGAAAGATGCATTACAATATAGAGTTATATAGGCAAAATGCACAAATTGTTGTTTTACTAAGTAAACCAATTTGAAAAAAGTGTACAAAAGTAATGGTCTAATGTGTATTATTCTAAAGTACATGATGGTCTAGAAAGCACTTCTAGTCAAAGAAACTCAACAGCTTGTAAAAAGTAAGTACAATTCTGTGGTGGTCAAATTTTCTGAATGTTTCTAAAAAAAGATGAAGCCTAATGCCTCAAACACTCAAAGTGTTGTGAAAGGAGAAAGTGTGACAACTTTATGTTGCATATTTGAGTGAATGTACTTTTCTGCATTTACTGTTAACTTTGTAATATATCAATATATTTTTTATGTTCAGGTCAAATTACAGTCTGTATTTTTAAATTGCAATTAAATTATATATAAAATAAATAAAATTCAAGTATGTTTTAACCATGTCAACAATCAGTACAGAAAAGTATATTTAAGTAAACATTAATAAATCCACTATACTGAATAAGTACTACAGCAAGAAGCAAAAACTGACAGTTTCCTCACTTTAATGTTGATCAGCTAGTAAAGTAATGATACTCTTTCAATACACCAACAACAGAGCTATTTAACTCCTCAAAGAAACCACATAGCTAGCAAATGTTTATAGGCTAGCTAAAATAGCCACTTTGACCTGGCTCTATAGGCAAGGCAAGGCAAGTTTATTTATATAGCACAATTCAGACACAAGGCCACTCAAAGTGCTTTACAAGGGCAAGATTAGAATACATAAAACACATTATAAAACATTTAAACGCGAATAAAAGAAGCAAATAAGATAACAATTGAAGGTTAAAATGGAAACAAAAAAGTCTTCAGACTCAATTTAAAAGAACTGAGAGTTGCAGCAGATCTCAAGTTTTCTTGAGATCTTGAGATAGTTTGTTCCAGATTTTTGGTGCATAATAACTAAAAGCTGCTTCTCCTTATTTAGTCCTAACTCTAGGGACTGTAAGTAGACCTGTCCCAGACGACCTAAGGGCTCTGGACGGTTCATAACGTATCAGCATATCAGTAATGTATTTTGGCCCTAAACCATTTAGTGCTTTATAAACCAACATCAGTATTTTGAAATCAATTATTTGAGTGACAGGAAGCCAGTGTAAAGACCTCAGAACTGGGGTAATGTGATCCACTTTTTTGGTCCTAGTGAGGACTCGAGCAGCAGCGTTCTGAATTAGCTGAAGCTGTCTGATAGATCTTTTTGGAAGGCCAGCAAGGACACTGTTACAGTAGTCAAGTCTACTAAAGATAAATGCATGGATAAGTTTTCTAAATCTTGCTGAGACATAAGCCCTTTAATTCTTGATATGTTTTTTAGGTGGTAGTAGGCTGATTTATTAATTGATTTAATGTGTTTCTTGAAATTCAAGTTGGAGTCTACGACAACACCAAGATTTCTGGCTTGGGGTGTGGTTTCTAACATAACGGATGTAAACTGTGCGCTGATTTTTAATTGTTAATCTTTGGCACCAAAGACAATTACTTCAGTTTTGTCGTTGTTTAATTGAAGGAAATTTTGGCACATCCAATCATTGATTTGTTCAATGCACTTACACAGTGCCTGTATCGGACTGTAGTCTCCTGGTGATATGGTTATGTAAATTTGTGTGTCGTCTGCATAATTATGGTAGCATAATTTGTTCTTATTCATAATCTGAGCTAGTGGGAGCATGTAGATGTTAAAGGCCTACTTCACCGGTGGGAATATGAAGGTGTATTGAATTCTGAGATCCTATGTAGTATAAATGTGCAAAAAAAAAATTGAAATTGGTTCATCCTAGCCTGAGAAAAGGCAGATAGTGTTTTATGGTCTCACTGTCTAACCCTACATTTCTCTTACTGTGACAGAAGAGGCCCAAGAATGGAACCTTGGGGGACTCCGCATTCAATATTTGTCCGCTCAGATGTGAAATTGCCTATTGACACATAGTAGTCTCTATCCTTTAAGTAGGATTCAAACCAGCTTAGTACAGTTCCAGAAAGTCCAACCCAGTTTGCTAGTCGATCTAGTAATATGCTGTGGTCAACTGTGTCAAAAGCGGCACTGAGATCCAGTAAAACTAAGACAGAACTTTTGCCACTGTCTGTGTTTAAATGGATGTCATTGAGGACCTTAACCAGAGCAGTCTCAGTGCTGTGGTGTTGTCGAAATCCTGACTGGAAAACATCAAAGCAGTTGTTCTTTGCTAAGTAGTTATTTAGCTGTTGATAAACAGCTTTTTCAATGATTTAACTTAAAAATGGTAAGTTAGATATGGGCCTAGAATTTTTCATGAGTGATGTATCTAGATTATTCTTTTTTAGGAGTGGCTTGATGACTGCTGTTTTCAGGGCCTGTGGGAATACACCTGTCTGAAGGGACATGTTGACAATTAGTAGAACATCTGAGGCCATACAGCTAAAAACTGTTTTAAAGAAGCCTGTGGGCAGAATGTCAAGGCAGCAGGATGAGGAGTTCAGGTGTTGTATAATGTCCACCAGGTTTTTGTGGTTTATAAGATAAAATTCTGTCATTGCATTTGAATTGATTTTAAAGCTCCCATATTATACACTTTTCGGTACTATTATACACCATATTATATGGTCTTAGTGGTCCCTAATACGTTTTTCTTTAATTGTTTGCTGAAAAAAACTTTCAGATAATTTATTGTACTATGCTGATGTTCAGCTAATCTCACAATGGCCTATTTTTTAAAAAGAGCTGCAGCTCCCCTCGTAAATATACAATCTTTGAGCTCCCCCCGCCCCCTGTCCGGAAGCGAAGCCAGATACGCCTCGCCCTGTGTCTGTCAGGGCCATGGACCAATAAGAAATAGGGGTGTGGGCTGCACAGTGGAAGCTTCTGGCTTTCCAGTTTGTGAGGTCAGAAACGAGGAGAATTCTGACTGGAGTATATTGGGGGGGAGGGGTGGGGGTTTCAGAAAGGGGGAGAGTGAGAAAAGGAGAGATTGTTATTTTTTATATTTTGACAGTCTCTAGGCACACCGTGGACCCATGGATATGTTAGAACACATTTAAAAAGTGCATTTAGCATAATATGTGACCTTTAAGAGGGAACACATATGTTGAACTTGGTATTGATGCAGTGACAGCTTGTCTAATTTTGTGAATTTTCTCAATAAAGAAGGAGGCAAATTCATTGCAGGCTCTCGTGGAGAGATGTTCAGACGCTACTGACACAGGAGGGTTTGTTAATCTGTCGACAGTAGCAAACAGGGCACGTGCATTGTTGTTGTTTTTGGTGATGATGTCAGAAAAGAAAGACTGCCTTGCATTTCTCAGTTCTGAGTTAAACGTGCACAGTTTCTCTTTGAAGATGTCATAATGAACCCGGAGATTTGTTTTTCGCCACCTGCGTTCTGCTTTACGGCACTCTCTTCTTTCTATTCTGACCTGCGGGGCATTTCTCCAAGGAGATATTTTCTTACCAGAGACAACCTTCATCTTAGTGGGTGCAATAGCATCTATAATACTTAGAAGTTTGCCGTTAAAGTTGTCTAAGAGCTCCTTAACTGAGTTACAGGGAAAGGGTGGTATTGAAGAAAATGCTTGAATGAATGTTTCACTGGTATTATCTGTAATATACCGTTTTTTGATTACTTTTGATTGATCAATTGTGTGCACAGACATTTTACTCTCAAAAAATAAACAGGAATGGTCTGAGAGGGGACCTATATCCGCCACTGTTAAGTCTGAAATGTTCATTCCTCTGGAAATGATAAGGTCCAGCGTGTGCCCTTTGTTATGAGTTGGTTTGTCAACATGCTGATTTAGTCCAAAGTTGTCAAGGACACAGCACAGTTCTTTCGCACATCTGTCCTCTGGTGTGTCAGTATGAATATTGAAATCTCCGACGATTAATACACAGTCAAACTCAGTACAGATTACAGACAGCAGTTCAGCAAGGTCAACAAAAAAGCTTGTATTGTATTATGGTGGCCGGTAGATATTGATGAAAATAGCTCTAGAGGCTGAATTTAACTGGAGAGCCACATACACAAATGAATCAAAATTTTCATAAGACATCTTTTTGCATTGTAGAGATTCTTTAAACAGAATAGCCACCCCCCCTCCTTTTTTATGCACTCTGGATTCACTCACACAATTGTAATTTGGGGGGACGGACTCTATGAGAACAGCTGAGTTGTTATCTTGGTCTAACCAAGTTTCAGTTAAAAACATAAAATTAAGATTGTGCAGAGTAAAAAAAATTAGTGTGTTCGAAGCTTTGTCAGTTTATCCTGTGAGTCGAAGGCGATACCTGTGTAGCCGCGGCCCGGCACATATCAACAAGTGCTGACATCATCAAGGCAAGGCAAGGCAAGTTTATCTACAAAGCTCGATTCAGACACACGGCCGTTCAAAGTCTCCCAAGCCTGATGATGATGACGTATCAAAGGGGGTGTGTGTGGAGGGATGACGAGCCTGGCGCTGTGGCTAAGATTGCGCGGTGGGATCAGAGGGGGTGTGCGTGGAGGGGTGACGAGCCGGGCGCTGTGGCTAAGATTGACAAGTTGAGGGGGAGTGGATTGACGTTGAGGACGGGGAGTACATACGATTTCCATGAACTCCAGCTCAGGAGAGGATGGAGAAAGGGTGGTTGTAGGAGAGAAAGGAGGAGAGAGAGGTCGGCTTGGTGATGACCTGCGGGGTCCAGGGGAGACGGGGATGGGTGGAGCCCCCTCCTCTCTGCCCTGTTATCTCTCATGGTCTGAGCTGTTATCTGGGGCCGGCAGTTGTCCTTCGGCGCTGCTGCAAAGCTGTGTTTTGGCTTTCTCCAGTATCTTGTCCTTGGCACGAACAGATGGGTGGCGCAGGACGTAGAACATATTTGATATGAATACTTTTAATCTTTTAGTCTTATTTTAGTCTTATTTAGGCAGAGTCCATCTGTCTTAAAAAACTGCCTGCGGTTCCAGAAAGTGTTAAAATTGTCAATAAAATGCACTGAGTGGTCGGGGCACGCAGCTGAAAGCCACATGCTCAGTGCCAGCAATCTGGTGAATTTCTCAGGTCCTCTTCTGATTGGTGGGAGAGGACCACTGATATACACCTCAGCTTTCAGTGAGCTGACCGTGTTCAAGAGATCTTTAAAGTCCTGTTTCAACATTTCAGACTCCTGCTTTACAACATAATTTGACCCGATGTGCAGAATGATGTTCTTTACAGTTGTGTGAGCAGCTGCAATGTCCAGGATTCTTTTTTCTAAGTCAGATACCATATCATTTGGATAGCAGAGTACTTTGGTATCAACACTAAACATGCTTTTCATATCTCTAACAGAAAAGTCTCCAACAATCAGATTTTCAGGCCCGGTTGTTAGCTTTGTTAGCCCGGTTGTTAGCTCTCTCTGTGGCTCTTGGCTTTCGGGCCTTACCTTGCGGTGTGAGGCTGCTGTGTTATCCAGGGACTTGTAACAGTGGGGTGAACCTATTTGACACTAGCACACTTGTTTGCTGGGGAAGTTTGTTGTTACGTCTCCCATTTGCAGCTATCCATTGCTGCGGCCTCCGGGGCACGGGGGTTGAGGAGGCACTGTGCCTAGGTGGTAATGCAGGCCAGCCGTCCAGATCTCATGACGCTCGGCCCTGCCGGTTATCCGTCCTCCCTTTTCCAATCTCTTTGGCCTTGCACCAAGACGATTCCAGGGAGGGTTATCACTGCCTTGAACACTGTCCTTCTGTTTCTTCGTAGCCTTGCTGGTGCTAGTTAGCTGTGCGTTAGCTCGATCTTGTCCACTGTTTTGAGTCACTGATAGAGTGGTGTCGTTCCCACATAGTCCATTCACTTCCACGTTCACTTCTATTCGATTCACTTTTGTTTCCAGTGCTGTAATCCTCTGTAGGAGTATTTGATAGTCCTCATTTGATAAGGGAGGCATCTTGCTGCTAATTAGCTTTAGCTTAGCGCCTCGCTTACAGTCACCACAGGCCTGTCCTGTTTGTAGGCCTCTTCACGTTCTTTCTAAAAATGCCTGTAGTATCTATTAAACAATAAAATAAATTACAGTCCCATTGATTTGTATGTATCCAGGCGCTGCTGCTAAATTTATGTTGACGAAAAAGAAGAATGTAAGCAAAAAGTGCAAGAGGAGGAGAGAGCAAACAGAAAAGCGTCTGCACAGTAGGAAAGCAGGAAGCATCTAGATGGCTCTATCCATGATGTTAACGCAAGCAGCTAGCTGTTGGCAAACTATATGCTGTTAAAATTTAGCATGCTACAGAAATAATTGTTCTCAACATAACTTTATTTTCACTATTCCAGCAACTGTCTCCTTTCAGTTTCTTCTCCATTTTTCTGTCAGTTAGTGACGTGCAAGATTGAGTGATTGACAGCCGAGGTCCAAGGGGCGGGACCTCGGCCCTCCGCTTTGTGTGTGATTGGGCCAGGCCCGGCCCAGAACCAATCATGATGAATGGACCAATATTTAATTGGCCTTTCAGGTTAAGTTGACAGTCTGCGCGGCCGAGAGGGAAGGCCGGGCATCGGCATGGATGGGCCTGGCCGGGCCCAGAAAAAAAAAAATGTAATTGAACCTCGTCGGCCCAAAAGGCCTGCCGGCCCACCGGGCATTTTCCCGGTATGCCAGATGGTCAGTCCAGCCGTGGTCACTGGAGGAGAGACGTCTTATGAGATACCATGTGCTTTTAAAACTGATGTGCTCTGTTTATAATAGTAACTGTGCAATAACATTGAAATTGTGTAGCACTCCTGCAACTCAAACCACACTTTATCATTGTGAACTCTGAAAAAAGAAGATACTATGTTATTAAATACAATATTATAAAAATATTTAAAATAAAAATACAACTTCAAATATGTTTAATAAACAAATAAAGACTTGTCTCAAGCATGGCCTTTAATATTGGTAGTCAACCATAGCTTTTGCAGCCTTCAATGTACAAAATATGATAAAGACCGCTGCTGCATATTTGAATTTGGGGGGAATTGACATCCATTTTGACACTCTGTAGCCTATGCCCAAGAAAACAAGCACATAATATTGTTTTTTCATTTATACTCCAGGGATCATTGATGGGTGGACCTCATTTCCAAATACGTGGAGTCAAACCAAACAAATATAAAAAATTATATATTATTGGTTTATAAAAAAGAAACATGCATACAAATAGCAATAGGAATTACATTTGATTAAAGAGAACAAGCTGATAGAAAGATTGGTTATAAAAAGTGCATAAAAATAGCAATATGAATTTAATTTCATCGATAGGCTACACACGGTGTAAGGAGTCTATGGGTAAAATCTGTGTAGCCTACCTAAACACTGCACTGCTTTAACAGGAATATTACGAAATAAATTATTATAGACAGTCTTATATACTTCCATGTTTTGGGCCGTTTGTATCCAAAAGGTTACTTGGAAACTGGACAACGACGATGCATAACGATCATGGACATATACAGTATAAAGAAAGACAACGACGCTGCCTGAGTGCATCATCTGTGTAAAATAGCCTACCAGTTGGTGGCGGTAATGCACCTAAAAGTTGTTTGCCAAACCCAGAAAACAGAAAAGAGAAGAAGAAGAAGATTGTTTTGGTTTTTACTACAGTCAAAGGAAAATAAAATAAAGAGATACGTTCTGTTCAATAGACTGACAGAGCGAACGTAGGCCTACGTCCAGCCTATATTTGGTATCGTTGTGAATCGGGGTCAAACGTAGCCAATCTGATTATTTCCTGCAGTTGAATATTGGTAAGTAGACATAGCCTACAGTAGCTTTTCCACCTTCTTTGAATCGGCAAATGTGGTGTGAAATCAATCACATCAGGTAATTATGAAAGCTTAAATAGGCCTACTATTATTATTAATTAATATACTACATTATAAGCGCGCATGCGTCTTTCTTTCTGTAATAGTAATAATGGAAGATCAAGCTCTCTGGCATTCTGTAGTCTATGTCTTTCAAATAGTTATTGTCCTGTTTTGTTCAGTACTTTCTGCGCATTCAAAACATAGGCATATGTCTATTAGATGTTTTGGGGTGTAGTAGTTATTATTATTTTATTTTAGGAATACTGTCTCACTGCTCATGACCCAGCAGCAGTGTTAACTACACCTTACATTGGTAATGAAATGCCAATTGCCATTGGAAATCAAAAGGGTGCGTTATTCAACTGGGCAAAACATCTTGCAAACGGACATGCCGACCTGTTAAATAATCCAAAGAGAGACGGTAGGAAAAGTGGTATATGAATGCTAATGTGACAAGTAACGTTTTTAATCATTAAGTTTGACGTTGTAATTACAGGCAAAGCTTTTAATTTCTGTGTGATTTCGCTTTACCTTTTTTTTGCTAACCTTCCAATGTGGTTACAAACATCCCTTTTTAGTAAACATTTACTTTACCATATCATGCAAGCTGATTCACAAGTATGCAGATCAGCAACACTAGTTAAATGATAAATTATCAATTTATATTTAATCAGTAGGGGAGAGTGGGGTGAGTTGTGCCACTTTTTACTGAAAGTGACTTTAAAGTGATGCCTTGACAGTAATGTCTACAACTAAAATATATATGTATATTTCAGGATGTGGTGCATCTCTGGCAACAATAACTTTGGATCTGAAATAAACTGTAAGAAATATAGTTTTCGGGAAAAAAAGTGGTCTTGCGGCACAACTTGCTCCTGGTGTGGGGTAAGTTGTACCTTTGGGCAGAATACGTTGGGGTAAATTGTGCCATTGATATATATCTCTTAAACTGTAATGCTATATACAAGCAAGAAGAATCTATTAGACAATTATTCATTTAAGGTTTATTTAAAGTTAATAAAGTAAATGGAGATGTCAGTCTCTTCTGCACTACTGTAGACAATCACTTTCTTTTTGGTGACCAGCATATACAGCCATGCCACTGGCACAACTCACCCTAGGCCGTTTGGCACAAATCATCCCCAACCCCAGCAATGTAGAAAAACTAGCATGATGCAGCAGTTCAGGGCTAACATCGTGCTATAGACTCATAATATAGCATACTAAAGCACTAAAATATGTGTCAAATTATTCAAACTTGACTATAATTGTTCAGACACAATAATAAAAAACCTTGATCATAGAAATGTTACTTTGAAAGTACATGACCAATTTCTTCTATGGTTTTCTAGAAATATGGGGTGGCACTACTTCACCCCTGGCACAACTCACCCCACTCTCCCCTACTAAAAATATAATCAAAGCGTGTACATTTCTGTTATCAAAAATTGGAGCAAAGTCCTCCACCAAGGAGGTGTATTGTCATGTGCTCTAGCCTACTTTAGTGCATTACTTCTGAAACAGTCTAATTTTTCCTCTGACGATCATAAATGACATGTAACAGCAAACAAGACCATCAGTGCAAAGAATGCTATTTTTAGTTGTTCTTAATGTCTTTGTCATGGGTACACTCACCCAGGAGCAACAACCATGTTCCTCGGAGCACCTTTAATCAACATGAATTGCTAAAATTATATCACCTTGTCTTGTTTAACAAATGAACATTCAGATCACTAGACTGTGTCACTATAAATTATAGGTATCCTTTGTTTAAAAAGCTCCAATTCTCTTGGAGTATCTCATCAGACAATGAGTGTGTGCTCTGCTCATCGGTAGTAACGGGCCCTTGACTGTCTCCATCACCACGGCTTTCCCAAATCCAATTATGTCAGCCTGAGTTAAATTGGTGTTGGCAGCCAAGTTTTTCTCTGATACTTTGAAGTGCTTCCACACTGCCAACATGTTAGCTGCAATGATAAAGAACGAGCGTCGCGGCCTCACTCCAGCACGCTGGATTCTATTTGATTGCTTCATCAAAAACTTAATTGTTTGGTGAAACATTTTCCACATTCTCACTTTTCCGGCCAAACACTGAACAAGTTTAGCTATATTCAGGCAATATTTGGTGGCCAAACACTCGGTGCATCCCTACTTAATATGAATGTTTTAGTTGTAAGAGTTCTCTGTGGTAATCTAAACTCATTAAGAGGTGATACAACACGACATATGTTGGTCTTCTATGGAAAATATGAGCATTTAATGTGCTTAAATGTAGGATTTGGTTGAGGGACTCTGTGAAGCTGTAAATACTCTGCAGTTTAAGACAAAAATAATACCGGATAATGACTGTCATCCAACACCCCCTCAACCTCCAATAACATAAATACTTAAAGCATACAATTATTGTTATGTTTGTATTTTCCAGATAAGTGAAGTTACCATGACAACCAAACGCAGACTCATAACGGATTCATTCAAGGTGGTGAAGAAAGCAAAAGGGAGCAGGAGAGAGAAAAGGCCCACTCCTCCTCAACCACAGAAAGGTAAAGAGCAGGGCAGTGTTTGTATATGTGTCATATGCTGCGATGTATCTAATAATCCTGAAAGCATTTACTACATATATTTTTATATATATGTATATATGTTTTTTTTTATAAGAGATGTGATCAAATCTAGCTAAATATGTGTCAAATGAAAGTTCACTGTATATACCCAGGGGGCAAAGGGGTTTTGAAGACATGACATTTTATATGCAACATTTGTCTGAATCTAACTAATTATGCGTACATTCGCGTTTCTTTTAAAACCCAAAATCTAGGTGTTGGATACATTTCATTTTCATTTCATTTTTACAGCATATTAGTGTCCAAAGATTTCACGGAGCAGATCTTGGATACAGCCTTTTTTCATTTTATCAATCAAAAAATTGCCTACTATGTACAGGTCTTAATGCGTTTTCAGCACATGGTTGCATATGGTATATGGAAAAGGGCCATGGTGTGCAAACTGTTGAGCCCACTGAGGCAAAACGTTATTTATGATACTTGGCTATATTAATAAAGACTTATTTTATTTTAAGATGTTTAAGAGAAATACACAGATGCTAACATACAAGGTTTAGTCAAATAAACACCCAAAAATACATGTTGGATTTATATATCTTATATTTATATATATTATATAATAATATATAGAATATAAGATATGAATTTGTTATAGAACTACTGTATAGCCAGCCTATCAACATAATATAAAGCATTTTAGTATGAAAACCTGCCTTCTTTAATTTAAACAAGTATCCTGTATTACAAATACATTCCTGCCCTTTATATCAAACCAAACAGCTTGTGAATCGTTGGAAAATTCAGAAGGTTTTGATGATGTAGGGCATTGACAGATGTCAGCCTCCAGTGAGTTAATGCAGTAAGAAGGTCAGACGATGGACTATATCCGACAACCTAGAATGCGGCATCTATATAATTATGGTTAAACTATATCTAAATATAGTTTAACCATAATTCATTCATTTGAATCAATACTATATATATACTATATACTATATACTATATAGCATTTCTTATATTTAATAACAGGTGTATGTTTATCAAAACCATTTGTTTTATTTGTTTTAACAATTGATTTCTGGAAAAGAAAAATGTGGAATTGATAAATAGACATCTGTTATTTTATATAACAAATACTAGTATTGATAAAAATGAATCAATGACAGTACTGTTGTCCTTTTGTCATCTGAACCCAGCCTAAAGTCAGCTGAACAGGAACAGGGATAGTTGACCAGGTTTTACGTTTACAACATTCCATGTCTGATTTCCAAAAGGCATGGGTTTGTCTTGATTCTCTTTGAATCTTTTTATTGCAACAGAGTCTCCGACTGAACTTGTCCGCCAGAAGGAGCATCAGGAGCTCAGACAGTTTGATCTGGACTGGAGATTTGGGCCCTGCACAGGTAACATTTCTAACCCCGAACCCTAAATAAAACCCATAAAAAAAGCTTCAAAACATTGCCAAAGTTAAACCGTTAAACCAGACCTGGAAAAAGTAATTAATGCATTCATTACTTAGTCAAGGGCCATCTCTCATCTACAACTCTTCCAAAAGAATAGACCACATCACTCCCATCCTAGCAGCACTTCACTGGCTCCCTGTCAAATTCAGAATAGATTTTAAACTTTCACTTTTAAAGGAATACACAGCCTCGCTCCCAGTTATAGTGCATGTCATATTATTAGAATATCATGTAAAAGCTTTTTTTCTGTCATTTAATTCAAAAAGTGAAAGTTCCATATAGTCTAGATGTATTAGATTTGTGATATTTTTATTTATTTTCTAAAATCTAGCATCTCAAAATATTAAAATATTCCATAGGGCCAATCAAAAAATGATTTATAATACAGAAATGTTGCACTTCCGATAAGTATTTTCATTAATCCACTCAATACTTGGTCTGGGATCTTATTTTGCATGAATTATTGCATTAATGCAGCATGGCATGGTGACGATCAGCCTGTGGCACTGCTGAGGTGTTATGGAAGCCCAGGTTGCTTTGATAGTGGCCTTCAGTTAGTCTGTATTGTTGTGTCTGGTGTGTCTCATCTTCCTCTTGACAATGTCAGGACAGTTGTCTGGCCAATCAAGCACAGTAATACGTACCTTGGTCAGCCAAACAGTTATTAGTATTTTTGGCAGTGTGGGAAACAGTGGCAACAGTGTGTTATCAAGTCCAACGTCAACACAGCCATCTACCGGAAGATATTAGAGCACTTAATGCTTCCGTCTGCTGACAAGCTGTATGGAGAAGCCCATTTCTTTTTCCAGCAAGACTTGTCACCTGCCCAGTGCCCACAGTGTCAAAACCACTAGTAACTGGTATTACTGTGCTTGATTGGCCAGACAACTCTCCTGACCCGAAACCCAAAAGAAAATCTATGGAGCATTGTCAAGAGGAAGATGAGACACACCAGACTCACAATGCAGTAGAGCTGAAGGCTGCTATCAAAGCAACCTGGGCTTCATAAAGGCCAGGACACACCAGCCCGATAATCGCCGTCGTCAAAAAAAATGGAGTCGGCCGTTTCAGGAAGCTCCAGCTTCCCGTCGCTGCTAAAGAACACACCGAGACGACTGTTTATTTTCCGTACGCTCGCGGGACGTAATGTCTCCACAACAGCAGGCGGCGCTAATCTGTATTGTGGCCCGAAAAAATACGATAGCCGGAAATGATTGGACATCTCTCTAGAGCATAAACATAGATAGAAATACGTATTTATATTTATGGACCATAAGAGCACAATTTTTAGCAGAGAGTGTCGAGCATGGTGTCGAGCAGTCAACAAGGGTTGATGCATGTGAGTACTCTCAAAACGAAACGAACAAACACATTAAAACGATGGCTAGCTGTTGTTAGCTGTTTGTGCTACCCGCCTCACTTCCGGGCTTCACTGATTCGCTAGCCCTCCACCAATCAAATTGCTCCAAATGAAAGACGGTCGGCCGCCGATTGAACATGTTCAATCGGCGGCCGACAGGCTCAAAACAAGCCCGACGACCTCTACGTCGGCCGACGTCACGGCACACACCAAACAGATTCGTCTTTTTTTTTGACGACGGCGATTATCGGGCTGGTGTGTCCTGGCCTTAACACCTCAGCAGTGCCACAGGCTGATCACCTCTATGCCATGCCGCATTAATGCAATAATCAATGCAAAATAAGATCACAGACCAGGTATTCAGTGCATAGATGAACATTATTTTCTGAAAGCCAATGTTTCTGTATTATAAATTCTTTTTTTGGAATATTCTAATATTTTGAGACGCCGGATTATTTATTATATTTTCATGAGCTGTAAACCATAATCAACAAAATGAAACAAAAAAAATGCTTCACAAATCACCTTGAGGAAATGGGACTTTTTCAGAAATGCACTAATAAGCCAGTTTACAAATGCGTTCCTATGTGTCACTTGCATAATTAATATGCAATTCCCTAATCTCCTTTTCCAGGTATCAGCAGGCTGCAGCGATGGGAAAGAGCAAACATGCATGGCCTGAACCCACCTGAGAAGATTAGAGACCTGCTTTCGCAAGCACACACTGACCCCGAGTACCACCTGAGGTAGAATGCACACGTGCACACACACACACACACCAGCCAACAGTTCAAGCTTCCAACGGCTCTTGTATGAACCATAGGCTGTACATACTATATATATTATACTATGTATCTATGGTATATACGTGTACACTAACAAAACACAAAGTATACTTTGGAAAATTGCATAACTTTTTGAGGACAGGTTGTATGAGTTGTTGTTGCATGCCTGGTATGGGCACAGAGACAGACAACTACAGTGCTGCTGGGCAGAGATCAGATGAACGGTAGGCTGACGGCAGCAACAGAGAAGGGGAGGTCCGTGCAAGACTAGTCTGTTTGACATGTCATGATATTAATGTCTTCACTGTCTCCCATTTTGCCTCTTCATCGTTATGGCTATGTCGCTATCGATTAAACTATTTATTTCTTCTGTTTGACTCTTCTTCTTCCTATTGGAGCCATGTTTGACGTTGGAAAAGTATGTCTCTATTTTCGAACTTAATGGGACCATAATTGAGCTTTCACACTCACTTAACTGCACCGTTGTGACGAAAAGAGAGCTGAGCCAGACAGCAAAACTCTCAATCTACCGTTTAAACTTGGTTCCTTATCTCACCTATCGTCATGAAGGCTGGGTCATGGCCCAAAGAACCAGATTGTGGGTACAAGCGGTGGAAATGGGTTTTAATCAGGAGGGTGGCTGGCGTCTCCCGATATAGGGTGAGAAGTTCAGTCATCCGTGATGGACTTGAAGTAGAGCCCCTGCTCCTTTGGCAGAAAGGAACCAGTTGAGGTGGTTGGGGCATCTAGTAAGGATGCTCCCTGGGCGACTCCCTGGGGAGGTGATTCAGGAGCGTCCAGTTTGCAGGAGGAAGACCTGGGACGCATAAAAGTTAGGGTTGTAACGATCCATCGATGTAGATCGATCCATCGATTGATTTGCGAACGATCCAACTGCATCGATGTAACGTCCAAAAATCGATGCATATTGATGTAGTATATGCTTTTATTTTGACAATGTCCTTCCTCGGGTGTTAGTGACACTATTTCCGCCCGACCGCACCAGGCTTTTCTCGCTTCCTTAACCAGAGTTGGCAGTCTATCAGTTTATCAGTTTCCTGCTGAGAACCATGGCCTCAGATTTAGAGGTGCTGATCCTCATCCAAGCCACTTCACACTCGGCTGTGGACTGATGTTGTGAGAGCTGTGCCATCAGAACCACATCAACTGCAAACAGCAGCAATGAGCTCGTCAGCCCAGTGAACTGCAACCCCTCCACGACTAGACCTCCATGCCCTCTCCATGAATATCAGAAATGTATTGAGGAGTTTACAGATCATTTGTCTTGGGTGAAATTTACAAAATAAATAAAATAAAATCCACCCTGATAACATTAGCTAAATAAGTGTGTTGTACTACTTTAATATCCCTGGTCTTACAAGTGTCATTATCATACCGCTGACCTGAAGTGTCAACTGAAGGAAACACACAGGTGGTTATCTAGCATCATCTCAGATCTGTAAGTGTGATAAAACATGATAAAAAACATCAAAATAGACATTGGGAAGGATTTTTACCTGCTCCGCCATTCACCCATCTGTCGCTCTTCACGTGCACCGGCAGTGAGACAGGTGTCAGTTTGTAGCGTTCTCTCTTCTGATTGGTTATCACTTATCGGTAGTGGGATCCCCGAAAAGTTTATTTGCCGATTACATGCAGAGCGGGTGACTATACATTATATATTTGGGGCGACTGTGGCTCAGGTGGTTAAGCGGGTTGGCCAACGATCAAAGGGTTGGCGGTTCGATCCCCGCCCTGCCACCTGCGTCATGGTTGTTGTGTCCTTGGGCAAGACACTTCACCCACCTTGCCTTGTGTGAATGTGTATGATTGCTGTATGTTTGAGGTGGTGGTCGGAGGGGCCGTTGGCGCTGAATGGCAGCCACGCTTCCGTCAGTCTGCCCCAGGGCAGCTGTGGCTACTCTCGTAGTTTACCACCACCGGTATGACTGTGTGTGAACGAATTGAACCAGGAACCCTGTAAAGCGTCTTTGAGTGCCTAGGCAATAAAGCGCTATATAAAACCTATCAATTATACAGAACTATAGAAGTGATCACTGTATGAATAAAGAGCGATTTAACACTTATATTAACATAAATAAATCGCTTACTTCACCTTTAACTTGGGCTAAGTTCATGGCATACTGTTAAAAGTAGTATTCAGTGTGTCCGTCCTCTGTTGTGTTCATTTTTTTCACTCATGTAGTACAGCTTCAAGTTAACGGAGACAGTAAATACCAGCTTCTCTTTCGTCGTCTTGGTTGCCACAGTGACGAGCCCTGACCGATCTTCTATATGATAGTTGAGAGATTTTCAACACACAGTGCATGAAGCAGCCACTCAAAGGCAAAGATTTTGGTCGCTGTGTCTTTTCGCCGTGCTGCACACGCTTGCTCCTCATTGAGAACAATCTATTTATAAAAAAGAACCTCACACTCAGAAAGTAAAGCTTGGTGGACACTGAAGATGATCTCAATGTCTAATGATTGTGTTCTCTTTGTGTTTCAGCTTATGGAGCGAATATCCTTTGTGAGGAAGACAGCTTAGAAAAAGACCACGGATTCCAACAAAAGCCAAGTCTGAAGTGATTCACCTTGTCCGCCAGCCCTGTATAGGAAAAAACTAAAAGGGAGAAACTTAAAAAAAGAACATCAGAGCAAGGATCCTTGTTAGAGGATGAAAACTAATAAGTATCACGCCCCTTCTTGACATTTTTGGAGAAACCAACTACAACAATATCAGAGTAGCTACCCCTTCCCCTCTTTCGTTTTATTTTCATTTATTATATTTATTTATGCTTTTGGTGTATTCAGTTTATGCCATTTTCAACCTTTATGTATTATAATTTAGACTGTGATTTAAACCATCTCTTGTAGTCATGTAAGTGTGATGTAGGTGTGTTTCTTATCGGGTGGGAGGGTGGGGTATGTTTTTGGTAAAAATAAAATAAAATAAAGGAAAAATATGTATATTCCATTTTACAGTAAATGTTTTTGCAATCCTGTCATTCATTAAAAACACTTTGGAAGAGTGACAACATCTACTTGTGTGTTTTCTGTTAGTTGCACTCCTGTTTGTCTGCTACTCATAGTTTTTGTTTTGTTTTATTTCTAATAAACTAATGTACCAAAACTGTGAGTAAAAATGAAGGGAGGGGTTCAGTACATTGTAACCACAGTATCAGTGAAATGGTGAAGTAGACATGCAGGACAGAATTGTAAATTCAATTTATTTGCACCGCATTCAGCGACCACATACAACTGGTCATTGCCACTAGGGGCGCTAAAGCTAGTGGCACGGACCAGACAGTGACTCACTGGTCTCTCACTTTCTCTTCATCTCTGTACATGGCTGTAATGGCAATGCTTTTAAACATAGAGATCCATTGACTCTTCCTTTATTTCATTATTGTAGCACTCTCTGATTTGTTTGTAGCATAACTGAAGAAGATTTTTTTAATTTTTTTAAAATAAATAAAAAAGTCAGATATTTTATTGTAATTAGCTTATGCTGTACTCTGACGCTTGGGCACACGCACACACACACACACTCACTCTGTAGCGATCTAGACTACCAAAGTCTGATCTATAATGAAAAGCTAGTATCCAAAGTTTATTAGTTATGTCCTATTAAACCCGTATTAACCAACTTTGTAACACGATGCTCTAATTGTACATTATTTCTTCATAAAGAGGTCTCCCCTCTCATCATGGTTCCTGCTACGAGCTGCGAACCCCGGCATTGTACTTACCTCCCCGAGGACGGAACCATCTCTTTGAAGAAAAAACCTATACCTAAAGTCCTTCTGTTCCAGTTATAAACTAATTCACGACTGAGACTTTACAACATTTAAGGGATTTTATTTGCAAAATACAAGAGAGTATAGGTATATTACATAAAATGAACAAGAAAGGAAAGGAAAAGAAAAGAGCTTGTGTGCCTGCATACTCCTCAATTGGAGTTATTTCTATTTCCCATTATATCTGTTGACTTGATCTCTTTTCAACATTTTTGTAAATCTTGAAACGATAAAAGGGTATATGCATGCCCAATAAGTATCGTCTAAAGCTTTACCCCATCCCAAAATAGTTATTAAGCTCGAAAAAGAAAGGGATTTTCATGATCGCCAGACTTCCTTCTGCCTATTCTGATCTAAATTCCCCCGAAATCTTAAAAAATTATGAGGACTTAGTTTATATTGAGAACACAAATAGTCCACTACTTCCATCACCATTCCATCAAATTTCCTATTCTTATTTTTCCCCCTCTAGTCGTTTACCATTTGACCAAGTCATCTGTAATTGTTCCCCCAAACATTTTTGCATATACATTTCTGACTGAAAAGTTAAACTTTCAAAATAAGCACAATTTTATGCTTATCAAAATGATAGGCCAGATGATTTTGCTTTTATAGCTGAAAGTGGATAATTTAACGGATGGCCATGGCTGCCGCAGGTATGTAAGCACGTAGGCTATTGTACTCATTGTCAATATTTTTTAAACGCGGTTTGAGCTACTCGGTTTTGTATTTAAGGTTATGTCAGTATCAAAATAATAATAATTAATTGTAGGCTACTATTTAGAGGTCAATACGGCTTTCTCCACCTTGGAGGAGTTTTATAAAAAAAGAGGACAGTGCTTGCCAGTAGGCTACTGTCAACCACAGTGGCAACCAAACACCATCTGAATACAGTGCACCTTAAGTATTGTATTCCCTGTGCTTCAGGGAGGACAACGTTGGTAAGTAGGCTACAACTGGGCACTCTATCAAAATGCAAGCAAATGTCGGCAAATACTGTGAAGTACGACGACATATTAGGGTCACTGTGGAGAAAAAAATAAGAAAATAAAAAAATACTTGGGGGTTATTTTCTTCTCAATAGACCCAGTTTATTTCACAGTCACTTTGACGTCTGGATTAAATATGTTGTAGTTGTAGTAAGGTGACTTATAATTACAATGTGTTAAGAGTAGGCTAGATCATTATTGCGCGTTACGTGGCTAGGCCACAGGGGACGCTGTATATATTTCTAAATAACAAGTGTATGCTGTCCTGTCCTAACCACACAGACAGTATTATCACTTGGAATAGCTCTAATAAAACCAAAACAACGTAAACACGTGTACGCCAGCGTATTAATAAGAGCATATGCCTTCTCTGGGCGCTACAATCTGATGATGCTAGGCTAAAATAAGAAGCATTTTCTTAGTGCTGAATCAAATGTCAAAGTATAATTTAAGCCTTCTAAAATGAGCACATGTGGCCATAGACAACAAAAAAACACAATCATCCGAGTTTTCCCCGCAGAATATCTGATTTTTTTCTTTTTCTTTTAAGTTGCCCTAATACGCCGTCGTTATGAAGTTAAAGAGATCCTATTATACTACTTTTCTGGTCTTCATTTCTTGTTAAAAACTGCTATAGAGCAACCTGACACGAATCACATCACAAAAAACTATGTAGATTTTCGGGACACTCTTCCTCTTACCCTAGCGAGCACAGCAGTCTCTCTCTACACACTGCTTTGAGCTTCTCCGCCCCTCCCCCCCTGCTGCAAACCCCACTCCGTTGTGATTGGTTACCTTCCTTCCAGTAGCGGGAAATTTTCAGGAAGCTGGGGGCATGCAGCCGGAGCTTGCCTGAGCGGCAGCATTACCATACATGGAAACACGACAGAAACGACCCGAGTGTGACAGAAACAATCCGGAAATTTGAACGAGTTCGGCTCGACCGGCTGTCATAGTGTTTAGTGCTCTGCATAGCCACCCCAGACGGTCAGCAGGGAATACGTCGAAATACATGTACGTAATTATTTGATACTCTAGTATGGTTAAACATGACTATAAATCATTATAACAACATGTATAGGTCATAAAAGTCGAAAAGTATCATAGGTCCTTTGTAAACATGACTATAAATCATTATAACAACGTTTATAGGTCATAAAAGTCGAAAAGTATCATAGTTTATCATTCTTTAAGTTCTTATTCTTGGCCAATTTTTTTTTTTAAATTTACAATTCTTCTTCCATACATTTTTGCATACTATGTCACTGTCAAATCAAACCGTCAGGGAGAAGTCACTGGCACTGTCCCAAGTGCAAATCAACAATTCAGAGGAAACATAGTTTTGAAAATCACGTGAAAAGCCATGGTAAAGTCCATGTTCCGGTTAAGACAATAATCAAATAAGGTTTACATGTGCAGCAGCTTCTGGATATTTCCATTTACATGTCAGCGTATTTTTTTCCCAAAAATTACACCTCTTCTTTCAAGGGGCCGTGTTGCTAGTTTACACACTGTACATAAACCAGGGCATGGGTTGCAAACTGCAGCAAAAACAGCAATTCGAATATTTATTCTGATTATACATGCCACAATATTGTGCTTGAGATCTTAACCTGTTTAGGGCTTATTGTGAATATGAGCTTATTCTGATTAAGGTGAGCAAGAACTGCTGTTTACATGACCATGTCTTATTTTGAATATTAACTTAACCGGGTTAATAACGGAGTATTGCTGTGCATGTAAACGTAGTCAATGGCATTGCTTTATGTGTCTCCTCTGTTTAGGTCCCCTGTTTACTCTTAAAAAAATGTCTAGTTAAACTACCGAAGTGTTTTGCAGATAATGTATGTTTATTCTTTTTCTCAATGGACAGGGTTGACTCTGCAGGAAAACAAATTCCTTGAAGGTATGTTTTAACATTAGATAATATTAAAGTGTTCCTGAAAGGGAAACTTTATAATCCATGCAGTTGATTTAAGCGTTAAACGTATGTATTTGCATTGCAAAGAGAAAATGGTGAGGTTTGGAATATTTTGGTTCAGACAAATATTTAACTGAATATTAGATGTTCTTTACAAAGTGTTCACACTTTGGATTTTTTTATAAGCCTATAGCCATAACATGACATATTATGAAAAAAATGATGCGCCTTATATACTCTAATTTATTTGTCCCCCTTTTCTCCAGAAAAAAGTACAAAGGAGAAAGCTGTGGATTCTGTTAAACAGAAGAAAAAATCCTTTCCGTGTCCCTCATGTAAAGTGTGCTTTTCCACATCGGCTACTTTAAGAAATCACAAACTAGAAAAACATGCTAAATGCTCAGAACCAATCTTCATGGTAGACAACGCAAAAGGCATTTTTATTACTGCAAAGGACAAATCAGGACCACGTTCAATTGTACATATCTGCAAGTCCTTTAGCAATTAAGTTATAGATTGTGAAGCAGCGGACTGCAGATAATTTATGACAATGGTTACAGGCAGGGAATGTTTCCACCTTGAAAGGGTGAAATACTACAAGCCCCATGAACCACCTCCACTGCTCAAGACTCCTTCCATTCGGGAGATGTTTGACAAGGGTTTGATTTCTGGATCAGAGACGAATGCACAAAGTTAAATGACGAGGCCAAACAAGAGGGAACTGTTGGTGTATTTCCAGTATTTTACGATGAACACGGCTACTCTGGTCAAAGAGTCAACTTCTCAGTATGCACAGGAAAAATCTGTTACAAGAGAGTGAAAAAGATATGGGTTGCAGCAGCAGTGACACGGATGACAATGTATACGGTGAAGACATGGAGCCATCCAAGGGGCTCAAAAGGCAAGAACATATCAGTTCAGTTCAAATAAAAAAGATGGTCGAGTTACGAGTACATGTGGCGTACAAAAATAATTCCTCCCGCACTCCTTCACAGCTAGTCAATGTGAGACTACTCCAAATGGCCAGACCTGTGCAGAATGTATGTGCCTTTTGTTTTTGTAATTATTTGTAAAGACATTTGCATGCCAAAACGGTGCACTAGCTTGTTCTTTAATTATTTTTATTTTTTTAAACAGGTGTTTGCTTTGCAAACATACCATTTTACAGCTTGGTGGAGAAACTGTTTAAATGGGGAATCTATCAGCTCCCGGCATCTATCATGCATCCAGGTGAGCTTGTGGGTTTTCAATGCCTGTTCTTTTTTGCTTTATTAAAAGAAATGCACTAAATGACTATATAACAAGATTTTATATTTTGATTACTTTTTAGTTTATTGCTTTATTTGACAGGGACAGTGCATAACATTTCCGAAAGTATGCCAGAGTTGCTGTATCTGTTAAGTTAATTGAATGTTGCCTTTTTTTATTAAAGGATGTAAAGCAAGACTCAACTGTTCCGTTTTCCCGAGTTGTTGCCATCCAACTCCAGAAACAGGAAATCACTTAATTCTGTGGGTAAGCTTCACTCAAATGAAAAGCTGTTTTTTTCTTAAATACCAGAATGCCTGTTCAAAGTCTCAAGTGAATGCCATGATACTAATAATAAATAAAATAATAAAACTAATAATGGCCAGTATATTCACAGGTATTAGATGGCTCAAAAAAAGAGATTCGAATATATGATTTCCTGGAGGTGAACAAGGACATTTCTACTCGGGATATGGACATTATATGGTATCCAATGTTTTTGTTTTAAAATGCATGATATGTTAAGGAAAATTATGCAGAATGTTTACAAAGTTGGTCACAAAGTACAACACTTTTCTTTTGTGTTTAGCCGAGCTTTTGAAACCGTATGGATGCTGAAAGAATGGTCTGTGTCATATCCTGACCAATGGAGACAGAAGGATGGTGTCAACTGTGGTGTGTTCATCCTCACAGTGAGTATTGTTTTGTTGAGTGAATTTTGACTGACTATTTCTCGAGTTTAAAGTGATTACAAATAGATTATGTAAATGTTATTAGATGAGATCTGTGTTGTAAAAACATTGACAGTTTTGTATCACTTACTTTAGGCAGCAGAGCTTGATATAGGAGGAATAAAAATGACAAATGAACCCTTGAACCAAATCCAACTGAGCCATCTCAGGATATACCATGCAGCCTGTTTAATTTTAGATGCTGTTCCCGAGGTAATGTAAACAATGCAGTTCAACACCTGATGATATATTCGATCGATGTGACAATATTTCCAAATTATGGAAAAGATGATCATTAGTCCACATAACCAATATTTTCTTTTGTATGCACACACAAGATTTTGTTTTGAAATCAAAAGGTAAATCTTTAACACACTCTAATTGTTTTTTTTCCAAGGGGAAGAAAGTGCATAGAGTACCCTCTATGGTGGTGAAAAAAAGAGAAGTGCCTTATTGGCTGCCCTTTACACGTGAACAAAAATGAGTCAAAGTTATTCTCCATTCTCTTGGATGAGACCACTGATGTTTCCCATGTCGAACAAGTGTCCTTCGTTGTTAACTTTGTCCATCAGATGGAAATCAAGGAGAGATTCTTACAAGTTTGCGATGTGACAGGAACAACAGGAAAGGAATTGGAGAATGTTGTAATGACACTCCTTGAAGAGAATGGACTGAAATTGGAAGATGTCAGGGGCCAAGGCTACGATGGAGCTGCAAATATCAGTGGAAGCTACAAGGGTCTGCAGTCGCAAATTCAGAGCCATAATGACAAAGCTTTATACATGCACTGCCATGCCCACTGTCTGAACCTGGTCTTGGTTGAGAGTGCCAAATCAAACCAGCATTTTGTTAGGTTTTTCAACTTAGTGGAAAGTCTATACACATTTTTTGCCGGATCTACAAAACGCCATGCTGTGCTTGTTAAAATTCAACAGTCCATGTACCCTGACCAAAGGGTCTGTGAATTGAAAAGGCTGTCTGACACAAGGTGGGCATGCAGAGAAGACGCTCTGAGGTCCCTGAAGAAGGTTCTTTCTGCCGTCGTTAAGCTGCTTCAGAACATGGCTGACAGTGATCCACCAGACGCTGCAGCAGGTGATGCCCGGATGCTCCTGCGTAGCATAGATTTTGAGTTCATTCTATGCATGGAGATTACCACACCCATTTTCAATGAGACTGCCATCGCATCTGCTTCACTGCAGAAGAAAGACCTTGACTTGACAACATCATACACCATTGTGGAGGGAGTTATACAGAGAGTAAAAACAATGAGGAAGGATGAGGAGTTCAAGATAATTTTTTCAAAGGCAAAAGGGAACTCAGAGGCAGCCAGACTCAGAAAGGTACCCCAAAAGTACAAATACAGCACCAAATCTGCATGCTACGGAGGACTACCAAGCCCAAGACTTGGAGGAGCACTACCGGGGAAAGGTTTTCTTTACCTTTCTTGATGCACTCTCTCAGGAGCTACACCGGAGGTTCAAGGGGAAGGATGAGACACCAACTGGGTTAATTATTTCAGGCCTTCACTGCCTTACCATCCCAAGTCACTGGAAAGGCATGACAAATTACAGAGTTGTTCTATCTGTCAAAGATGTATGCAGATTTTATGATGTTGAAAATGTTGTCAACGAGCTCAAGGTGTTCCACTCATCGTATGCTCTTCCCCCCAGCAATGTGAAAGCTGTGTTAAAGTGCCTAAAAGACAATGATGTGCAATCAGTTTTCCCTGGTCTGACTTTGCTACTAAAACATATGCAACAATCCCGGGGACAACTGCTTCAGTAGAGCGATCATTCTCTAAACTGAAGCTGATCAAAACCCAGCTCAGAAACCGATGTGGGGAAAGTAGGCTCTCGGATCTTCTGCTGCTTTCAATCGAAAGGGATATCCCAATTGACTATAACGAGGTCATTGACATCTACAAACACACGGCCAAAAGAAGAATTCTCCTATGACTCCACCACCCACCATCTCCGTCCCCTGACAACTAAGCTCCCAAATCATAGCTTTCATTGTCATTATCACGTCTGTGTGTGTTTGTGAAACACATGTTTATAGTTCCCTCTGTCTTTTGTTTGTAGAATAAATATAGTAAATGTTTTATAGTTTCCTGTGTGGTTTTATCATAGAGGTGTGTGGTTATAATTGTAATTGACATTACCACATCATTAATTACTTTTATCTGGATCTCCTTATAATTTAATGCTTATCTTAATCAAGGATGAGGACTATTTCATCATACATGATGCATCATAGCTTTTTGCACGCTGGTGGGGGCCGGTGTTGGGCAGAATGTGCCCTTTTAATTTTTTCACCCCTGCCCTTAAAACCGAGTCATTGCCTGCGTTCACGACAACGAGGCCAATATAGTTGCTGCTAACTGTCCAACCAGAGTCAGCTGGGTTTCCGTTGCCTGCTTTGGCCACACCTTCCAGCTGGCCATAAATTACGGCTTTGCATTGTACCTGAATCGGGTAATCTCCGCCGCTGGTAAACTTGTTGGCCACAAAAAAACAAGAACAAATGGACAGGAGCACATGTACAAGCTGGAGTTGCTACTGCTGGGACAATAGATACCTTTCTGAAAGCCTCCAAAGTGACAAGTACCTGACATGCTCATCAGGTCACAGCCAGCATCCTATATCTTCTCATGCAGAAGAACTACACTAAGTATATCAATGGAGGAGGAAAACAATCATACATCCCTGACAGGTGCACTGAAAGAGCTGTGTGATGTCCCCAGTTTCACTTCTGGTCAATCACCCTGCAGCTGGAAATAGTTGATGAACTATGATATAATGTTTATGTTTTGATCAATAAGAGAGGCCAACTTCCTACTCTATATTGATGCCCTGACCAAGATCGTGCCTTAGTTCATTGCTTTGGGACACAACCACACTGCCAGATGGATAGCAGTCCACTTGCTTGACATGATTACACTGAAAGATACTAATCCCGGTGGGCAGTTTCTAAAAGGAAACTTTGCTGTAAAGAAGATGACATGCAGCCTCTCAGCCAATGCCATTGACTAGGCCCACAAGCAGATTATTGCCTCTGTGAAAGGTGCCGGTGGTGTTGTAGACCGGATGGAGAACCCTGCAGCAATGCTAGCAAGAGAGGGAAGGGAGTTAGTAAACGCAATGAGCCATCCTGTGCCATTCTTAAACTGGCCAAAGTTTTGCATTGAACTGTTTCCTTCCTGGCAACTGGTGCACTTTGAGTGGCCTTGTGTCTGAATTGTGCTATATAAATAAACTTGCCTTGCCTTGGTGTGACAACCCTCAACACTGAAAAACAACCCCACTAGGTCCAGATCGATGTGTAGCCTTACCAGTGTCCCAAGCATTTAATGGTTGTGACAACGTAATTTTTTGGTGGCAGGGACTAGAAGACAGCGTGGGATACACAGGGGAGCTTTGATGACTTCACAAGAGTGTTCAGTGTCTTAGCTTACTCAAAAAACAACTGGATGGAGCCTCTAGAGCGATTTCTGTTATTGCTGTATGACTGCACTAGCAGCTAGGAATCAGTCAATCAGGCACGCAAGCAGCTCTTAACCCAGAAATGTACAACTATTAAGGGAGTTACTATTAAGTTACTGCTGGCAACTAAACTAATTCAGAGTAGTTTATGATCAGTCGTACAACTCCAATTTAAGTTACTTTTGGGTGCAATAACTTTTACATTGAATGTCAAGTCTGTGTTTTAGCAACAAAAAAGGGCTGTGTCCAAAAACACATACTGAGTTGGAGTTACATGACATGCTAAATCGTTTACATCCCTGGTTCACCCCAAACAAAGATAAAATATTACAGTAATCTCACAAAATCATGTATTACATAAGTTTGTAATCATGTCAGTGCAATTAAGTCCAAGTCCAATGGATTCATTCATCCGGGCAATTCTCGCATACCCAAACCGTCACATACTCAAATTGAAGTCAAAATGAGTATGAGTAGGACGTTAGTATGGCTTTCCGAACACAGCCCCTGTGTCTCTAACATGTGCCTTCCCCTTTTAGTTCACTAATTAGAGTAACTCAGCTCACATGGTTCTGGTGTGCTGAGGTTACTTAAACTGCAGCAGTCTTGTAGTTCTCCCGCCTTCTGCTCTGGCTGTCTCCACAGGCGCACCTTGGTATGGTTTGGGTTATGTCCTTAGTAGTCTCGTAAAGCCAGACCAAACTACAGCAAGTAGTATGGTCTGGATCCACTCTATTTAGAGCCGTCTATCCGGGGGGAAACTGGGCTGGCCTGTTTTAATTTTTTTTAAACCAATCACAATCGTCTAGGGCAGGGCTAAGCCCGGGAAGCAGCAGCGGTGTCCCTGCAAAATAGTCCCGGGGGGAATTGTTTTGCTGGAACGTCTGCACTTTCAGAGGCTGTCAGCGAAATGGCTAAATCCCAACCGCAAACAAAAACAAAATATTAAAGACAAAAGGAATAAACATAGTTATTTGCTTGCTCACCAGGATGTCAAGACACCATACACTTTTGCCCTCAAGGAACTCACGGGATAATTTAACAGGAATTAACTAGTAGTCACACAGTGTTTACTCTGGTAACATTAACAACGGCGGCCTGATGTCCCGTAAATCACCAAAGAAAAGGAATGGCGGCTCTTAATCTAGCTGGTTATAAGGTCCGCTGCTCAATCCAAACCCCCACGCTTCATTTTCCAGAGTTTATGAGGGTATTTCTGCCCGGGGGAAGTTTTACAATGAAGTGGCTAGGCTAAGCTAATAGGCTGCGCGGCCGCTATTAGTATCCTCAGCATATCTCCACACCTTATTTCTGTCTACAGTTACGTGACTTCTCACACCCTCTGTGTGTGTGTGTGTGGGAGAGCGGCGCTGCCCTGACAGTCAGACACACACAGGTTGGCTGTGAGCGAATTGTTTCCGAGTTTGAGGGGGAGCTCAATACGGGAAAGCCAGCAACAGGAAGAGGGGAAGTTCCGTTGGTAGCTGACGTACGCGCTGATAGACGCTGGTGAAACAGGTCAAGCCAGACTATGTCCTAAATTACCTTTTGCTAGGTTTACACATTACAACACCAACACATACGAAACTCATATTATTAGAATATAATGGAAAAGCTACTTTTTTTTAATCAAATTTAATTAAAAAAGTGAAAGTTCTATATATTCTAGATGTTGTAGCGGTTACAGGTGGTTCAGATTAATCCTATTAAAAATTAATCTGAAGATTAATAATACCTTAATAATTTATTAAAGTTCAAAGGGGCACCACCATTCATTTAAGAATGGAAAAATAATAGCAAATTGTCTTGTTTAATCAATGATTTATTCTCAAATGTTGATTAGTTTAATGTTCAGTTAAATAAATCAATCCTAGTCTCAATGATCATTTCCATAAAATAATGTAATCAAATAATTACTATTATAAATTTGGTAATATGATCTTAACACTGAAGGCTACAGAATCCTTGTACTTGTTGGTTGTGGACTTCCCAATAATATTCACACAAATGAATGACAGAAACTTCTAGTTACAAAAGAAAATGCATGTAATTTATTAACATAAAGTAAATAAAATCCAACACATTTAAAAACCACTAAAACTAAAGCACACAGAGTGTGTGTGTGTGTCTGTGTATGCAAATTGAGTGTGGAGGTGTGAAAAACCTTTGTTTGTGGGGGGACAATAAAAGGCCACCCTGAAATGTGCAGTTTTGTCTCACAGCAAAATGCCACAGATGCCACAAGCATTGAGGGAGCGTGCAATTGGCATGCTGACAGCAGGAATGTCAACCAGATCTGTTGCTCGTGCATTGAATGTTCATTTCTCCACCATGAGCCGTCCCCAGCAACTTCACACAGCCATTGAAGAGGAGTGGACCAACATTCCACAGGCCACAATTGACAATCTGATAAACTCTATGCGAAGAAGATGTGTTGCACTGCATGAGGCAAATGGTGGTCACATCAAATACTGACTGGTTCTGAGTCCCCAGACCCCCAATAAAGCAAAAAAATGCACATTTCAGAGTGGCCTTTTATTGTGGACAGTCTAAGGCACACCTGTGCACTAATCATGATGTCAGATCAGCATCTTGATGTGGCACACCTGTGAGGTGGGATGGATTATCTCAGCAAAGCAGAAGTGCTCACTATCACACATTTAGACAGATTTGTGAACAATGTTTGAGAGAAATGGTACAATTGTGTATCTGGAATGAATTTTAGATCCATCTCATGAAAAATGGGAGCAAAAACAAAAGTGTTGCGTTTATATTTTTGTTGAGTGTATAATTTCAGCAGCGCTAATATTGGAGAGGGGCCCCCTAAGCATATTTCGCTTAGGGCCCCATGAAGGCTTGGGCCGGCTCTGATTCTCACCAATGTATTTATTTGCATATACATTTTAGCTCAAATGTACATAAATAAATATAATTATCATTTAAAAAGGTGACAAAAGTTCTTAATTGAACCATAACGAACACGGCATACATTTCTGAATTAGCTTGGTTATCTAGGCTTATAATATAGAGGGAGCCTGACGTGACAGCAACCTTTTATAATGATGAGATGTGACTGGCATTAGGTCTCACACACACACACACACACACACCCTCTCTCGCGACGTAAGACTAGTGCGAGCAAGCTAGTTTAGAGGGCGCCTGATGTGACAGCAGCCTTCACAGTCCCGGACAAAAGTCTTGTCTCTTATCCATTTTGTAGAAACAACAGCTTATAACCTGACTTTCAATAAATCCATTGGTTTTAGAAATGTCTCGTATGAAAGCTAAAACCCTCCCAAATTATTTGATATACTAAAATAAATTAGCTTTAGTGAAGAAATATTGATCATTTAATGTCAGATGTTGGCAGGACAAGTTGTCGCCTATTATGAAAATTGAACAAATAATTTACTTCAAATACAAAAATATGTTGCATAACATCAATGACTTAAGTAGTGGTGCTGTGAGATCCATATTTAATATGACTTCCATGAGCTTGAAGGACTGCATCCATGCGGTTCGACAATGATTCATACAATTTATTGATGAAGTCATCAGGAATAGCAAAGAAAGCAGTCTTACATGCCTCCCAGAGTTCATCAAGATTATTTGGTTTGGTCTTCCATGCTTCCTCTTTCATTCTACCCCAGACATGCCCAATGATGTTCATGTCTGGTGACTGGGCTGGCCATTCCTGGAGCACCTTGAGCTTCTTCGCCTTAAGGAACTTTGATGTAGAGATGGAAGTATGCGATGGAGCACCATCCTGCTGCAAAATTTGACCCCTTTTACGGTTGGGAATGTAAGAGGTAGCAAATACTTCCTGATATAGCACACCCCCATACTGGATGTAACCCCAGACCATGATTTTTCCGCCACCAAACTTGACTGTTTTCTGGGTGAATCTCGGATCCTTGCGGGCTCCAGTAGGTCTCCTGCAATATTTGCGGCGGCTGTGATGTAATTCAACCGAAGATTCTTCTGAGAAATCCACCTTCTGCCACTTTTCCAGCGTCCATCCTTTTAGCAGGCTGTGGGCCTTGGCAAATGCCACACGTTTTTTAATTGCCTTTTGTTTAGTGCTGGTTTCTAGGCAATGATGCGACCATGGAGGCCATTTCCAGACAGAATTCTACGAACTGTTCTGGTTGACACGGGGACTTGAGGTGACCAGGGGCCTCATTTATAACGGTGTGCGTAGAAACCATCCTAAAACATTGTGCCACAAAGCCAAAAATGTGCTGCGCAAAAAAAAATCAGATTTATAAAACTGTGCGGTGCACACCTGGACGCAATCTTCCCTTTATAAATACCCACCTGCGGTGAATTGTGCGCAGATGATCTCCACCCCGTGTCATCCCACTTCTCCTCCCACTATCTACCATACATGGCATATGCTAAATAGCTCATGAATATGGACGCTATATAATGAGGACGGTCGATTGACAGACATGAGGAAAATGACTTTGAAGAAGACCAAAAAATCAAAGTTCTCTGAAAGCGAAATGGAGGTGCTCGTAACAGAGGTGGAGCACCGCTAAAAGGTTTTGTTTGGAGGCCTCAGCAGAGGAATTTCAAATAAATAAAAATTAATTGAGTGGCAACATGTCACAACGGCGGTGAATAACGTCAGCTCGACCGAGAGGACAGTGGCCGAAATCAAAAAGAAGTGGTCGGATATGAAGGTGGAGACAAAAGTCGATCACTTCACATCGCAACTCCGTGAGAGCAACTGGTGGGGGCGAGGGGGAAGCAGACGAACCCTCACCGCTCCATCTAAAAATTGCTGGCATGATTGGCGAAACTGTGCTGTCCGGCATTGTGCCAGAGGCAGTGGGGGACAGCGACGCAGCAGCAGCCACAGCAGCCAGTCCAGAGAGCGGTAAGTTAAACGTCTTTTTTTAAACAAAGCAAAGTAAGAAGGCATTACAATATTTAAGCAACCAGACAACTCATTGATTTCGGTTTCATTTATTTAGAATCAAGTGTGGCTGAAGGTCTTGAGACGGCAGAGGAGGCGCCAGGGCCAAGCGGGGTCCGTGTGTCCATGTCCCCACGGCCAGGCCCAAGTGGAGTCTCCTCCGGAACACGTGCCAGTGCGCGCGTTCTGACGGATGCTGTGCTGGAAATACAAAAAGAAATTGTTACATCTGTGCAGCAACTGACAAAAGAGGTCCATAATGTGTTGAATGAAATGTGCAACGTATTAAAAGAAATTGCCAAAAAGTACCCAGTTTGTTGTCTTTATAGACAGTGCATAACATTTTCCCGGATGGCTAAGGCCCGGGCAATGGCTGGATTGAGTGGTGGGGGAGGGGGGGGGGGGCATGTCCTCGTCCTCTGGCATGATTTCAGCTGGCGCAGGGATGCCATTGCGCTGTGCCACGTAGTGGAGAACAGCGCAAGCCCAGACAATCTGGCAAACCTGTTGGGAGAAAGTTACAAAGTGGTTTCAATGAAAATGCTAGACAATTACCAATTAAGGTCCTTTGGCATTACAAAGCCTTAGACAAATGACAGGCATGATCTGTAATAAGCTTGCTCACCTTCTCTGGCTTGTACAGCAGTATTCCACCCGATTTGTCCAGGCATCTCCAGCGGGATTTTAGGAGCCCGATGGTGCGCTCAATCACCGATCGGGCTCGACCGTGGATAACATTATAATGCCACTGTGCTGCGTCCTGTGGGTTCCCGAACGGAGTCAGGAGCCACGGTGCCAGAGCGTACCCACTATCACCAGCGTAATGAGAACTAGTTTAATGTATTCCATAAAAACAAAATTTGCAAAGTAAATGCAGTGTAAGATATTACTGAAAAGAATGAACTTACCCAGCAGCCATCCATCGCGCACAGCACCAGCTTGAAGCCGTGCCCCCACAATGCTTTGCCTCAGAATAAAGGAATCATGTGTTGAGCCAGGCCACAAGCGCCACTATATTTGTTATCGTCATATCGGCACTGCAAATAATTTGCACATTAATGGAATGGTAATGCTTACGATTGACAAAAGCAAACTCATTCTCATTTGGTGCCTTTATTGCAACATGAGTGCAGTCAACGGCTCCGATTACGTTAGGAACATTGCTGCGAATTGTATTTTAATGTTGGCCTGGTCAACCGCTGTATAAGGAAACTTGACATAACGAGGGCTTAAGTCAATTAGGCTATCCCAGACGGCTGGCATGAGCGCGCTCAGTGACGGCTGGGATATACCTGCCCTATCAGCTATCTCGCGCTGGAAGGTCCCAGTGGCAAGGAAGCCCAGAGTGGCACATAACTGTACCTGCACAGGGATGGACCGGCTCCTCATGGTTGCTCGCTCCGAGGCAGGGCCCAGTATATTACACAAATCTAAGAGAATTGCTCTGGGAAGTCGAAAATGGCTTAATAGCCAGTCATCTCCATGCGCGAAAGGGTCATCGTGGTCATGGAATATCCGCTCTCTTCTCAGCCTTCTGGCCAAATCTTCAAGGTGAGCTAAATCTGCCATATCGTAGCACAATTATGCTTTGCCATGAGCCCTATTTATAGCCTGTGCGCTACAAAAATTAACACACACAAGCTGGTGGCAATTTTATAATTAGTAGTTATTATGTGTAAGGAATTTTAGCTCATAGCCTACTTTAGGCAGTATTTGCTGAACGTGAGATCCACACATCAACTAGTTTAAAAACTCACCAGGGTCAAATGTTACCGAAAAGAGATGAATGTAATAACTTCCTAAATTTAAAAGAAAATTGGACATAACGAAATTCACCTTTTCAATTCATAATTGTTGGCCATATCTTTGGACACAACTTTTTCACAAAGTCGGCCAAGCGGACACACCTGCCGACATATGCATTTATAAAATTCTATAAAACATGTTAATAAAAACATGTAGACTTGATAAATAATTCAAACTGCATCTTAAATGTGTCATAATTGCTGCCAATTATTTTATAGTTAATGTGTTTTTTCACTGTTTTTATATAGGCCTACTATACAGCCGCGGAAAAAATTGAGAACAGTCTGGATTTTTCTTAAATCTTGATCTCTACATTAGCCTACTTATTGAAAATGTTCTAAATGAGAATATTTTTATTGTGAATTTGGTAGAAATGTAAAAGTTTATATTCTAAAATCAAATTGTCCATTATACTCAAACATATGGCTATAAAGAGTAAAACAAGAGACACCGAACATTTGAAGTGGTGTCTTATTTTTTTCCGCGGCTGTATGTGTGTTTTTCTGATGACAGAGCTTTATTTCGTGGTGGTGCCATTGAGTGTCGCTGATTCCCCGAGTCAGGAAAACCTTGCGGTAGCTCTACGCATGGTCGAAAGTTGGCGTAGGAATACGCACACTTCTCCGCATATAATGTCTTTATAAATACCAACGTTTGCCACCGCACATTTTGCCGCAAATTTCTTCCCGTCTACGCAAGGTTTTTGTGCGCAGCAAGCTTTATAAATGAGGCCCCAGGCCTGTTGGAGCTCTGCAGCAGTGGAAAAGGGACTGGCTTTGGATTTTCGAGCCAACAAACGGTCCTCCCGAGCAGTTGTCTTGCGGGGTCTGCCGTACCTGGGGCCTCATTTATAAACGTTGCGTACGCCCAGAAGAGGGCGCACGCCAATTTCTAAGCAAATATTGGGATTTATAAAAACCAAACTTGACGGGAGATGTGCGGTCCTCCACGCAAACTCTGACCCATGCGTACGCACAGAAAGTGGAGAAAGGAGAAAAGGCGACTCCGTCGGCACATGTATGAAGTGCGAGAACGAATGTGTTTGTGTAAAATGTATCCAGATAGGCCTATTATAAGCCATGTAGGTCTATCATATATTGGGAGTTCCTTTGCAAAACGGATGAAGCCATTCTTACAACTAATGAACAAATGCCTCCACGGATTTTTCCATGGAGTGATACCAACAAAAACAAAACGAATTAGGATCTTAAATAGCCTACAAACGGAGACATGTGAGTGCAAATAAAAACAAAATAGCAACGTTCGAATAAGCTCTGCAGTTATTAAAGAATAACCTATCTGCATGTTGTGGAATTAATTCTGATAATATTGAGGTGGAATACAGCCTATTACTTTTACACTGACGCTGTTCTCGATGCCTCAGTCAGGCAGACAGGAGTGCACCTTTTCATACACTAATGATAAGCCTACTGTACATCACATAGGCTACTGTGATTTTTTTCACGGCTTTTAGTCCGTTTTATCTATGTGTTTTTCTTTGTGTTTAAGCACGTCGCAATTGTGTTTTGAAAGGGACTGTGAAGTTTATTATTAACCCTCCGCCGCCCGTCACTGCCCCGGGATGAATTCTCCGAATCTGTATCTCATGGTGCCCCCCGCTCGTGGCACTAACACTGTTGTGTGAGTGAGGATATGCACTTGTTTGCGTCCACTTTTATGTCGGATCACTTCTTTTTATTTCGGCCACAGCGTTCACAGAGATCGCCACAGGCTGCACTCTATCGCCTTTACGCTTACACTGCCACGAAACTATATTTTCCCTGTTCGCCACTTCTCCAACGGGTACTTCGGGGTGACCGCAGTGATCCACACCGTGTGGAGTTTATTTTTCCATTTCCCTTTCAGTCGGCGATTGCCACTACCGCCTTCATGCACTCAGTAAATGATATTAATTCGGGCGTGTCGATGACTATGTATGGGTAAATATGGGCGGTACGTGAAGCCCGCAAAGGCTGCGCCACATTTAGAGTTGATTGTGATTTATAAAGGGAAACAGGCGTAGGACGTGAGTGCGCACTGTTTTATAAATCCGAATATTTTTGTTCGCACGTACATCCTACATTTCTTCCGTACGCCAGCTTCCACGTGAATCCCACGCAAAGCTTTATAAATGAGGCCCCTGGGCTTGTCAAAAACATCTCCAGTCTCTCCAAATATTTTTTTTATTCTTCAGCCACCTCAGCAGTGGAGCTGGTCAATGATAATCAATGCTTTGGTGTCAGGGTGAATCATAGGCATGTTGCAGTTGAGGTGAAGGTCTGGTGTGCTTGGGGTTCTTTTTATACACACCCACTAATTGATTGATCAATTATTGATCACAGGTGAGGCTGTAATCTAGGATTGGGTGAATCATGTGACAACGCGACAAGACTTTTGTCCTTGCAAAAACTGACTCAGTGGACTTTACCAAGCTATGAACATTAGAATGCTTTTCAGCAGTTTCATTTGGCACCAACACATTTATTTTAAAAGCTGTGGGGATTGAAATGAGCCATTTCCTGTTAAAAAAATATGTATTAGACATATATTTGAGGGGCACTTAAGGTCAACTTGTACCCAAGCGACAAGACTTTTGTCCGGGACTGTATAATGGCGAGATGTGACTGGTGATACACACACGCTTTTTTGTTATTGAAAAAAAACAGCTCCATAAACCTCTGTGATACTGTGCATATTAAAAAATACAGTACTTGAATTTTTTTTCCAATATGCTGCTTCACTGCGGTCTCTAACCTGCAGGTTGCTCTTTAAACTGTCACATCCATGGATAATCTGCTGGGATCGATAATCTAAACGGGCAAACATTTATGGATTGCTCGGGGAGATCCCAGCCTCTTCTCTTGTTTTATCAGAAGCTCCACAGACTCTTGTACGTTGTTTGGGTAGAGCACTGGTACTTTGCGGCCTCTTTTTCCCCGTACTTCTACCCTGATGAGGTAGTCACACAATTTTCTTTCAAAAGGTGATAGGCTCTTGAGAATTTCATCCTGCACACAGTTTGTATTTCTCTGCATGAAAGTGTTAACTTCCATCCTTGAAACTTCTCCTTTGCGACGTCGATTAAATAAAATCAACTGCGTCAGGGTGACTTGCGAGAGCTCACTCCATGACCCTGGTGATAGATTGTCAATTAGAGGTTTTTTGTTAAACTCTTCAAGGGTTTTTAAATGATCCTGGAGCTTTTTGATGTCCTCTGATAGAGGCAACATTTGTCGACTGTTCCATTTCTTTTGGTAAATGGTTTTCTGTGTGTTGGATGAGACGTGTGGTCCATTCTAGTTCAATTAATGTTATGAACTGCTCTGCTCTTCCTTTTAAGAAATTGTCCTCTTGAAGCAGAGCATCTCCTTGCACAATATAAGACGCCTTCACAAGGGAGTGGCGCAGTTTAATGCTGTTGAAGGAATTGAGAATCTGTTTGTTAACCCCCTCAGTCCGAGGGTATCGTGGACGATACCGTTCATGTGCAGACCACGTGATCACGTTCGAGCCGACAAAGTATAAAAACTACAGTGGGGCCAACTTGGCCGACAGCATCAGTCGAAAGTATACTGATTTGAAACTCTACGCCGGTCTTTGTTTCATGCAAATAGATCCAGTATAACCGGATACGATGATTTATAGTTAACACAAAACTATTTTATTTTTGCGGGCTCAAATGTACGAGAATTCGATTGTGGCGGCCATTCTTTGGTCATTTTACGATTGGAAAATAATGCTGGAAACTAGATCCTGCTCAGCTCAACAGGCTGCATTTACCAGGGAGGGGAGGGGAAGGGGTTAGCGGAGTCTACGAAACTAGACAAAAAAGGCCCTTTCCCACTGCGGCCCGCCTCCATTTATTTCAATGAGGGAAGGGCGGCTGAGGGGAGGCGGTTACAACCACGGCGGTTGGACCAGGAAGCGGTTGCCGCCCAAGTGAACGTGCACAGATTTTGCCCATCGCTCAGCTTTCCGCGTGTCGAAACTTTCGGCGGCAGCAGCCTGGCGGCAAGGCGGTTATACAAGGCATCGTTGCAAACTGAGTATCCAGACCTAAACAACACGGCACTACCATGTATCCGTTCAATGTTATAGTGTCTGCCATTTAAAAAAGATTGTATATGTATTCTACGTTAAACACCCAGTGGAACCAGCGATTGAAGACAATTTCCTTGAGGAATTCTTTTTGAGACGGAACTGTATTTTTTCTCTCAACTCTTATTCTTCATAAAGAATTCTCCTGGCACCACCCACCTACCTACTTCCGCTCAATTTTCATTTCACTTCAGTTTGTCAGTCTGGGGCTGAAGTGTATTCATGTATTCCTGCTCAGGCAGATTTCTGCTGGTCCAACAGTGAACAGTGAGTGGCTGAGAACGATGACGTCGAAGTCGTGCGCCAGTTTCAGTTGAAGTCAGAAGCCGGCTCATGACATACGTCACGACCAAATGTTATGCCACATCTGCCGCATCTCAGTAAATGGTTGGAGCTCAGGCAACTTAAATGCCATCTTCTGCAAGTAGGGCTAATACCTGTTGCGGCAGCAGTATTTCGGATGTATGTTGGCATAACAACATAAGGAGACAGATCCTGCCCGAGAAAACCCAGTTTTGTTTTGTATTGTTTTGATGTTGTGGACTTTTATCATTTGTTACTTCCCCCATGAACTGCCTGCTACACTCAGTCATGCCACTAATTGACACACCTGAACCTCATTTAACAATCAGCTCCCTGACTGGATCTCCTGTGTCTCGGTGAAATCGTCTCCCAGACTCTGCAGTGTCAACGCTCGCAAACACTCTGACTAAAGGAAAGTGGTCTCTTCCTCCCTTGGTGTGTGTGTGTGCTTTTTATATTTAGACACAAGAAGCAGCTGTTGATTCCTGTTCCTATTTGGTTTATTGAGGTGTCGGATCCAGAGGCGACGGCGTAGCGGTGGTGACGACTACACTGGTTGATGGGCTCGTATACATCCACATTAAGGAAAGTTGTCACCCTAACCCAGAGAGTGAATGTGTTTTTTAAATGTACCGCGCTGCAAGACACACACTGATATTCATGTCTGTCTGACAGTGGCGGAGCGCCTCTAGGAATCATTGGCGCAAGCGGAGCGGCCCCCAGGAATCCCTGAGGTTGGACCTCCGGATTGGAGCAAAACTGTTCCACCTGAGACTGGACTGAATTTGGGATTTCCCCCTGGTATAGAACCTTGGACAATCGAAGAGACCTTGCTTTTAGATAATTCTGTCCTCGTTTAAGAGGCTATTGAGCAAACAAGCTTGTGTTTTAAAATAGAATAATAAAGTATATATTTTTTATAACAACTGCTTCAGGGTGTAATTTTGCCTGTGTTGGTTTGCCGGGGAATCCGAATCTCAAAAATAATATATAAACTGTAATCACCCTCTCGGTGTTACACTTACACTGTATCTTTCAATTGTAAAGTAACTGTCAATAACAAAATATCGACCGGTGTTCTTTCTTACAGGTGCTGTGAGCAAAATGGTTATTTTAGCTAACTTCTTGTCAGTGACTGCAGTTAGCAGTCCCCTGCCTTGTTGGCCTAAAAGGCCTGCCGGCCCACCATGCCAGGTGGTCAGTCCGGCCCTGCTGGTCACATTACAACTTAAATACCAACATAAATACTCTTGTTACATCAGCTAAATTGATGCGGTGAGCTCCGGCATCCAGCAAAAATAGAAGCGGTGCGTATTTCAGCAGACACCTGGAGCAGCAGCGGAGTAGAGAGACGGTGCAGCGGAGCTAGTGGACGCTCACGCACTGACTAAAGTAAAAACCTGACAGCTCCGCTGCCGTGCTGGAGCGGAGAAGGACCGGACAGGCAGCTGGTGGAATTCGGCCTTTAGTGTGTTGGGCTTGTCGCCTGCACGATGTGAGCTGTGCATGTGCAGAGCGACCGCCACCTTTGACGGCTAGCTACGGCTAAATTTTTGGACAAAACCACATACAATATGCAAAAAAGCTCCCTCGGTAAAAAGTGTTTTGGAGAGGTACAGACTGCACTAAAACAGACTGTAATTCGCTTGATTCTGAACAGATTTCATGAAATTTGGTTTGCTATGATCATAGAAAATTGGACATGATACTGGTTAAATGTTGGAATTAAATTCAGTTACGGGGGCCGCTGACCCACAAACTGTGTGTGTGTTGGCGATGGACCTATTATAAGAGGTAGAGGACAGACTACTTCCGCTGCTGACTCATCTTTGCGCCTTAACCAATGGTTTCCTATGCAAAGATGACGATTGTCTACACCCCTAGCACATGCAAAGTGTTTGGTGTGGTCGCAAATTTACTGTATAGGCCTACACCTATGAACAACTCATGTAGCCGTAGCTAGCTGTCAAAGACGATGGCTGTTCTGCGCATGCACGATTGACTTATTGCAGGTGACTCATTTCGTGTAGTGAAAGATTTGAACAGATTTATGTCGTTCAAAACAACTCTGAATTGTAGTTTAAAACTTTTAATCAATCAGGTTCAGGACTATAAATACAGTGAATGGGATAAGATGGGCTCGGCACGGAGGGAAAGAGAAAAGGTTTGTGCAGTATATTTTCTTGGTCCTTTACTCAGAAAGCCGGCGTTGGTAGTTAGTTGATGGAAGAAGACACAGTTGAATGCAGATGAGGAGGTCTCAGGAAACTTCTCTTTATTAAACAACAAAACTCATCCTGCAGTCAAAACGAAGCCAATAAGAATTTAAAGTGTTTGTAGCCAAATCTATGAAGAAGTTCCTTTGCTATAGAGACCCCACTTTTTCCAGAATTGTGGCCGGTTTTAACCGCCACTCTAAGTGAGCTGATTGGTTCTTTAGGACAGTACGCCCTGCTCCTCCTAACACCTAATTGGTGTACCCTAACTAGCTCCACCCTAATAAGTCAGGGGACATCTGGGTTGCCCTCTGGCCCCCAGAGGACATCCTGAGTCTAGTCATCACCTAGAGTCGATATGTCACGTTGGCCAAGAAGTCTGATTCAGCAACTTTTAAGACAATGCTGATGATGATGATGATGACCAGGATCAATAAACTACTGTTAACTCTTAGCCAGACTGTCTTTGATTAACTCACAAGACAGTCACCTTTGTGTGAAATTTGAATGATCTACAGGTCAGCCTTGAGGGTTTCCTCCTCAAGCAGCTGACATCCCTGACTTTGCCCCCTGCCTGATGAGGCATCGTCGCTGTCCTACTCTGTAGCAGTAGACCTTAATATAAAATGTATAATAACATAATACACTACAGTAATCTTAGAATGTGTCATAACAAAATACACTACACTTGGTTAGAGCCATTAGCCATGGTTAGCGCCATGCTACCAGAGCAGACGTCAGCAGGTAAGTCTGGTACTGGAGTTAACAACCGGGCTGTGAGAAATTATGTTCAGAGCACATCCATGTGTCCGGTGTGTTTCTTAAAGGTGCTGTAAGCGGAATGGTTCTTTTAGCTAACTTCCTGTCAGTTACTGCAGTTAGCAGTCCCCTCGCTCGTCCCTACTTCACCACATTAATGCACTGCGGTCTTCAAGCAGCGAGTTATCTAGCATCATCTCAGATCCATAAGTGTGATAAAACATGATAAAAACCATCATAACAGACATTGGGAAGGATTTTTACCTGCTCCGCCATTGTAGGCGCATAAACATTCACCCATCTGTTGCTCTGGCACGCACCGGCAGTGAGACCATGAGTGTGACGGGTGACGGTTTGTAGCGTTCTCTCTTGTGATTGGATAAAAATTTCGGGATCCTCCGGTAAGTTTATTTGCCGATTACATGCAGAGCAGCTGACTGAGAGATCGGCTTTATGAAACGCGCACATTATGTTAGTGATCACTGTATGAATAAATAGCGATTTAACACTTATATTAACATAAATAAACCGCTTACTTCACCTTTAAATGGTCTGTTAGTAAAGTTAATCCCACGGCATGTCATTTTAAACAGGCTGTAAATAGGTTTAATTCTGTTTTGAAAATGGGCATTTTAACATTGGGGTGAATGGGGTCTGCTACCTTCTGCAGCACGCCTCAAGTGGCCACTTGGGCGCTGATGTCATAAACTACCGCTTTAATCGGTAGAATCCACAGAAACTCAAAGTTCCTTGTAGCTACTTTAACAATATTTATTTTTTTGTATTTGACTTAGTAGGGGAGAACGGGGTAATTTGTCACACGGGTTGGTTGTCACAATCGTTATATCTCGGAACCAGTAGGCGCTGTCTGTGAACTTTTGGTATGTAAATATCCAGAATTGGGATCAGAGGTCACCTGCATAGTCTTCCTTGGAGTTAGACTGCTGAATTTGAGGTGAGACGACTGTTTGTGTTTTTTATGTCAAATTGAAAATATTTAGCTCCTCAGTATTTTTCTTCTAGGCTTTTACACAATGGGTTTATAACAAAACACTTGTTACCCATACAAAGTGTGAAGGGTAAACTATAGTTTAGATTGCGGTTAGCAAGCTAATTAGTTGTCACATGGTTGTTGGCCTTGATGCTAGCAAGAAATTCAAGTTGGGGTTGGTCGTCACATTTTTTGGGGGGTTGGTTGTCACATGTTATCTCAAGGCTGCAGCCAGAAAAGGAACCCAATAACAAAATAAATTGTCAAGCTGTATCCTGACTGACACCCCAGAGAAGGAAAGAATAGAGCAGGAAAAGGCTGCTAGCATGCAAAAGAAAAATGGGCAACAAAATCAAAACAACCCAGTGCACCCCAAACTAGACCAGCTGCCAAGGCTACAGTAAGTTAGTAATTTAGTTCTACTTTCTTGCCTTCTTTTTAAGATTATTCCCATTAAGATAACATTGTGACAAACAACCCCATAGTGTTTGACAACCGACCCCTTGATGGGGTTGGTTGTCACAATGTGCAAGGGTGTCTTTGATGATTAATTTCTTCTTTATTACAATAAGATAGAAAAAGTGAGGGGTACACATTTCAAGCCAACACCTTAAGCTTCAATTTAATGTAGGAATGACTATTGAAAGATGTTTAGGTGATAAGCAATTCTCACTAGAGTAAAAAGTGTGCCTACTTACCCCGTTCTCCCCTATATAACATCATATCGATTGTAGGATTAAAGTGCTAGATTGAAAAATAATTGCAAAACACATTTTATTTAGGGAAGGGCAAAGATGCAAATAGGCGGGCCTTGCCCTATCTGGCCATCCAATGGCGCAGGGTCTGCGAACACTGCACATTGTTTGGTCAATATTTTGCATACATGTACTTGCATTTATATCGTTTTGCTCTCTATAGCCTATATGTTTTTCACAAATAAACCAAGGCAAAGTCTTTGACAATAAACCTGATCCTGTTTCTGCTAAATGGCTATCCCACACCAACATACGTGGACATACTTCGGAAAGATGTGGGAGCAGAAAACACTGGCAAACTAGCCAGATGCATGGAGGATCGGGAGGACTGGAAGCACCGCTGGAGGACTCGTCCGAGGACGACCTAGAGAGAGCTATCAAGGAGGAAGTTACCTTTATGGTCTTGAAATGCATAGAAAACAATAAGCCAATGCCTGAAAATAAACAATATGTTGTAAATGATTTATTAACTAAAAGCCAGTTTTTCTTTAGTTGTCTTCTCTTGTACATTGTGTTAATCCAAACTCAGTCGACTTTAACACGTCATAAAATGCATTGATATATTCAGGAAAAAGCTGCAGATCTCACTACGTGGCCTTTACATTAAAGTACATAGCAAGAAGTGACATGTATAGGATACAATAAATAATAGACGGTGCAACAACAAAAACATTATTGGTGACTGTGCTATTACTACTGGGACAAGTCCAAATGCCTTGCATATGTGCTACATTTGGTGCAATTGCTTATGTATTGTTGTAGGTGGTTTGGTGTTGTCTGGGTGATGTTAGCAGTGGTCTCTTCTTGGGGGTTCTCTTGTTTGACTTTGTTTTGCAGTGGGTAATGCAAACAGCCAGCACCATAATCAGCAGCCCAACACCCACAATCACACAGTACCAGTGCTGAAAGAGAAGCCACGAGGAATCTGGGGAAGAACCTTAGGAAATAACCAGGGAGAAAATTAAGGCTTAACCTAAAATTTGATAACAGTATGTTAAAGGGCTACAGGTAGTCTTTGTGTGCTACTTCAAGTTTTAATGTATTTACAGTTAATGATATAGTTTTACCTTTAAGCGTTGTTACTTTCCCAATCGTTAGACATGTGTTCACATTGGCAATACAGTAGTACAGTCCCAGATCTTCCTCCTCGACACTAGTGATTCTCAGTGCCAGTGATCGGTTTATCAAACTCGCTGAAAAACGAGGGCTGAGCTGAAATACTGAGAAGAAAAGTTGTACTCAGCTTGTATGCATGTCTCCTGAAGTGGACAGTGTCTATGTTCCCACAGCGCTATGATCCTACATTTCTAAGTAATCTAACTTTATAATAGAGAAGTGTGTGTGTGTGTGTTGGTCTCACTCCTATTCTGCCTGTCCCCTAACCCTAACCACCCAGCTGTGATGCCTGAACCTGATCTTCAATTTTAGGAACATAGGGCTGTGGGACCATTGTGCGTAATTTTTTTAAGAAATATCTTACAGATCAGGTAATATAGGGCTGTGTGAATATAGGGATGGACCCCTGAAAATAGCACCTTAAACCAAGTGTTTAGAATGTATTGTCCACATAGGTTGGGAATTCACTTTCAGCGCATCAAATAAGCGATTGAAATCATGTGCTACCTTGGACTGGTTGTCCTCCTCTGAGGCTGGCACAGAGGACCACAGTTGGGGTGAGATCTGGGTTGTGCTTAAGCCATGTTGTATCATGCAGGTAGGAGATGTTACAGTCCAAAGTGAAATTTGAACCAAACTGGACGTGTTGGACCTCAGTAGCAGGCACAAATGGCACCCAGACACCTGCCATGATTATGAATCCTGGAAAGGATCAAATAGACATCAATTATACAAGTGCATGCTGGGTTTAATCTTCAAAAGTCATTTTCCCTTATTCAATTAAATTTTTTTGACTGACATGAAAACAATTCTGTTTGTAAGCTAACACATTTGGCAACATAACAAAGCGGCTGATAAATGAAGAAAAAAGTACGATGTTGAAATAATCTGATAATTAATATCATAAGTACAAATCCTCATGTAATAACCATCATAATCGTGCTTAGAAATTTCCTTTGTAATCGAGCGTTGTTTGAAGTTGAGATTTTTGATTTGTAGTATTGAACAACACTAATTGTCAAATAATGGCTGTCAATATGGTGCGCAGGAGAAATATACAGACGCAAACAGACAAGATATACTGTATACTGTATTAACATAAACACTTTAAACTAACAGTGTGTAGAATTTTGGGGAATTTTCATAACAGACTTGGTAGAAAATAAATATTATAACCACAAGTTCATTTAATTGAGTGTTTAATCGCTGAAAAGAAATAGACCCCCCCCCCCCCTTAGAAAGAGTTGTTTGGAATCAACGGTGTATATTATATATCATGAAATACAACGATTCACATCAACTAAATGTAACAGCTTTGGTTATTTTCATAAATAGAATGATTTTCTTTTGCTGTGGAATGTTGTCTTTTATCTAGGCTACATGATAGTCAGAATGATGACACAATAGCGGAACAGAACGATGAAATAGAATGTTAGACAGTTACATAGGGGTGTTCAAACTAATAACTTATTTACTTCACTTACTTCAACCGTGTTTGTTGGCTCATTAACTTGGAAAGCAACCTTAAAACAATTATTTTGGTCAATTAACAGTTATTATTCGCTTAACTTCAATACAAAACATCAAGTCACCTTTGAACGTCTGGTAAGTTGATTACATTTTCTAAATGTTACTCACAGAGAAAAATATATTTGTTACTTATTATGTTTCTGGTCCTTAACTACTGTAGTTGACATTGACAAATAACAGGCATAAAACAGATTATAACAGCAGGTAGAATGTATTAGTAACATGATGATACTTTTAGAAATAAGTTGAATGTAGTAAGTTAATGTTTCCATTTGTATTTTAAGTGAGCTAAGGATAAAATAATAATGAAGTTCAAGTTTTTAATGTACTTGATTAAATCCCAAAAAATCATAGTTAAATCTAATCGAAGAGAGGCAAGGGTTAAAAAATCGGATCACGTGTGAGTTATGTTATTTGTATGCATTTCATTCGGATTCAGATTCTGTGTTAAGGTTCATTAGAGTAATGATTGAAGCTGATCAATTGCATCCCTGCAACTCTTTGCTTTGTGCATGGTTACAGGCACTGAGAAGAAAGACATGACTTTGTGTATCTAAATTTCACTTTTTCTACACTCAGCTGTGAGAGATCAACAGCAGATTTAATTTTGCACCATGAGCGACCATGAGGACTTTGAGGTCGCCGTAGGAACCCTGCTCTCCTCTGTCTCCTCCGACTATGAGGTTCAGGAAGTCCTAGGGAGTGGCACTTTTGGAGAGGTGACCCAATGCAGAAAGATAGCCACCAATGAAACGGTGGCTATAAAAATCATCAAAAGCATGAGTGGCATTGAGGAGGCAAAGGAAGAGGTGAAACACAAATAATGTTGATCAATGTTTGTCTTAATAATAGTAGTAATAATTAGTAATCTTTATTAAATGAATCAAACTTAGTCGTAATTAAAAAACACTGCATTCATTCACATCAAATCTCTCGCACTTTGTACTTTGCCCAGGAGGAAACCCTTAAAAGAATGAAAAAGCTTGGCTCAGAAAGGTTTAACATCGTCAGGTGGAATGACTCCTTTATGTTCGAAGGACGTTTTTGTCTTGAGTTTGAGAAGCTGGACATAAGTCTTTTTGATCTTATGCAGGAAGAAAACGCTACAAGTCTTGAGTTAATGGCAATCCGGCCAATCTTGCAACAGGTTTGTTTTTGCACTAGTAAAGTTGTAACACAAATTGCAAAGAAAATTTGTTTGTCAAAATCCCAGTTGCAACTTTCATCAAAATACATCCTTGTTCTTACAATTACAAGTTTCAATTAGGAAATGTAAATTGTTATACCCCTAAATAACAAATGAATATAGATTGTTGCAGTATAATAAGCCCACTAACATAGAGACTAGAGATGGAAACATTAACATGTACAGTTCTTTCACCTTACAATAAAAGACCTCCAGTAAACATGTTTTCTGATAGCTTTGTTAATGAGAGGAACACAGCAGTACTTTTGATTTTTGCTGCTATTTATGATTACAGTTGGCTACAGCTCTGGCGTTTCTAAAGAGTTCAGGGATCGTTCATGCGGATATGAAGCCAGAGAATATTATGCTGGTGGATCGTTTCCGGCAGCCATTGATAGTGAAAGTCATCGATTTTGGCTTAGCCTGTAGCAATCCCGAGGAATGGAAGGGTGCAACCCTTCAGACCCTGTGGTACAGGTAAGTTATCGACAACACATCTGTAAAAGACATGTCAGAATATACCTTAAATTAATGCAATCCTTCACGATGATATGCAAGTTCTTAGTGAGGCTTACTTTCAACAAAACATTCTAGTAAAAACAATGAGCAGGCATTTACTTCATATTTAGTTTTTCCTAACCAGAAGGATGTGTTCATGTTTATTTGGCTTTTGTCCAGAGCTCCAGAGGTTCTGCTAGGAGCTCCCTTCGATGAGGCTATTGATGTATGGTCTCTGGGATGCATTGCTGTGGAATTGTTAAAGGGCAATGCACTGTTCCCTGGCTCTGATGAATACGACATGGTCAGTATTGTAAATGTCAGCTATAATGTCTTTGTAATATGTTTCTACATTAGGTGACAATAGCTTGAGATGAGACATCTCATTCTTAGAATTTTTTAATTCTAAGAATGAGTAAAACAAGCCTGATTTCAAGCTAAACCCATACCTCTACCTCGTAGGTAACATAAGGAGCATTCTCTTGGTAAACCTTAAACCATTTACCTTAAAATGTAACTCATCATTGCGTTGTCTCCACAGATGAGACATATCGTACGCTCTATTGGAAAGCCTCCAAAACATCTGCTAAATAGTGGAATGTATACACAACAGTTTTTCCGTACAAAAAAAGGCCCAGGATTAGGATCCACCCAGTGGAAATTCATGGTAAACTGATTGACCTCATCTAGCTTTGGTTCAAAATGTTTGTTGTTTTTCTCTCGTCTTTCACAAAATTTATTTAAAGAAAATAGCAAACTAAACATTTATTCCGTTAAGGAATTCTACGAAGTGAAGAACTTCACTTGTAACCGGTGCAGGATTACCATTCTGAGTGATATTGAGAAGGTAAAATGTCTATTTTGGAAATTCTGTTTTTACTACTTGAACGTAGAAAAATATAGCAAAACAAGTTAAGATTTTCTTACTACTTTGTTTTATTCTAAGGACTCTAGTACACTCTTGGGAGAAGATGCCATTGCTGATGAATGTGACTGGGCAAGCTTTGTCGACTTGCTGACAAAGACACTGGACGTGGATTCTTTTGAAAGAATCACACCAAGCCAAATTCTCCAGCATCCATTTATAACAATGAGCCACTTTGTTGGCACATTTGACAACAGCAGACAGTAAGTGTGTGCATAGAGTTGGTGTGTATGTTATCCCTTTGACTATATCGATAGATAAGGTTGTGTGTCACATTAATTGGTTGTCTTCCAGTGTGAAAACGTGCATGGAGCTGATGACAACCTATGATGATCTGAGCTCTCTGGATGGCAACCAGGTGGATCTATTTACGTTGGAAACGTGCCTAAGCTATGAGACCTCAGACAGCCCTACATGCTCAGCCTACAACATCCCTTACACTCTTTCTGACGAGGGTTACCCTGCTGGGCCAAGCATGAAGAACCAACCCTTCTTCTGTGGCCCCGTCATCAGCGAGGAAAACAGTCCAGAGATGAAGAGAAAACTGGATGGTGTTGATGATTCAGAGTGTGGCAACAGGTAGGAGCCTGAAATTTCTCCATTTATTGACTATTTCATATTTTAAAATCTGTGTAATTGTCGAGAGTAAGATTAGGAGAATGATACCACTCTTATGTATGTCTATTAATAATGGAGCTATAGTTATTCCAACATTGTGTTTTCCATTCTTCGTGCTAAGCTAGTAAACTCCTGGCACTACAGTGGCTCTATTGTTAATGATTACACAACCTTCAACAAGAAAGCAAATTAGCCTATTCAAAGAGATGTTTAACTACAGCTTTATGATTTATGAGATTTAAACAATTTTTTTGTTTGTTTATAGAAGCCCAGACCTCAACCAAAATAAGAAAAGGAATATTAAATGTTTGGGTGATGCAGACCCATGCACATCCTCAGATGGCAGCTCCCCAGCAAAGAAAAGAAGGGATCAATGCCATGATTTGTACATAACGGAGACAGTTGGGCAAACATGCCCTCAAAAGTCAAGTCGGAAAAGAAAGAGGGATGTTGCCGATCTATGCTCAACCTCAGGTGGCAACTCGCCAGCTATGAAAAGGTTGGATACAGGGCAAATCGAAACAGGAAGGAAACCAAGCACTGTTAAGTCAGCCATGCTGAAAAGAAAGAGGGATGAAGCAGATAAATGCACAACCTCAGATGGCAACTCCCCAGCAAGGAAAAGTATTAATGCAGGGCATATCGAGACAGCTGGGCAAATAAGCCCACCAAAGACACCCATGCTGAAAAGAAAGAGAGATGATGCAGATACAACCTCAGATGGCATCTCACCAGTTAAAAAGAATAGAAATGAATGCCTGGATGTTGATCTGACAGTGACAGGTGGTCAAACAAGCCCAAGAATGTCCCCCCTGCAGAAAAGGACGGGGGACATTGATCTATGCTCAACCTCAGATGGCCAACCGCCAGCTAAAAAAAGGATGAATGCTGGGCATATCGAGACAGGGGGGCGAATAAGAAAGCAAAAAAGCGATAGAGACGCCGCCGATCCATGCACATCCTTGAATGGCACCTCTCCTTCTAAGAAGATGAGGAACGTAAACCTCAGTAAAGAGCTGACAGAGAGTATCAAAGGTAGGTTTATGACAAAACACACTTTGGAACAATTTGTTTTATATCCATTGATGTATTTTCTCATGTATGATAAAATGTTATAATGTTTTATAATTAAAACAACTGGTGCAGTGCCCGTAAGGTATTAGCTTAGGCATGCTTAAATGTAACCCATCTATGAAAGTGGAACACAGAAACAGATGTAGCCTACACATAGGCAGTGTCACACAGTCATTGAAATGGCTGTTGCATCGCTTGTCAATGTCACTTTTGGTCTTTTCTTAATATTTTTTGCGCCATATATAATCCTCTATTCTTAGGCCAAGGAGGTGAAATGTTTTTGTTGGTAATTGCAGCTTGAAGGCAGCAGTATTTATTTTTGCAACCAAAATGAAGGGCATTTTTGTTTCTTACATAGTCTGCAGCTTGTTTAGGCGTTAGTTTCTAACGTATTTAAAACATTTTGTGGATGCGATGATGTTTACATTCACCGATAGCAGAGCTATTCGAGACCGTGCTAATTTAAATGGAAAACGCTAACACACTAACTGAAATTAGCATCACTGTCGCGGAAGTGTTTAACTATACATTACCTGTATAACAGTGAAAATAGCGTAATGTGCAATCTTTGACACTGAAGCAGACAGGTTTGAGGAATTGTTGATGTCTGTGGAAAGGTTGAAGTGTTTGCTGTGTGGCCCCGCTCGTCAATGCAAGTTTTGGTCGCAGCAGCCAATCAAATCAGAGGGAGGCGGGGTTTAGTCAGGGATTACTTTATGCTCCGAGCTCACTGTGGCCTTCAGTGTGCGCACGTATTTGCCGCCAGCTTGATATAAATATGATAACTTCTACATATTTGGTCTAAAAAAAATCAAAATCAAGGTTGCACACCTTCGCGCCGTGTGCAAGCCATATCCGGAAGCTTAGGCGATTATTTGACTAAAAGTCAGAGAGATATGCGAGCAACAGACAGACGTTTCTTGCTTCATAAGTTGACCAAAATTGCTTTTCAAGATTTGACATGGAAATTAATTTAGATTTATACTTAATTTAGAGTCAAACTTAGTGAGAGAATCTTGTATGTTGAGATATGTTATCAGTTATTCAACAATCAAAGAAATTGATTTATTTTAGTTTGTTTTTGTTTAGAACTCCTCAGGAACACAGAAGCCTGGTCAGGCAGGACCCAGGTCCATCATATCAATAAGAGGAAGAGAGCCAGTATGGACATTTCAGGCTCAAAACAAGAAGAAAACACTCCAGCCAAGAGCAGGAAGATAAGTTTGGATAGTGGAGAAGTGTGAACCGGCGAAACAGATGAGGACACATATAGTCAAGTGGCCAAATGCACTTGTTCAGACATATTACCGGATAGCCTGGAAATACAGACCTGGCGCTGGCAAAATTAATTTGCTTAGCCTGTTGGTCTGTACATAATCCATTGGAGGTTATATAACTATGTTGGAAAATTCTGACGATAAAATCGTTCTATCTGATTTGGGGCGGGCCAGAGCCCTACGAGCAAGAAAGAAGAATGTTCTATTTTGCCAACCGAAAACAACAAAAGTTTAATTTACCAGTTAACCCTGCTGTTCGCTAAATGAACGGTGCTTAATATGTCACCTTGATCATTGCTCTGATTGGTCATAGTGCTAGCCAATTACGTGCAGTAGTATTTGAAATGCACACTTAGGTGCCCCCCTTGAGTTGGGGAGGTACATTGATCCTGACCAGACCCTATATCGTTCTATATATGGGTCTGGATTTCCAGACTAATTACCGGGTGGATGAAAGTAACACATTTTGCATGGGGCCTCCTTAGGACTCACTGAAAAATGTATGCCTAGGAGCCCACTGGAAAGTTAGAGGGAACAAAATATCGTTTTATTGAGCCTGTAGTGGCCATTTGTCCTCAATAAAACAGTAACTTGAAAATAAAGAACAAACAAAGCAACTTAATCAAAATAGCCACTGAGGCACTAGGGGGACGAATCTTACGCAGGGTAGGGAAAAGTCAACTGTCCAGTCAGGAATTTGCGTTTTTTAAGGTTTATTGTATTTATTTTAACAAAACAAATGTGCAACAGTGTGGAACTGGCCGCCTCATCTCCTTTGTCTCTCTCGTACAGCTATATAGGCACCTGGTGCGCCACAGCTGGCCAATAATTGCAAAACAAAAGCATAAACAAACTCACATTAACTTTAACTTATAATGCAAACGAGAAAATAAGCATTAAATAATAAAATTATAAAACTAAAGAGCTGAATCTGATTTTACTTTGGGCACTATTCAGGTGGCTACCATAGGATGATCTCATTTCCAAAATTGTACAATACCCATTCAAGTGTAGAGAATTAGCACTCATTATGAAAATCATTATCATTATTGCATGTGTCAACAGAATATGCATCATTTGGTGCAAGGAAAATGTATATACCCAGGGGGTAAAGTGATTTAACAGATATAGAATGTTGTAAAAGATTGTTACCCAGAACTGATATAGAACCTTCAAGGATCACAACCTAGGTGTATAACCTGGTCAGCTACCTATTGGAAAGGTACAGGGGGCGAAAGTTGCAATTTGGAGCAAGGGTTCTAGGTTAGGGTAAATTTAACATTTTTAACTTATACACAGTGGCGTTTCCAGGAAATTTTGACTGGGGTGGCCAAGGTGGGCCACAGAGCTAGAGAGGGGTGGCCATTGCACCCCCTGAATGAATAGCATGTGATATGCTGTACAACCAATTCAAAGATGATTTATAATCCCAAATGCCCAAATCATGTTAGCATCCATTGTAATGTCTGTCAGAAAACTAAACCCCTGAAGGGGGGTCTGGGGGCATCCCCCCTAGAAGATTTTTTTGTGTTTTTAACATGTAATCTAAGCATTCTGGTGCATTCTTGTGAAGAGAATAAAGAAAAAACTCAACATTTATTTCAGTTCAGATGAATAGTAAAATTAGCAAGACATAACTTGCTAGCAGCCAAATGCCTAACAACTGGACGGAGATACGGATGACAACTAGCTTTTGACCAAATATCTTGCTAAAAAATAAACCTTTATTTATGAAATTCTAACCTTACTAACAACTTTTATTTTTTTATTCAGTTTTAAAAAATCAAGACCTTTGCTGACCAGAGACCAGTTCTAGTGCCCACAGTCCTACCATTAAAAAAAAAGAAAATTGCAAACTGATCTCATATCAGTGTATTGGAGTGGCAACTACCTATCAAAAAAAAGTTAAGAAAGAAAAAAATAAATACATATCATCTCTGAACTAGGCTACGTATCAGAAAAAAAACCAAAAAAAACAAACATCCGAACTGGGGGGCCACTGGGGTGACCAGTAAAGGCCAGGACACACCGGCCCAATAATCGCAGTCGGAGAGTTTGGAGGGGACGGGGACACGAATCTGTTTGGTGTGTTCGGTGACGTCGGCCATCGGTGTCGGGCAGTCTTTCAGTCAGAGCAATTTGATTGGTGGAGGGCCAGCGAATCAGTGAAGCCCAGAAGTGAGGCGGGTAGCACAAACGGCTAACAACAGTATTTCATCGCTAGCCATTGTTTTAATGTGTTTGTTTGTTTGTTTGTTTCGTTCAGCGAGTACTCACATGCATCAACCCTTCTTGACTGCTCGACACCATGCTCGACACTCTCTGCTAAAAATGGTGCTCTTTATGGTCCATAGATATACGTTTATGGACTAGACAGCTGTCCCATCATTTCCGGCTTCCGTATTTTCTTGGGCCACAATACAGATTAGCGCCGCCTGCTGTTATGGAGACATTACGTCCCGCGCAAGCGCAGAGCGTACGGAAAGTCAGTAGTCGGCTCGGTGTGTTCTTGGCACTTTTTTGGCCGCGACGGGCAGACTGGAGCTGCCTGAAACGGCAGACTCCATTTTCGGGTAGTCGGACCGGTGTGTCCATGGCCCCTCCCAGCCCCTCCCCCCCCTCCTAGAATCGCCACTGCTTATACATATCACCGATATCACCATGAAAACTTTGCCAGTTCATTACTGACATTAAAATATTTTTTTATGTTGAAGTTTTTTCAGAAATATTTGAATATATATGCACATTTAGAAATATCGAACTAAGTATGCGTAAATTGGCATCTCATTAAAAAATCAACTACATAACAAAATATCTTTATTTAATTATTATTACATATTAGTGTCAAAAGACTTTCCTAAAAAGATTTTGGATACAGCCTTTTTAAATTTTTCTTTTTTGAAAAAAAAATTCTCAAAACAGACAATAAACAACATTAACACACAGTATTTGGCTCACTTTCCCCCACCACCACAATTTGAGAAAAAACTACCTCTCTTAGCATTTCAGGCTAATCTTCAGTTATCAGCATCACATGGTTTCATATGTTGGTAGTTCATCAACACGTATGATAGAAGTTTTTCTATGTGAATACATTTGCTTTGGCACAACAGTTGATTAAGTTGACAGCAAGAAAATTTACTTTTACATGCAAAATACCTATTTTGGTGAAAAAAACATGCTCACCACAGCACCATGAGGTCCTCTCTTTCAGGGCCATGGGGAAATGAGAGGGGCTTGAAAACATATATCTCACATGACCACAAATGTTTTCCGTTGCCTAGATACAGGGGGTGGCTCACATTACCCGATGCCTCAGATTCCCCCGTTCTCCCCTACCATATTTATTATATTGCATTGAGAATCGCAATATTTGCCACTATAATAACAATCGCACAATTTATCCAAATCGTGACCTCAAAGGCGAAACTAATTCAATCATAGATGGGCAATTCAATGGGCAGGTACCTTTTCCTATAATAATTTTTTAAAAGGTGAAGTAAGCGATGTATTTATGTTAATATAAGTGTTAAATCGCTTTTTAATCATACAGTGATCACTTACATAAGCCCCTTTTACACAGAGATTGCGGCATATTGACGGAACAACATCACTCCAATATGCCGGCTTTGCTTGCTTCTGTGTTATTTACACTGAACCAAGCAACGCCGGCCTGCTGGCGCATCAAGTAGTCCCTTTTACACAGCGCTCCGGAATGAAAGAGGTGCTTGTAAACAGCGTCAGGTGTGACGTAAACATTTAGCGCCGCGCCGGTCAGCTGCTTTACAACAACAACAATGGCCGGTGAATTGAGAGCAGAAGTGCTGGAGCTTGCAGTAAGAGGGGCGTATTTTACTGTCCCCACGATGTGCCAGTTGATCTCGCTACGCGCTGAGTCCAACATCACTGGGACAGTTAACCAAACTGACTAAATCAATCCGACCGCTTCACCTCTGTGTGTGTGTGTGTGTGTGTGTGACAGGTTGGTTGTGAGCGAGTCTCTTTGTGAGGGCAGCGATCTGCCAATCAGACATACACATACACACAGTGTGTGAAGTCACGTTACTGTAGACAGAAATAAAGTGTGGATATACGCTCAGACTTAGGATAATAATAGCGGCGGCGGAATGTGTTAGCAAAACAGTAGCTCTGTGGCTAACAGCTGAGCCGGAGCCTTCAGTCAGCTGAAGCAGACAGTCTAGCGGGGCGAGCAGACTATTCCCCCGTTACTAGGTCGACCTTCAAGCTGAACAAGAGCCCTCCGCTGCGCGTCGGGCTCCTGCTTCAGCTTGTCGGTCTTTATTTCTAGCAAGTGACCCGTTCGCTATACTTTATCCCTTACTTAGCCTAGCCTAGCTTTCCATTGTACAACTTCTCCTGGGCAGAAATAGACTCATACACTCTGCAAAATGAAGCGCGGGGGTTTGGATTGAACAACGGACCTTATGATCAGCTAGATTATACACCGTTCCTTTTATTTGGTGATTTTTACGGGACATCAGGCCGCCGTGGTTAATGTTTTAAACACACGTCCTTCAACTGCTAACATGGTCGCATGTTTAGAACGTAGACTATGAAACGTCAAACGCCCCCCTGTTCCGCAACAACAAGCTGGAGCATTTAAACAGAGAGGCGGAACTGATCGTGTCGGGAATCTTACTACCCCCCGAGGTAGTAAAATTCCCGGAACGATCACTCGCACCTTTCTTCCCTCGTTCCGCAACTGTCGCATTTACACAGCTGGGGGGAGGGCCGAAAGGCCGGCATATTCCCGGCTTTCACTGGCTGTGTAAAAGGGGCTATAGTGTGCACGTTTCATAAAGCCGATCTGTCAGTCACCCGCTCTTCATGTAATTGGCAAATAAACTTTTCGGGGATACCGAAACTGAAATCCAATCAGAAGAGAGAACGCTACAAACCGGCACCCATCTCACTGCCGGTGCACTCGCAGAGTTACAGATGGGTGTATGTTTATGCGCCTACAATGGCGGAGCAGGTAAAAATCCTTCCCAATGTCTGTTTTGATGGTTTTTATCATAGACATTATAAAGGATAGACGCTGCGTTGGCCGCTACTGCCTATTGGCGCTGACGAGAAATGCGGGCGCCATCTTGAACTGGTCAAATGTTCCACTGAGTGTAGTCTGTTTGGCAGGTGCAATGAACTGTCAGCGCATGTAATTAATCATATCTCATTAAATACCAAACTGATTTTCACGCGGTTTTCTTTGCTGCAAAGATCATACATGTAGCTAAGATACAGGGCACAAGTTTCGACGTGTTTTAATATTCATAGTGGGCTTAACAGTCATAGAAGATTCTGATATGATATAAGTAACCAGACGTCCGAGATCAAAACGAGGAACATCCCCCGAAAAGAGGGAAAACGGAGACATTTCCAGTTTGACTAGCAATCTGATTGAAAAACCTAATGAGGTGTCAACAAAACGGGAACAGGTAGGCTAGTTGTTTCTGTTTAGCCAGGGACAGGCAACCAACAATGGGGACGTCTGGTCACCTTTATGATAGCCTATGTGATGTAGGCTATGATAGGTATTTTGCAAATCACACACTTTAGACTAAATATGATAGAGAAGCAGAAACAGATAGGGGCAGTAAAGTCAGCTATTTTAATAAGTTAACAATATATCAGGCATGCAAACTCGTCACCTTTCGGCGAAATTCGCCGTTTTGGAATCGAAATTGGCCATCTATGTGATTCGTGGAGATCCGTTGAGAAAATATTTTTTGGAGGGGAGGGGGGGGGGGGGGGTCTGATGGCCAGCACTGTGTGTGTGTGGAGCGGAGCATGGACATGGAGTGACCATAGTGACAAACTATGATTGACGGATGTTAACTCCTATCATATGAGCTTTGACGGTCATTTGGCCAATCAGGAACAGTGTTTGTCATTGAGGGGCGGTGACATCAGTCAGTCAGAGCGTCTGTAGGGAAGTTAAACAAAAATTCTCTCCGAGTCATCGGAGCGTTCAAGCAGCCGCAGTATTATTATTTTACCGTGTTAATGTGCCTACTAGTGTTGCCACCCGTCCCGTTTTTCCCAGAATTGTTCTCTTTTTTTCACCAGCTGTTTCCTTCGTTCAGTAGCCTAGTTAAGGCCGTTTCACACGGGCCGAGGCGTTTGTTGCGCCAACTAATGCATTCTCAATGGAGGGGCGAGCGGGGCCGGGCAGAGAGAAAGTGCAGCGGGCAGGGGCGGTCTCAACGATCTCGGGGCCCGTTTCAAGACCCAGTGTGGGGCCCCCACTTTTTTTTTTTTTTTTTTTTTTAATAAATAATGCTTGTGCATGCTCCCTGCGAAAATAGAAAAAAAGATTGTGGAAACCATTTGGTTCATATACGGATTATGAGATAATGGGCCCAGCAATTTTCTTCTCAAAGTACACCAGATTGATGAATTTTACTTTAAAAGGTTGCATTTTTTTCTTCCGGGGGAGCATTCCCCCGGACCCCCCTACAAGGTACAGGGTTCCCACCTCAGTCTCCTTATATATCCTACTGTAAAAAGCACTGTAGGTGTTTATGGTTATTATAGGTCATTACACTGGTCAGTCTGAACTGGTAGCCTAATAATGGCCGAGCCCTCCGCCCCAAACATCAAGTGTCCCTTTTTTTCCTAAATCCAAGGTGGCAACCCTAGTGCCTACTCGGTTTATGTGAATCACTTTTTAAATACATTCACAGAGTTTGCCAACCGTTGTTTTACAGCCATTTGCATTGATTTATGCGCATGCTGGTTAACGGCCGCGGTTGGCGGATTGTCACTGCAGATTAACATCCAGACCCCCCTACCGGTGTTTGTTTTCGGACTTCTCACCTTTTTCATGGCTTATGAGTTTGCATGCCTGAATATATGATTAGGCTATATATAAATATATTTATTCATTTACAGTGACGAGCATACACAATAAAGACAATCACAGGGATAACATAAACAGAGAACAGAAATAAAATAGGATAAAATATATTAATTTAAATAAAGTAGGCCTATACAAAATACAAAACAAGAGCAAAAATAAAATACTAAATGAACAATGAATTCAGCTAAAACAGTTACAGTCAGATGTGTAAAATATTCCTAAACTGGATAGCTCGGGGCAATTTAGGAGGAGTAGTCGAGCATGGTACATATGAAGGGTGGATGTTTCCCATGAAGGCATTAAATATAAATAAAAAGAGAAGGACAACATGAGTGTTCATGTAAAAATATGTTTTATTTCTCTAATTTAAAACACAAGCTTGTTAGGCAATTGCCTCTAAAAAGAGGGCGGGATTATTTAAAAGCAAAGTATTCTTGGTTGTCCAATGTTCTATACTAGGGGGGGAATACCAAGTTCAGTCTAGTCTCGAGTTGGTTCCTCAGACACAGACAGGACATCAATGCGTGCCTTGCAGCGCGGTACATTTAAAAACACATTTAATAGGCTACAAAACCACAGCAATCAAAAGTATTAAATTAAGGGAAAATCAAACAACAACAGCAAACAATAATACTCAAATGCATAAAATAAAGTTAACCATCCTTACAATCGCATTTTACTCCGAAGAGAAATTCAAGCGAGGCGAGTTTGGCAATGTGGTGCAGCCTTAATTTGTGAAAGACAGACACAACCAATGACAACAAGTCGGAATGGTGGTTGTCGATGCCAAACTGTGTCTCCTCAATATGTTCCCCAAGCAGAAACACATCCTCCGTTTCAATCTCCTCCCGGACGAAGTGTGTGACTCGGACGTCTGGTTACTTATATCATATCAGAATCTTCTATGACTGTTAAGCCCACTATGAATATTAAAACACGTCGAAACTTGTGCCCTGTATCTTAGCTACATGTATGATCTTTGCAGCAAAGAAAACCGCGTGAAAATCAGTTTGGTATTTAATGAGATATGATTAATTACATGCGCTGACAGTTCATTCCACCTGCCAAACAGACTACACTGAGTGGAACGTGTGACCGGTCCAAGATGGCGCCCGCATTTCTCGTGTTCAACGGCCAATGGGGCGTCTACCCTTTATAATGTCTATGGTTTTTATCATGTTTTATCACACTTAGGGATCTGAGATCATGCTAGATAACTCGCTGCTTGAAGACCGCAGTGCATTAATGTGGTGACATGGGGACGAGGGAGGTGACTGCTAACTGCTGTCAGTGACAGGAAGTTAGCTAAACTGACCATTCCGCTTACTGAACCTTTAAATTCAAATAGGATATGATATTTGTCTCCAAAACAATTTTCAACACAAATGGTACAGATCCTCTGGTTCATTACAGTAGATCTTCCAATGACCTTAGAAATTCGGGACTTATTTACTCTAAAATTACAGATAGTCTGCCTGTACTTTTGGTTTTCATATAACATATACTTTTTATACTTTAAAGTTATATTCCATAAGATTTGTATTTAGTTTACTGTCAGTTAAAGTTCCTATCCATCAAATAGTGAGTTAAAACATTGGAGATTGAGCATATGACCTCATAATGAAAGCTCTTGTATTTGCTGCTTTGCCCAGATATGCTATTGTAGTAGCGTCCTCGTATTTACTGCGTTGCATTATTTTACTCAGGACATGGGAGCTTCAGACTCAGTAGTACTGAGTTCAGATATGTGTGTATTGCAGTAGATCATTTGTTCCCATTGACTAACAGTGCTTGAGCTAAGATAACTTGGATGAGCAATCTTTGCCTATTTCTATATGAAAAAATTAACACAGTTACATGAAAGGTTTCTGTCACAAACTGTACCGAACATGGGACAGGTATCAGACCCCATGTTTACACCACAACCGCCTTATACGCGTTTTAACAATAGCCTACTCACACATCCCACCAACAGAAATTATTCCATTTAAATATTTGGGGCAGCTGGGCAAAAACATTAATGTTTGTCCCTCAGTTCCCGGTGCGATGCGGACGTGCGGGTGTAGCCTACTTTATTGCGCACATTAGTGTGGTCACCCAGGTCTTAGTTTATATTAAAGCAGAGGTGAGAAAAACCCTTGTCTACTGCTGTCAATTGACTCGGGTCTAGATGCTGGGAAAAGCCATTCCCATTGAACACAGAGTTGGATTTTTGGCCAGTGGAAAAGGGGTATTGAATAACAAACCAGTCATTGGCAAAATTAAACTGATACACATCTATTTTTGAGTTATGCAAATTTCATTCATTCTCTGCATTTATCACACATTTGTGTCGTATAAGGCAGTCTGTCATGAATTCCAGATAAATTTTTTCATCAATCAATTTCTCGAAAAAGCATTTGATTACGCTCTGGCCCGACAGCTAGAAAAACAATTGGCCTGAAGCCAAATTTACTTGCCGACCCCTATCCTATCATTTTTAGATCAGCCAGGGTGTATTGAAAGTCCAATCTTAATCTCCCTATTGTAAATCCTATTTTACCTTTATCCCAAAATATATTTTTTTTTTTTCACCTTCCAATTTTGGGCTAATTTTATTTACAATAACAAAACATCTATTGTGTCATGTCTGTTTCTCTACAAACTCAACTTACATCCAGTATAAGATCATTTTAAATTCCCTCTCCATTAATCAAGCGACCCTCCTGCCTGTTCATCCACATTTATGTTTTACAGTCTAATTTTCGTACTCACCAACAATAACTGCTGTAATCCAGAAAGACTTCATCTTCTTGTGTCTTTGTAAATTCCTGTCCTTGGTGATGGTGACGTTATTGTATCGTAACGGACCACAAACACTTCCTTCTAACTGCAGCTCCAGTTTCCACTTGTATATTTTGACCCTGCCTCTTTACCTATAAAAACCCTTTTGGTTTAGCTGAGACCAGTTCTCCCTTTAACCAAAGCTTTAAGCAGTTATAATTAGAATTTTTAAAATATGAATTCTAATTTTTTACTTTGAGTAAAATGTTGTAAGTGTCTTTGTTCTTTAATTTTCACACCTTATTTCAGTCACTTTTATTATTATCCTCTTATCTTCATGCATGCATGAATCTTATACTTCCATACTAATCTTCCTTACTGTTATGATAATTATACTGTCTAACAGACATGTAAAGCCCTACACAAACAAGTTAAAGTAAGAGTACTGACTTTCACACATTGCATCTAGAGTGGGCTGAAGGGAAGTGAAAACCACAAAAATAAACAGGTAGTCTAAAACCACATTTTCCCTTAGAACAGAACAGCACACCAGCGTGTTTAAATTGAAGAGCCATGTATGATGTAAAGTGTCTTTGAATGACCTCCAATAAAGCACTATATACATTCTATCAATAACTATTAACAGTCAAGAGATGACCAATGACTCTGCTATTGGTGGTCGATTAATTAATCACAGAAAAATTAACACGATTAAAAAAATTAACGCAGATTAATCGCACTTCTATAGTGCCCTTTGGCCCGGTGCAAAAGGGGTGAGACGATAGTGCAGCTGCACCTGTAGTTTGCGGACACGGCCCGCACGGGATTAAAGAGTAAAGAAAGAAGCATAGAGGGCTCTATGGACGTTTTATGGGAAGCTTCGGGCAAATAAGCATGAAGGTAGGAAGTTATCTTATGTTATTCTCCGCCGTATCTGTGCATTATTGATGTAGTGGGTGCCTAATTAACAATGGCCGCGTTTCCCAGATTCGATCGTTCTTTGGGACCAAAGAAGGGTCGAAAGAAGGGTTCGGGTGTGTGTGGCAACAAGTGTATCAAAGTAGTAATCAAGCCCATTAGCGCATATACCCCGTGGATATAGGCACACACATGTGATGTGAGAATGGAAAACAGCAGCAAAAGAAACAAGCGGGCACCGTCGTTTACCGCGGAGGAGATGGGCGTCTTAGTGGACGAGGTCTGGCAGCACCGGGGAGTTTTATTCGGGGGAACAAGGGGAGAAAAGTAGCCTGGCATTCCCAGACCTGCCACTAGGCGCTGGCAAATTAAATTTGCTGCGCGTGTTGGTCTGGACACGCTCCGTTGAAGCTTTATCAAGAAAACCAGAAATCTGGCTATGGTTTCAATTGGTTCTATCTAATATGGGCGCGCCAGAGCCCTTTATATGGTACTCTGGGGAGGACGTAACCGGATGACGACAGTGACCTGCATGCGACGTCGAAGCCGTGATAGTAAACATCAAAGATGGCTGCGGATATGTTGTGTGAGTTTGAGACTGCTTTGGCCTCGACCCTTAACGATTTGGAAGACGGCACTCAAATCTTTCATTAGCAAGTAAGTGGAATGTTCTGTTTTGCCGACCGACAACGGCAAACGTTTAATTTAACAGTTTAACAGCTGTTCGCTAAACGAACAGCTGTGCATCGCACCTTGTGCATCGCTCTGATTGGTTGTAGTGCTATCCAACTCCGTGCAGTGGCATTTGAAATGCACGAGTAGGAGCCGCCCCTTGAGTTGGAAATTACTATTGATCGTGGCCAGACCCTTTATCGTTCAAGATATCAGGGTCTGGATTTCCAGGCTAGGCAAAAAGAACATCACGGTGAAGAACCGTGTTAGACAGGCCATAGCCGAAAAGATGTCCCCCTCCAGCCCATGTGGCCTGCGTGACTGGCTTGAGGAAGAAGTGGCAGGAGTTCCAGAACCAAACAAAAAGGAAGAGTGCGGTCAATCAATGCCGATCCCTTCGTTGCAGGTGATGCAGACGCCCAGTAAAGACAGCGCGGAGTAACCCCTCCCCCATATGGTTTCAATAAACTATTTTGGTTTCTTTTCAACCATGTATTGTGTGGATAATTTTGCATTGAAATGAGGGTGTCAAATCTAGCAACAAAAAGTCCCGGGAAATTTGTAATTTATCTAAGCGTAGGTTAATGACGTGTGCGTATTGTGCGCCCTTTCAACAGCATTCCAGTGCCAGACTTTCAGGTAAAGCACCCGGACACTGCAGCAATAATCATAGTGTGCAGGACGTTACATGTAGCCTACATCTGCTGGTTCTGTTTATTTATTTCAGCCTTCAGGCCTGAGAGTTGATATGGGTGATGTGGTGGTTGTGGGTTTATGGTTTAGTGCTCAGTGCTTGGTGACTGGCGGTGAAGAGGTAGGGTCTGTGGTTGGTGGACCTCAGAAGAGGTTGATATGTTCCTAAAAACGCAGCGCAGAGTGATCAGCCGTTGGATCTCCGCACGGGGCAGCCGGTACTTTGCCTGGACGGCCTGGTCTGATAGCACGTCCAGTGGGGTGAAGTGCCGACGCACGTATGCATTTATGTAAACCGTCTGGCTTCGCGCACGGCGAGGCTGTTGGTTCGCAGCGAGAAGGTGTTGTATTGCAGCCATGGTTTTTCACACGCGCGGACTTTGGCAACGCCTTTATAGTAGGTGGAGCCGCTCTGGATGAGGTTCAGCTGAGTTCAATTAAATCTGTTTCCTTGATATCTGTGAAACGCCACAGAGTTGTTGATGTTTTTTTTGTATGTGTAGTAGTACTATAAACTCACATGTGTGTGGAAAACGTAAACGTCTAATTCATTAAAGCATTTTTTTTCTCTTATTGCGCCAGTGGTCCGCATTGAGCATTGTTTTATTATTTCGAAAAGTGGAGGAAATCAATTTCCCTGACGCGGCATGATCACTGACGATTTGGTCGCTAAGAAGGTTGTAAGAGTGGGTCAGCTCCATCTTAGACTTCTGTCTTAGTGAAATAACTTATTTTGCTAAGAACGAATCTGGGAAGCACATTCTTCTTTCACAGCGTTCTTAAGAGCGCTCCAAAGAAGTACTTGGCTCCAAAGAGGCTCTTAACGAATCTGGGAAACGCGGCCATTGACTCCTGCTCCGCTCCTGATATATCCAGGGTGCCATCAATGATGAGTGCAAACTAGACCAGTGTGCTTGACGTCACTTCAGCCACTATTTATTTGATGATTGTATTGGCCATCAGCTTCCACAGTTTGTTCTGTATCTGGGGTCTGATGTACTCACCGAAGCACCATCATTGTTTTTTTTGTTTTTTTTTAAGATTTTATTTTGGCATTTTTATGCTTTATTGATAGTGTAGAGACAGAGTTGAAATGGGGCAGAGAGGGGAGTGACATGCAGAGAACGACCGCGGGCTGGAATCGAACCCGGGTCCGCTGCTGGCCGAGGCCCATGGGGGGGACGCCCTACCAACTGAGCTAAAGGCGCCCCCAGCACCATCATTGTTGCCGTTAGACATGGCTAAAACCTGCTTTGCTCATGCCTTTCCGCATCAGAGCATGGACCTATTAGTCCAAAGGCTGTATCCATATTTTGTTCTGTAAAACTTTGGGCACATATAAGTTGCAAAAATGAACGAATGATTTTAACTCCATCTATTTCCAACACCTAGTTTTGGGGATTTAAAAAAATATACAAATGCACACACAATTAGTGAGATATTGCCAAATTTGCATATTTATTCAAAGATTTATGTAAAAAAAGAATTGTTATAATGTAAGTAATCAACTGCAAAGTTTCTTGATGAGATCTAAGTTAAAAATGTTACCCTGCAGTGTCTCACCTCCATTACAGTAGCCTATACATTAAGAGGGGATAACCACTAAAAAGCTACACATCAAAACCTCTTCTAGGAATGTATAGGATATAACAAATCACAACTAGAATTTGCCCATCCATTGTCGAATCATAGACTGTGGGCTATAAAGAAGTAGAAGTGTTTGTAGAACAGTAATAAACGTTATAATTGTGCAGATGGCAAGAAAAAAAAGAATAGTAAAAAAAAAAAAAGTTGGTTATATTTCTTTTAATATTTCTGTAACTGACTGTTACAATGTGAAAATACCGGTTGATATCACATTCAGATTTCATGTAGTCTGTTTGTTTGTGGATTTAAGTAGGCCTAGCTGTCCACTGAATTGAAGTGTCAAAATTTTCTTTTTCATGAGGCATCTCTAGCCTGGAAATCCAGACCTGCCGCTGGCAAATTAAATTTGCTGCGCCTGTTGGTCTGGACACTCTCCATTGAAGTTCATTAAATATGTCAAGAAATCCTGAGCTACCAATCAAATCGTTCTTTCTGATATGGGTGGGCCAGAGCCCTATGTATGGTGCTCTGGGGCGGACGGCGTAACCGGATGACCACAGTGCTGTGCATGTGCCACCGAAGCCGTGATAGTAAACAACAGAGATGGCTGTGGATATGTTGTTTGAGTTTGAGACGGCTTTGGCCTCGACCCATTATGATTTGGAAGACGGCACTCAAGCAAGTAAGAGGAATGTTCTGTTTTGCCGATTTAGTTTAACAGGTAATCCCACTGCTAAACGAGGCTTAAACGGGGCTTAATACGTCACCTTGTTCATTGCACTTGGTTGTATCCAACTGCGTGCAGTGGCATTTGAAATGCACGAGTAGGAGCCGCCCCTTGAGTTGGGAAGGTGTATTGATCCTGGCCAGACACTCTATCATTCTAGATATGGGTCTGGATTTCCAGGCTAGCATCTCTGAACAATTTGACAGGAATAATGTAATTTTTGGGGGGGGGATTTGTTCAAATAGCAATTTGTGTGTGTGTGTGTGTGTGTGTGTGTGTGTGTATATATATATATGTGTGTGTGTGTGTGTGTGTGTGTGTGTGTGTGTGTTTGTTATCTCATCAATAATGTCATATAATATATATTTGGAGACATCTACTTAATATTTAAAGACACCTGTGTGTTCTATGGTACTGTCACTGCTACATGCGTTAAAGTAGCCTAAACCTACCACATTTTTCTATTCATTCATACTATTCAAATATCCCCTGTGTTCACAGTGAGCCAGCGTGACAGAACCCTGAAACTGTAAATATATCTAAATAGAATGTAGCTGTCTGTAACATTTATCACACTTTATCCCCCCAAGGGGACAGAATTTATTCGCATTAAAAAAAAAACATTTTTAAACTGTAAACATTGGTCACTTGTCAGCTTCATCAGCTTTTCAAAAATGTATATTTATTTTTTTGTGAGCAACATTTGCAACAATAGTTTAGCTAATCAGAAGGGATTAAAAGTGTATAACAATTGCATTTACTTTCCCTGAACATAATGTCTACTCAGAAGATAGATAATAATCTTTATTAAGGACTCAGATGGTCCACTCACATCCAACATACACACACACATAGAACACATTAAAATACATTACTCAATAAAATACTGTACTAAAATAGGTGCAAGCTATCATGCCAATGCTTTCGAAGCCTGGATGTGAACCGATAGCCCATCATAGGGTTGGTTAAGCCCATAATGATGCCATTCTCTGACAAATCCAAACGACACATGAAACTGAACATCAACTTTCGCAACAGTGCCTGACATGTAGGTACATTAGAGGACACAAATAACTGGCTAGCACTGTGCCACCTAGGAACACGGAGCAACAACCTCATGGCATCATTATATGCCACTCTAAGCCTCTGCATACTTCTCACTCTGTAAGAGGACCAGAGATGAGCTGTATACAGCGGCGTGACATAAGCCCTAAACAGAGCACACTTAACATCTGTGGAACACATGGAAAATTTCCTCAACATCATGTTGGCCTGTGCATATATTTTACACCATTGACGACGAATGTCACTGTCATCCATGAGATCATCTGAGAAGACATGTCCTAGATATTTTAATTCCCTGGATATTTCTAATAGTCCATTTGAGAGGTGGAAAACAGGAAAAGAGGATTTTCTGTCCTCTCTAGATCTCACAACAACGACCTTACTCTTTTTGGCATTATAGTTGATGTCAAATTCTCTTCCATATTGTGTACATATCCTCAACAGCTCTTGTAACCCAACAGAATATGGACAAAGTAAAACCAGGTCATCAGCATACATGAGATGATTCACAACTTGATCTCCCACAATACATCCTGTTTTACATTCATTTAGCTGTCTTGAAAGGTCATCCATATATACATTAAAAAGAATAGGAGATAAGATTCCTCCTTGACGGACCCCATTCGCCACATGAAAAGGATCAGAAACAGTATTATCCCATTTGACCTGGAATGTTTGCTGAGCATACCAATACATTAGAATTCTGACAATATATTTAGGAACATCTCTCATAAGTAGTTTTCCAAATAGTTTTGCATGGTTGATTCTATCGAATGCCTTAGAGGCATCAATGAAACAGAGAAACACAGAGGTGTTTTGGCGTTGATATTTAGCGACAATCTCCTTTAGAGCATAAATGCATAAATCAGTACTATGTTTTCTCTTGAATCCAAATTGATAAATAAAAAGCCTTGAACTGTGAAACAATTGAAACTGTCAGCTACATCAGTTTGAGCATTTTTTATATAAGACAATTAACCTTCACAATTCTTTCAAACTTATTTCACTGTATTTGTCTGTTTTATATAAACACATTCAACTTCAACACAATTTGCCTGTCTGTCTGCTCGGTCTATTTTAGTGGCTGCAGTGAGCCCTTTTTGCACTGCACATCCTTTCAAGTCTGGGCTTCAAACTTGATATTGCTACTCTTAACTCTTGCTCAATGTGAAGCTGGGATCTGTATTTTGTTTTTAGTGCAGCAACAGTAGAAAAGCCCATCTCACAGAGATAGGATGTTGCAAAGGGTAGAAGAATGTTGACAGCTGTCTTCTACTGGGTTTAACAGGCAGATGAGTTTGAGCACTGCTGCCACCTAGTGACTGGAGGCTTGTTTATCGTTCAAGCATGAATAAAGATCACCCCCCTTGTCTGTTGTTTTCTTTTCTCTTAAATATGTTGCCCTCGCTCGGTTTCGTTTAAGGCATGAACATGGATGTGATATGCCTTTTTTGACGTTTGTAAATGTTGTTGCGATAAAAAAAATAACATAGCCTAGAACATAAATCATAATAGGCCTACAAATGTATAGGTTGTATAAACTTTTTTTTAAACACTATGTCCACCCTGGAAAGTGCACAGCGGCAGCCTATGTAGGCTATAGTTTTATATCAATGCCTTTGTTTTTGTAATTTTATATCATCAAATAATGTTTTTTGTAGTTTTATATCCAAGCGACAAGCCTGTGGTTTTGTAGTTGTAGGCTATATCAAGCCTGTTCTTGTAGTTTCGAATCCAAAAGCTTTCACTTCTTAGAAAGCAGCTGCACTGTCTGTGGTGGACACATGGAAAAAAGAATGAAGTGCCTGCCCCATAGACTGTAGTAGGCCTAGGATATCGAGGCCAGCACCCGTTTGACGTTGTGTTTCAAACTGTGCGGGTCATGAGTCTGAAGTTCAGTTCTCCTACAGCTCCGCTGCTGGCCTATATTATGCGCACGTGTCCCTTGGGTACATTCGTTCGATGACTTTCGGCAGGAAAAGTCACCTGAAAAGATAAAATGCCGCACTGGACAGAAATGAAGAAAGATGTAAGAATATTATAAGATTGTGGTTAGAGTGTGTCGGGTGTTACACTAGCAGGGGAGGGCGCTATTCACCTTGTTTACAGTGTTTTTAACCAGCTCATGGTGGTGTGTGTGTGTGTCGGCTCTCATGTCCGCGCGGCTGACAGCAGTCTCTTTTCCATGTGACAGGAGCTCGAGAGGCAATATTCACCCAGCCTCTGGTCGCACAGGATGTCGGCGGACGACGTGATCAAGGCCCACGTGAAGGCTTTGAAAGAAGGTCGGTCTATTTTGAGGCTAGTTGCTAATAAGTTATAACCAATAACACGCGACAATGCACTGCAAAATATCCGGTAAGATAGCCTAACCTATAGGAAGGCCGAACCGGTACATGGAGCACAAGTGACATGTCAAACGTCGTAGCCTATCCTCGTGAAAATGTGTCTCCCTGTTGTGTCACAGGTCCCTGATGTAAGGCTATTGAAGTTGTTATAGGCTATACAGTTGTTGGTCTGTTCTTGATGAGTTTTGTTAAGGTTTTTAGAATTTCTCTCTCTCTCTCTCTCTCTCTCTCTCTCTCTCTCTCTCTCTCTCTCTCTCTCTCTCTCTCTCTCTCTCTCTCTCTCTCTCTCTCTCTCTCTCTCTCTCTCTCTCTCTCTCTCTCCCCACACTAACATACTGTGCCTCTACACCCACTGAATTACAGTCGGGCGTATTATGGGTCATAGCCTACATTGAATTTGATGAGCATACTGTGCCAGTGTATGTAGGCTAGCTGTAAAGAGGTAATGGAAATAAAGGCATGAGAACTTTGCCATGTTTTTGAACAAACTTGATTATGAATAGTAAAAACCAAAACAATCTTCAATTAGGGCTGACAGCAGGGATGTGTGTCTTTGTCTAAAAACCATGTGAATTGAATGCTATTGAACAAATAAAAAGAACCTTGCAGATTGATGCTTCTATCCCATATCTCTCCCAATCATCATCATCATCTTTATTGTCAGACTCAAGGTCCATAAAAAGAACACACAAAACATAAAAAACCCACCCCACAGATAGGCCTACACACATTTTCATAAAAGACATTCATACCAATACTTCCACATTGGTGACTGGTAACGAATTGTACTGTAGCTGGGATTAGTCAGCACAACAACAATGCAATTCTGTGACGTATTAAGAAGGCGACAGATAAATGTATACATCAGGTTCCTCAACAATGCTCTGAAAGTGCTGACACCTGCATTACAAAACAGGGCACTAGCACTACAGCACCTAGGCCTCCTCAGTAGAATCCTGAAGCAGTCATTATAAGCAACCTGTAGCTTCTGTAGACTGGCCTTTTTTTAAAACTTTGCCCATAGGGCTGCAGTGTACAGTGGAGTACAGTATGCTTTAAAAAGTTGGATTTTTACTTTTTCAGAGCACATATGGAATTTTCTTGTCAACATATTAGCTTGGGCATATAGCATGCGACACTATAAACATCATCATCATCATACATCTGATCTGTCATGTAGTGACCCAGGTATTTTGTTTTCCTACAGACTCCCAACACTTGTCCTGACAGATAGAAATCTGGAAAGCACAATTCTTTGTCCCCTTTGGTTCTGCATATCATAACAATACTTTTTTTAGCATTGTATTGCACATCATATTTCATCCCATAATCAGAACAAATGTTCAGTAGCTGCTGAAAACCAGCACTGCTGGGAGAGAGAATGGCCAAGTCATCAGCATACATGACATGATTTACAAGAGTGTTCCCAATCATATAACCAGTTTGGCATTCATTTAGTTGCTGAGATAATTCATCCATGTACAAGTTAAAAAGAGCAGGAGAAAGTATCCCCCCCTGACGCACTCCATTACTTACACCAAAGGGAGTAGAGACACTGTTACCCCATTTAACATGCATTCTCTGTTTAGAATACCAGTAGGTCAGAATTCTTATAATACTATCAGGTGCACCCCTTTGCTTCAATTTGTTAAAAAGCTTAAAATGATTAACTCTGTCAAATGCCTTAGAGGCATCAATAAAACCAATTAGAACAGTGGAATTCTGCCTCATATATGTACGAGCCTCCTTCACGGCATAAATACACAACTCTGTACCAAGCTTTGCTTTGAAACCAAACTGATTTTGACTAGTGCTCAGATATTGATTAAGGCGATCAAGTAAAATCTTCTCCAGGATTTTTGACACTACACTGGCTAAGGCTATTGGCCTATAGTTATCCATACTGCCAATCTTGCCTGCCTTGTCCTTGATGACTGGTACCAATGATTTAATACACCCAGAAATATTACAAGTGATGGCTGATCTCCTTTATTTTATCCCTAATGTCCAAGAATGTCACAATTTGATACCTTTTTATCCAGGTACGGAGCGTGCCCGTGGACTGGCTCAGACTTTGCTCAATGTGCCATATGGGGAGGGAGATGGAGAGAAACTGGATGTCTACATACCCAGCACCAACTCTTTGGGTAGGAAAATGTGTGTGCTTGGAATATACTGCATAGATAAAGCGTCAAGACTAACAGGCCTGCTTTCGTCTGTTTCAGATGTCCCTCTTGTTATTTACCTACATGGAGGCTACTGGCAGTTTCTCAGGTAGGCTACAGTGTAATATTCCCTTCTGCTTTTTCAATGCATATTTACATTATTTGTTCCGTTTGTTTAACTTGCTTTGGGCTCCTACAGCAAGGAGGAGTCAGGATTCATGGCCGTGCCCCTGGTTGAGAAAGGTGTAGTGGTGGTGGCTGTCGGCTATGACATTGCCCCAAAAGGTAAAGTATTTTCAATTTTCTGACAAAGCAATGTTTCCTCTTCTTGGGGGGGAAAAAGGAGAATGTTTTCTGAAGATCGATCCTTTTCACTTATTTTTCAGGTAACATGGACTTGATGGTGTCTCAAGTACGCAAGAGTGTTGTGTCTGTGGTTCAGCAGTATTCTCACATAAGGTACCCACACACGTTCTATTTCTGAACCATTTTCCACCTGTTTAAGGTTCAAAGCTCGTCTTCAAGGTGGAGTCAGCATTATAGAGAACGCTTGTTGTCAAAAAACACTTGTCAAAATCCGTAAATATCTCCTAACATTCTGCTACCTGTCCAGTAACAAATCCAATGTTAATACCTTAGGCTGTGTATTAACACTGGATTTTTTTCAGCACACCAAACAGTAGACAGGTAGCAGATCATTAAGAGATATTCACTGATTTTGACAAAGTGATCTTGTTTTTAATGCGTTACATTAAAATGCAAATGTGAACCCTTTTCATCATCACAAAGCCACTGTGTCTCTGTTCGTCAATGCTTATTCTGACTCATCTCTCCCTCAGTGGTTTGTACCTGTGTGGCCACTCGGCTGGGGCTCATCTGGCTGCGATGGTCCTCTGCACTGACTGGACGCAGTACAGCATCGCTCCTCAGATCAAAGGTAAGATCCGTTCGGGGTGAAGCAGGACGTGTGATCGGTATGCCAACGCTTGGCCTCATTCTGACAATCAGCATTGTGAAGAAGCAAGGATGATCAGAAATACTCAAAAAGGTTGAGACACAAATTCTGCATTTGTCCTGTCTCTGTAATTGTCTTGTAGGTGCTTTCCTAGTCAGTGGCATATATGACCTCCTGCCCATCCTGTCCACCTACGTCAACGAGCCTTTGAAGATGACAGAGTACGTTCCTTACTATATGATAATCTTCAATCTGATTGTTAGCCACTTTACGTTAGCCTTATTTGTTCTCCCATTGATGACAACCTTTTCAATTGATAATTACTTTGACATTTTAAAATGTAATACAAAATGAATACAGAACACATTTTTTACCTGTTCTATATGCAATCAATTAAAATTTTGAATATCATTAGGTAAGCTAAAAAAGATTTCAGAAGATTTCCCCTTAAAGAGGAACTCCGGAGGGAGCTGCACAAAATCTGATGAACTGCCTCAAGGGATGTCAGTTGAGAAATCGTGCAAATTAATCCATTAGAATGTGTGTGCATGTAAATTAGCTTTGTAGGGAGCATTCTGTAAAGAGCATTGTGGGTAAACGCTTTTTGGTGGTGTCTGTAGAGGAGAACTGTGTATGAAAAGTGCCGGTAATTGACGTCTGCTGGTGTGTGGTGCCAACCTGTTTCTGACTCTTCTGTCCCCTGGTTGTCTTCTGTTGGCAGGGAGGTGGCGGTGAGGAACAGCCCCAGCAAGCTGGTCCCTCAACTCAAACTCTCCTCCTCCGGCTGTCACATAGTCGTGGCCGTAGCTGAAAACGACTCGCCGGAGTTTCGAAAGCAGTCAGAAGAATACCACAAAGTAAGTCCACCTGAAAAATTACATCTTTTATCAAATAATTAGGGAGATTATTTGTGGAGATTACTTGTAAATAGTCTGCATTCTTCTTTACCAAATGTCTGTGTCAGTAGCCGCACAGCACAGTAGCGTGAGAACAACTGTACAGTAGGAATGTGTGTCGTGTGCATCTGTGCTCTGTACAATGCAAACAAAAATTATAAAATAAATATTGCCTTTATGAATTGTATCATACATGTTTCAAAGTAAAGGTTTTTAGGATAATGATTTTGTCTGTAAAATGTCCAATATATAGCCTAGTGAAAAATGCCCATTACAAGTTATTTAAAGGGTAACTAAACCCTCCTAGTTTGGACTGAACTGCCTACTCCCTGAAATTAAAAAAGTGCATCCACTTGGGCGGTGCTAGGAGGCAGGCTAAGACAGTAAAGGCACACCCATACAGCCCAGTATTCTAATCTCAAAAAATTAAATAATTATATTATATATTATTGGCATACTGTATATTATTGGCTTTTAGTTTGATATTGAATTGTTGCCTAATGTTTACATGGTAAACGTATGCTGTGTGATGATATAATGTCGTTTTTGTTTAACTTTGTTACAGGTAAAAATAGAAATGTTGCAAGTTCCATTTTTGGAATGGTTAAAATCATAATTACTGATCAGTTCTGGTTTTGAAGATGATGGGCAAGGTTCAGTAAGCGGAATGGTCAGTTTAGCTAATTTCCTGTCACTGACTGCAGTTAGCAGTGCCCTCCCTCGTCACCACGGTAATGCACTGCGGTCTTCAAGCAGTGAGTTATCTAGCATCATCTCAGATCTGTAAGTGTGATAAAACATGATAAAACGCATCAAAACAGACATTGGGAAGGATTTTTACCTGCTCCGCCATTGTTGGCGCATACACATTCACCCATCTGTTGCTCTGCATGTGCACCGGCAGTGAGACTGGTGCTGGTTTGCAGTGTTCTCTCTTCTGATTGGTTAACAGTAGTGGGATTCCCGAAAAGTTTATTTGCCGGTTACATGCAGAGCGGGTGACTGAGAGATCGGCTTTATGAAACGCGCACACTATATAAGTGATCACTGTATGAATAAAGAGCGATTTAACACTTATATTAACATAAAAAATCGCTTACTTCACATTTAAGTATAATGAGTTGGTATTGATTTATTGCACAAAATGTGTAGCCTTTATACATCCATTATACACAGCATAGCCTATAATAAAGTTAATCTTGTCCATCTCTTCAATAGGCATAGGAACATTTTATTTTATTTTATTAAATTATACTATAGCTAGAGCATTTCTTTCTCCAAAACTTAAAGAAATTCAGTTTTGAATAATGTACAACATGAAAAAGCAAGATTTTGAAGCTATACAGAGAGGATGACGATCTCATGAACTGACAAGTAAAATGGCATTGTGTGATGTGCACCTTTATCACATTTTATTGAAATACATAAAGTTAGCATTAGCACCTCTTTTTTCTGTATTTAAAGACTTTGGAGGCGTCAGGACTTAACGTGACCATGGAGGATGTGACGAACACAGACCACTTCAGTATCATAGAGCAGCTGGTAGATGGAGAGTATCACCTAACAAAGGTACAATTGCACTCACAAAAAGTAATGATGAATGTCTGCTTTCTTCATTTGTTCTTAAAGGTGCAGTCAGCTCTCTGTAAGTGTCTGAATCACTGTTGGTCAAAATCAGTGATTATCTCTTTACGATCCGCTACCTGTCATAGCTTCTTCCACAACTGCTATGTTGTTAGCTAGTGTGGGCCCCCTTTTGTTTACATATGCTTTGTTTACGTGCCTGTTTACAGAGCCTAAGATGTGTATTAACACCAGATGTTTCAGTGCGCAGTACACACAGTTCAGAAGGGCAACGGATCGTTAGGAGATATTCACTGATTTTGACAAAAAATATTTTGACAATAAGCATTCTCCAGAACCACTGACTCCACCTTTTTAATCATAAAAAAGTAATGATTGTTACCTAAATCATGTTGTCTGTCCTCAGCACACACACTCCCTGCGGCTTGGGCGCAAAGTATATTATTTTTGGGTCTGAGCTGAACACAGTTAACAATAACAACCTTGGTTTTTAGGAGATGAGACTTTATCTGTACAGCTGACATCACAGTATCCTCTGACAGAAGACTAAGCTGAACCATTGTATGGGACAAATAAGAAAGGCAATAAGTGTAATATTAATTATTGATATTAATATTAAAATAGCCTAAAGAACCAAAATTCAGTTACAGTATCAATGTCTGTGCTAATAACCAAAAAGGAAACCTGAATGAACTTAACTTGATAGCAGCAAAAGTTGTGTTAAACATTGTCGGGTGAAACTGCATATTTCCAGAACATTATCCTGGAAACTGTCAGACATCTTTTTTTAAATCAAATATCCAACCAATTTCTAGTAGTTGGTTATTATATTCAGCATACATTATGTTCATTTTTTACTCTTTTAAGGTATTATTATTGTAAGCACTTTATTATTTGTCAAACCAGTGGTGTTTAAATTCATTATTTCCTCTCTAGCTTCTCTTGAAGACCATGGGAAAGAGCTGAGGCAGATGTTTTTGATCCGTCATCTAATGTCAACAAACCTCGGTATCAACACACGCACTTCTGAAAAGAGTCAGCATGAAACTGATACTGATTAGATATGCATTACAACAGGTTTGTACAATGGCAAATGTACAATGTATGTACATTTTAATTGGGCAACAATAATGTGTCATGGGTTGTTTTGACTGTCTTGTTTACTGATTTCTTAGTTGTTCACTGTAGATAGTCAGAAAATGTCATAAATATGCTTAATGTGTTACACACACATTATCATGTTATGAAAACAATGTGTGCCTAAAACTGAGTTACTTCAAGGATGGTGATTGTTGCAAATAATACTATTGTAAATCCTACTCATATTCATTTACAGATTATTTAACGTCCATAGTGCACAATGTTTTTGTCAGATAATACTGTTTCACTGCCATACGCATAACATTGTAGAGCTTATGGTTAGCTCTGGCACATATCTAATGTTTTGTAGAAGTGTGGGTCTGGCTATTTTGTTTTTTTTGGTTGTTTTTCCTGTGACAATCTATGCCACAACTTGAAAGTCCATGGGTAGGACAAAAATTTTACTGACATATAATACAAAGATAATGTAGGTAACCTCTTACTGTAACCTCCACAATGCTGGTATCTCACCCAGTGAACCTTTATATGTCGTCCACACTTGGTAAATGTTAATAAACTATATATTTGCACTTTTTAATTTAACCTTAAACAGTAGAATGATATCTATACATAGGCCTATGTTTAAAGTTCAAACGGTAGGCTACTAAATTGATTGATTTTTTTACAAATGTAATCATGAATGAGCTACTTGTTTACATTATTGTTTCCACAAAGTCTGTTATAAATCAATAATGTTGGTTATCATCACAATAAACATTTATATTTCTGTGATGACAGAAATATATATACAAGCCTACATTATTTGAATGTTATATGTATGCTGTATTCCCTTATTTTTAGCATCTAGTCCACACATGGAATATTCAGTGCTCCAAAAACCTCAGGATCACTGAGAAATTGCAATTGTTTTCTGTAATTTGATGTATGGTCTACAGCTGTGATTTAGGCTATAGACAGCCTACATCCTAGCCTCATTAGGTTATTGTGTTCTGTTGGTTTAAGAAGTGTCCATTCAATTTAGTTAGTAATTTTTGAGGTTGTGTAGTGGATTTATCTGAGGTGTTTGTAGGCTATTCTTTATATCTATTATGTCCACCTTATTAAAATGAGTGTGAGGGTAGGAAATAGGCCTATAGACCTTGTAATAAAAGGGGGAATGAAGGCTCAATGGGCCCAAATATATGTTTTCCCCCTTGTAAAATGTTACCCCGGTCGTGCCTTGAGGCTCAATAGTGCAGTAAAAATACTTATCTGTAAACATTTATCTAATTGTGTGGACTTGAAGTGAATAGTGAATCAGTATACACTGGCGTTGTCACTGCTGTGGTATATTTGGGATGTTTGTGGTTGAGGTTTTGACAGACTGACAAACGTTTACGACATCAGTTGAGTTGCCTCAGTCTCCAGGCAGGAGGAGGAGCTCATCGCTAACCCAACAGTTCATCCAGTATGGCCAGCCGAGTGGACCTGACGACCCTATGCTCCAGGTAAGGCTTCAAAGGTCACCAACATGACGAGAAGAAACTCTTAACTCACGGCGTCCATTGACTAAGTGGCGTGTAGCTAATAGCCTACTAGCGTTAGCCTGGCAAAGGTTAACGCAAGCGAGCTCAGCTTACGTTGCTAGCTAGCGTTAGCTTCATGGCTAACGTTAGGAGCCGGTGTGTTGTTAATTCTTGTTCAAGCAAGTGTTAAAGCTAATTGACAACTACCTTATTTCACCTGGTGGACGCAAATTTCTTGAACTTTAAATGAATCAGTCCAAAGTTTGGAATTGTAACGTTTTGTTCACTTTTGTGGCGACCGGTGTCCAAGTTACGAAGAGTTGCCTTGGTGCCTCACTCATGGCTCTCTGCCTTCGTGGCTATCCATGAACACAGGGAGGGAGGGCGAGCTGTTAAGCAGCCGTACCCCGTTGGCACCTAATGAGAACAAGGCGTATAGTGTGTTTTCATTTTAAGTCAACTCTCACAACACAGTTGTGAAGGGGTCTTCAAGCCGGTGTAACGGTACTATTCAGTCTTGAGGTAAGTCACCGCTCGTCTGCATCTGTTGCATCGTCTAGAATTGTCACAAAGTAGCCTATGAGTTACTATCTAATAACAAAACCGTGTATTTAAATTACTTGGTTGGGGTTTGATTTGCTTTTCAGTGTATCACACGTTACAAATATTTACACTAGTGGTGCTCTTTAATGGGTGTTTACCCTGTGTATGAGTGTGTTTAGCTCCAACTGACCTAATTGTGTATACAATACATCTTGTAGGGGCATCTCTGTCAAAGCATATCTGGAAAATATCATTGATCAAATACACATGTATACTACAAATTGAGTGTGAAACTTAATTCTTCACCTTGAATAGATATATATATATAAACAATTAACTCAAAGTCCTATATCCTGTATGTTTTTATAAGCAATAGAGGAAACTGGATGATTATAGGACATCCAAGATATCTTGACAGCCACAGTTGCATAACTGGACCACATTCTTCCCTCATCCAACATAGAAACGTAGACACACTTCACCTTGGACTCCAAGCTAAACTTGTTCTTCCTGATTGACAACATGCATCTATTTTGTTTCTCCATGCCTGTCTGGCCTTCTGTATTGGCTCTTCAAAGACGGGGCAGAAACCTGAGATAACGATACTGTGTAACTGAGAGAAAGGGAGGAGACTTTGTTGTGATATAGATCAGTCATCCCGTGGGACAGAGGGCTGAAGGGACGTTGAGTTTATTATGCCACCGGTGGGAAAGAGAAGACCATGATTGTTACAGCCTGTTCAGGGGAGAAGACGAGGCAGAGGAAGGGTGAATATAATTGAATTATTCATACAGTGTACCGTACAGTGAGGCTGTGTTGGAGTCTGTGGATGGGGAAACAGGAGCTGTGCGTGCAATGGTGACAATAAGGGCTTTATCCGTTGACCAACAGTTTGACATGTATGTGTGTGTTTGTGTTAATGAGCATGTTATAGGCAAGGAGTTTGAACTGGCTTAGAGAGACACTGAAACGCAACATACAAGCTCCAGCTTTATGTGATGTAAGATGACGTGGTCCATTTCCCAAATAGTGTATTGTATTGGCAAATATTTACACTGTATAGTTTGTGTTTACACGGATATCCTATGTAAGAACATATAAGCAGACTGAGCATTGGTTCTTCTGGTCTGATAGAGCTCTTTCGGGACAAACACTGTTGATGCTGTTGTGACATTTACTTTGGGTTTGCTGCTTAATGGTGATGATTGAACAGTTTACATTTACATAGGTGTTCTGCTAATTTCAGTGCAGTTCCACCTAGATATTGCTTCGGCTCTCCCATGAAAGTGTAATTTAGTGAATCTTCATCCAATGCTCAAGGTTTCATTCATTTTGAAGCAGTGTGCGTGATGTGTAATAATAGCTACGACCTTACATTTCAGCTTCAATCATTCATTCCTGATTGTGATGAGTTTCTGTTTTCAGGATATTTCCATATAAACTGCGAGAGATAATGTTATAAATGTTTTAAATACAAGAGTGAGAGGCCTGTCATAATTGATAATACATTCTAGTGAGTTACTTACAGTGGAGGAAATAAGTATTTGATCCCTCACTGATTTTGTAAGTTTGCCCACTTACAATGAAATGAACAGTCTATAATTTTAATGCTAGGTTTATTTTAACAGTGATAGACAAAAAGAAAATCCAGAAAATCACATAAAAAAGATAGAAATTATTTTGCATTTCATTGATTTGAAATAAGTAGTTGATCCCCTATCAAAACATTGCTTAGTACTTGGTGGAGAAACCCTTGTTGGCAAGTACAGCGGTCAGACGTGTCTTGTAGTTGATGACCAGGTTTGCACACATCTCAGGAGGATATTTGGACCACTCCCCTTTGCAGATCCTCTCCTAATCTTTAAGGTTTCGAGGCTGTCGCTTGAGCTTCAGTTCCCTCCACAGATCTATTGTATTAAGGTCCGGAGACTGGCTAGGCCACTCCATGACCTTAATGTGCTTCTTCTTGAGCCACTCCTTTGTTGCGTTTGCTGTATTTTTAGGGTCATTGAAGTGCTGGAAGACCCATCCACGACCCATTTTTACGAACCTGGCTGAGAAAAGAGGTTGTCACCCAGTATTTCATGGTACATGGCCCCATCCATAGTTCCCTCAATGCAGTGAAGTCCACCTGTCCTCTTAGAAGAGAAACACCCCCAAAGCATAATGCTTCAACCTCTCTGCTTGACTGAGGGGATGGTGTTCTTGGGGTCATAGTCAGAATTCCTCTTCCTCCAAGCATGGCGAGTCACTACTCCCAAGCATTCTCTGAGTCGTTCAGGTGTTCATTGGCAAACTTCAGACGGTTCTGTACATGTCCCTTCTTGAGCAGGGGGACCTTATACGGGCACTACAGGATTTCAATCCATTACTGCATATGTTACCAATGGTTTTCTTGGGTGTCTTTTATACAGGTAACAAGTTGAGACAGGTGTGTTTTATACAGGAAACTAGTTGAGATTAGGAATACTTTTTTAAAGCACAAGGACTAATCTGTGGGAGCCAGAATTCTTTATGGTTGGTAGGGGATCAAATACTTATTTCACTCAATGAAATGCAAAATAATTTATATATTTTTTTAATGTGATTTTCTGGATTTTCTTTTTGATATTCTGTCTATCACTGTTAAAATAAACCTAGAATTAAAATTATAGACCGCTCATTTCATTTGTAAGTGGGCAAACTTACAAAATCAGTGAGGGATCAAATACTTATTTCCTCCACTGTATTACTATAAAATGCTTTAAACAGGGAGATAGCCAGCTATGGCTGTGCTGAAGCTTATTTATGTTGGTTTCCTGTTGGTCACTGTAGCACATTTAAGAAATCAGGCTATCTGTTTCAGAAACTTCAAATGATTGTAAATGAAATAAAATGGGACAATATCTCATAACCAACAATGGATCAGAAAATAATGAAAATCCAGTGATCTTCTGCAAAGAAATGTTTAGCTGGGTTGCATTTGGACGTATAGGGAAAACTGAGGTATTAAACTTGTTTCCCGGTTTCAAGTTTTATAATATAAGTTGTCCATAACATCACTGCGTGTACTTTTAACAGAAGACCACAGGGGCACAAGAGGTGTCTTCTACACAGCACTGGAATGAATGACATGTTCATCCGGCCAGTTTTGCATCTGGTCATTATTTCCAAATGATTACAACTCTCTTGCTATTAACTTTAACGTTTTCACTTTACCCAATGAGCTTCAAGCATTTTACTGACTTAAGAGAGGAACAGTTTTTCATAGGACCATCTTTATCGAAGGTCAGTAAAGTATACTCCATAGTATTTGGCTGTTTAAACAGGTTTGCTGTGTGGAATTCTGCCTCTGCACCTTTCCCCTGAAGGTTATGGTTTTATTTAGTTTCTAATTATTTTATTGGAGGCTTTCTTCATTTAATACAAAGTGGCCTATCTCTGCTATAAAACTCTACAGGGAAACCCTCTATTAACACTATGAGAAAATAGAGTTGATCCACAGCGCACAAATGACATGTTATTTGAGATTATAAGCGCATATCTGTGGCGCTCAAGAGGACAATAATTTGACATTAACATAAGAAAAGACCAAGATTAAATTCAGTCTTTTGGTCCTGAGGAAGTAAGTGGCAGCTACCTACTCAGTATTCATATTAGAGGTTCTGCCTGAACAACACAACAAGGCTCTGTGGTGAACAAAGGACAATAGGAACAAGAGCCTATTTTTCCAACATGTTGTTCTCCTCCCCCATGTTCATTCTTTCATCCTCCACCAGCAATTGTTTTTCTTGTGAGCGCAACATCTCATGAACGCTTTGAGGGATTTTCTTCAGACTTCACTCAAGAATGAATTGATTAGATTTTGGAAGCAAAGGTTGAGTCACTGTGACCTTGTGTATTGTGAATGCAATATCTAAAAATTGCTTTGAGGAAAAATCTTCAAAGTTTTCACAAATGTCTGTCAACTCTGAATTTGGAGGTCAAAGTTCACTGCCACCATACATATGTCTCTTTACTGATACTCCTCTGTGCTCAACCCTAGGCTATGATAGCCATCGCCCCCAGTCCAAGCCTGACAGTGAGGATGAAGACGATACTTCCATGACCTCATTTGGTGTTGCCGTGCGAGGCCTGCCCCTGGCCTTGGCGTCCATGACACAAGCTACCACCTCAGACTCTCGCTTCCACCCTAAATGGCGGGCCATCACCGTGGCGACCCTGCTGGCTTTAGTGCTTATGCTGTACCTGACAGTAGGGTACGGAGACTCTGCTGCCGGAGATTACCACCACCGCAACAGGGTTCACAGTTTGCAAATGCACGGTGAGGGTAAGGACGACCTCTTCGGGGACACTCACGGACAAACAGCACAAAGCCTCTCTGGTCGCCAGAAAAGGGGAAAACCCTACAATGACACATACCCGTTAAGCCCGCCACAGAAAACTAAGGAGGGTATCCGCTACCGCATAGGGGTGATCGCAGACCTGGACACAGCGTCGCGAAGCTCTAAGGACCAGACGTGGTTCAGCTACATGAGGAAAGGTTACCTGACTGTTTCAGAGAGCGCAGACAGACTGGAGGTGGAGTGGGATGCTGAGACAGTGACGCTGGAGAGTCATCTGGCTGAGAAAGGACGAGGTAAAGGGATTATGGATTTTGCATGGACACAAAGACACACACACACTTATCCATCATTGTTTGCATAAATCCACCATATTTGTGTTCTCACATCAATGTTTGATTGACTACCTGTGCTGCAGGTATGGAGCTGTCCGAGCTGGTTGTGTTCAACGGTCACCTGTACAGTGTGGACGACCGTACAGGTGTGGTGTTCAGGATCGAGGGACACAAGGCTGTCCCCTGGGTTATATTACCAGACGGAGATGGCTCAGTCTCCAAAGGTCAGTCTTGTCTCTAGTAGAGATCTGTTACATACACGTAGGTCCTGCTGAGCAACATTTTTAAACTATTTATAAAAATGTAGTCCAAAGACTGTCAATGCTTGTTGAACATGAGTAATAGGCTTAGTCCTTGTCACAGTGGTCGCGGGTTTGAGTCCGACCCGTAGACCTTTACTGCATGTCGTCCCCCTCTCTCTCTCTCCCCCCATTTCCACTCTGTCAACTTCAAACTGTCCAATAAAGGTTAAAACCGAAAAATATCTTTAAAAAAATTAAATAAATCAGTCCTTGTTTTTGTTTTTGTGAAGGATTCAAAGCAGAGTGGCTGGCAGTGAAGGATGAGCAACTGTATGTCGGCGGCCTGGGAAAAGAGTGGACCACCACCTCTGGGGAAGTGGTCAACAACCACCCAGAGTGGGTGAAAGTTGTCGGCTACCATGGCGACGTGGAGCATGAGAAATGGGTGCCTTACTACAACACTCTGCGGAGCGCCACAGGGATCCAACCACCAGGTTAGGACATTGTCATAGTTTCTTATGTATCGTCCTTTTCCACATACAATGATGTCCGAGTTGGTATGGCATCTTTATTATTGGACCTACAGGTGTGGATTTGGTTTCAGAGGTCAGGGAATGGATATGTTGATCTAAAAGTAATCAATTCAACTTAAAGACCTACTTCACCGGTGGGAATATGAAGGTGTATTGAATTCTGAGATCCTATTTAGTATAAATGTGCAATTATTTTTTAAATTGGTTCATCCTAGCCTGAGAAAAGGCAGAAAGAGTGTTTTATGGTCTCACTGTCTAACCCTACATTTTCCTTACTGTGACATCACTGTAAGGGCTAGTATTAACAGGACAGCTGGGCCAAGGGAAGACTGAGGGAAGACAGAGGGAAGAAAAACCTCATTCATTATATTATAATAGTGATTTTATAATGATAGAATGCCTGTTCCGTATGGGTGAAGTATTCCTTTAAGTAATATACTGTTATGATTGGAATAATTCTATTTTAATTATTTAGTTTAGGAAGGACATTTTCTATTTGCACCTTTACCAAAAACAAACAAGATTTATTCCACTTTAATGTTCAATTTTATCATCAACTAAATAAAATGTACAGTCCACCAACCTCCACCAATATGAGCATACAGCAGTTTGCATATATCCTTAGAGGCAAAACCAAACACAGCTGTGATTTGAATGAACAAATAGCTTTTCTTATCTTGTCGTTGACTGCCGGACACTTATAAAACAGTGTTGAGCAAGATTTCAAGAGCCACGCAAACTTAACTCTAAAGCATTAGAATGTGTGAAAAAAAAATAGATGCTTGGCACTCAAGCCTTTTTACAGTCTCCATAATCCCTGACCCTCCTATTCATTGTCTTACCTCTACCTGCCTACACCTCTCCATTGTTCCACAGGCTACCTCATCCACGAATCAGCTGCGTGGAGCGAGCGTCTGCAGCGCTGGTTCTTCCTCCCTCGGCGTGCCAGTCATGAGCGCTACGAGGAGACGGCAGACGAGCGGCGCGCCACCAACCTCCTGCTGTCCTGCCCCGCAGACTTCAGCTACGTCACGGTGCGGCATGTGGGACCGCTCAACCCCACACACGGATTCTCCTCATTCAAATTTGTTCCGGACACGGACGATCAGATCATTGTGGCCCTGAAATCCGAGGAGGACGCGGGCAAGATCGCCACCTACATCATTGCCTTCACCCTAGACGGCCGGCTGCTGATGCCCGAGACAAAGATAGGGGACGTGAAGTTCGAAGGCCTGGAGTTCATTTGACTGAAGGACAGGGCTGATGGTGACTGACCATGTTCCTCCATGGGTTAAACTATTTACAAAGTGGCCTGTAAACACCTCATTTTGACTGTGCAATATTGTCATTATCCAAAGTTATACATCATTTATTCAATGTGCTAATTGAGAGGATGTGAAGCTAAAAGGTTAGGAGAATGCCATGCCACCATCACTACCAGTGGAAGACCATCCTCAACGACTGAACAATTGGGTTTGTGTGCGACAACCACCCGATATAAAGTGTTAAATGCTTTATAATTTTATCTTTGAGTTAAACATCATTGTTTGATTACACACTACTGATATTCCAGAGAAGTCTGGGTAAAACATGGTACATTGGTATCCGTCAGCCTATCAAACATCAGGTAATGTGATCTCCACTCCTGCAGCCAGACTGCTGGTCAGACACTCAGGGGAACAAAGTGAAACAGGATTAACTTTTTTTTAACTAGAAATGAATGTCCTTAAATTACTTGAACCATTAAAGGAATAGTTCAGCGTTTTACATTTTTAGCTTTTTGACTCACTCGGCGAAAAGGCGACAGAAACTGTTCCTTTAACTGTGTGCGCAATTTGATGAAGAAATGGGCAAAGATCGCTCATCCAGGTTAGCTTAGCCCAAACACTGGTAGTCAAGAGGAGACAGTCAAAAGATAAACTTACCCTGTGTTCCGAATTGCATACTCTTTCTTTTTTCTATTCTACATACTACATCTGACCATAAAAATAATCTAGTTAGGATGCAGTATGCTAAAATTGGGACATACTTTTACTTATTTCATCATAACATTGCGCCTTGATCTTGCCTCTTGCTTTTATATCCGTCGCATCCCCGCTTGTTTTCATATGGAGGCTCTGTCGTATTCGACGTAGGATGTCCCAATTCTTAAGGTGAGATTTAGTGCTTTAAAATACCCAGATGTCTACTACATCAGGCTGAGATTTCAAATCAGCATGCTATTTGGGCGATTCTGACCCACAATCCAGTGCTCACATCGACGGAGCCTCTGTATGAAAACAACTGGGGGATCAAGAGGTATATATATATATATATTTAATATATAAGTAAAAGTATGTCCCAATTGTATGATTACGGCATGCCAACTAGATTTTTATGGTCAGATGTATGTAGAATAGGAAAAAAAAAATAGTATGCGCTTTGGAACGCAGGGTTTATGTATATTATCAAATACATACTGGAAGGAAACCAGCTGTCACAGGTACTTCCTGGTTCCTTTCCAGTATGTATTTCATTCTAAAATTACAAAGTGTAAAAATATAGCACCTCATTACTTGGTAAATAAACAAGTCCCAACAAGCACACAAGAGCGTTTAGTAATGTAAAGTTTATCTTCAACCCCACAAAATGTTGAACTATTCCTTTTAACCTACTATGCTTTGTGTTTTATCTTACCTGTTCGGACTAACCAATGTCTGTTATTCGAGCCAGTCACTTTATGCATATAAACCTATGCTCCATAAACCTCACGTGACAAGCTTTTCTGACCAGTTCCACATCTGGAATTAAACTGAATAACATTATATTCTCGAGCAAGAGAACAAGTGCAACACCAGCTCTATAATTGAAAGATTAACCGTTCTATATATTCTTTTTGTATCTTCTCAAAACTCAAATTAAAATATCTATGCTTGTTTGAATGTTGTATGTCTTGTTTTTTAATATCACCACCAACAATGAAGATGTATGGAACAAATCAGAAATGTAAGAGTGTATTTTCATTTTGTAATCAAGATGGGTTGAAAACAATATTCACTTTAAAATAATCACTTTTCAATTTTCACCATCACACACAATCCTTTGTTACACACATTTCATTTATCCTGTTGTGTTGGAAGACTGACGAATGGTGATTGCTGCTAAATTAAGACAAATACAGATATTAACTGATCACAAATGATGACAGATCTCATTCAGAGATGCAACAGAGTTAGCAGTTAATCCACACAACAGTTGTAGCACTGAGTTTTATAGCAGAGAGGCCACTTTGTATTAAATGAAGAAAGCCTCTAATAAAATAATTAGAAACTAAATAAAAACCATAACCTTCAGGGGAAAGGTGCAGAGGCAAAATTCCACACCGCAAACCTGTTTAAACGGCCACATGTGATGGAGTGTACTCAAATCATTTCAAACCTGAGGGAAATCCTTCTCATTGATCTCCTTTACAAGCGTGTTCCCATGGCAATGGTGTCTTGAGGTAGACCGGCCATTTTGATAGGTTTGAAGGAGCCCAGTTTGGTGTAAAAGTCGATCATCCTCCGATCACTCTGTCTCAACTCACAGAACACTCCTCTAGAACCTGAACAGTTATGGACAAGGAGAAAACAAGACACTCTCAGATTCAGTGTTTCATTCTGTAACGTCCTTAAAAGGTGGAGTTAATACAGAGCCTAGGCTCGGCTTTGTAAACTGGCATGTTGCTTGCTACAGTTATTTTTCAGCTTTTTATTTTTCCAGGTATCAGACGGTGGGGAGATATTCACTGATTCTGACAACAGGCATTTTCCAGATTTACTGACCTTTAAACAGGATGAGGTTTCTCCTTTAAAATAAAATTGATCGACTGTGCAAAGTCGTGCAAAGCTCCCAAACACAGACAAAGCCAAAATGATCACTGGGCAGCTGCAGATCTAGAACTTTATTTGAAAAAATCTCCAGGTCATTACACCACTACAACTGCAGTTTTTCGTGCTGTGTGTGTTTGAGGTTTTACATTTTAAACTTGAGAGAGACTCATACACTGAAGGGTATAATGCAAGAACTTTTAACTCCCCTTGCCTGACATCTTCAACATGGGTTTCATCTGCAGGAATAAACTGCTCCTTCTTACAAAGAGAAAGGGCTTGTGTGGGCAATGGAAGAGTTGTTGTGACACGGTGCGAGGCTCTCTCCACCTACCACTGCTCTTGATGGAAGACAACAGCAGACCAATCATACGCTTGGCTGGAGAGGGATCTGTGACCCTGGGCAGCACTTGTATGGTAACCAGGGAGGGGAAGTCCTCCAACACTGAATCACTTACTGCCCTCTAGAGGAACAAGAGATAATAAAAATACCAAGAGTGATCTTACATTTGATCTACATCTTGTACTGTGGACTTGGATTGTTAAATTGTTGCATTTGATCACCTGAATCTTGGCTGCGGCCGGTTTGGCGTCGGTGAGTGCCAAGGCGAAACCACACACCCCCATCTCATCCTCCAGGACATGAGCACACTGAGGGGAAGGGGCCATATCACCTGCTGACAGGCTGTGGGGGGTAAGAGGGAATGTTGGAAGACTGAGGAATGAGAGAATATATATATTCAAAAGAGAAACCTCTATCGTTTCTTACCTGTCACAGATAAGAGATGGCTGTGTCATTGGGGGGACTTTGCCCACCGCTGCTCTCTGCATGTCCCTGAAAATCCTTTGCACCTCCACCTAGAACACACATACAGAACTGTGAAAAATCCAGACTGATTTAAAAAAAAAAAAAAAAAAAGTGTCTGAGGATCTGCCGTGTTAACCTTGTCCGCTGGGCAGTATGGGCGTATACAGTAGACCGCCGTCATGGGAGGATGCCTGAACAAGTCTCTGTTTCCGTGGCAAGGCAGCATCCTCTGCAAGTAACGTACAGTATGTTCATACACATAGAAATACTTAAAGCTCACATATTACACTCATTTTCAGGTTCAAATGTGTAATTTGTGTTTCTCCTGGAAACTTTTTTCATGGTGAAGGGAAAATATGGTGAGGGAAAATAGCAGATATTTTTATGATGTATGGGGAAAAGGATTGGTTTCAAATATTTTGTATGTCTTCTGACACTGATATGTTACCTGGAACTCTCCAGAGAGGCCTCCTCTGAAGCCCCACGGTTCAGGATCGTTGTTCATCAGCTGGGCTGAGGGCTGAGCCTGTCCTCCTATGAAAGGCAATACAACTGATGCAATAAAGTCATGTGTCTTCTAATGACTCACTTAAAGTTTGAGGCCCAGAGGCACAGCTTCCTGGATAGATCTTTGTACTCTGACCCCCACTACAGGACTGTGATGATCTCACCTAGAGTTTTCACATAGGCTCGAGCCAGCCCGACCCCGCTCTTGATGTCACAGATGTAGTTGTAGAGGTCGTACAGAATGCTGCGGTTGGGGGCGTTGGACAGACGATTGAACATCTGCACCACCGCCTCGCACGTGTTGTCAAACTGCTGCGCTCTGGAGCACCACTCCGCTGACTGAAAAGCAAAAGAAAAAATCCACATTAAGGCAACATTATCAGCTTTTCAAAACAAAATTATCACTTTTAAGGCTTTTATGGGGATAGCTCCAAAATGTATAGCTGATCTTCTTACCCCGTACAAGCCTAAACCTGAGATCCTCTAGATTAAGGCTATTCCTGCTCATTCCCTGTTCAAACCTCAACACTACAGGGGACCGGGCCTCTCCTGCTCGGGCCTTCAGCTGTGGAATGACCTGCTGGAGGAAATTAGGGAAGCTAACACAATGTCCTATTTTAAGTCTCTTTTAAAGACTCACTATTTTAAACTTGCTTTTTTTCCAATGTATTTGACTAATTTATTTGTTTGTTTATTATGTATTTTTTATTTAGTTTTTTCGCATCTTAATATATTCATTATTTGCTCATTGTCTCTTTAAATCAATGTGAAGCACTATGTAACTTGTTTTTGAAAAGCCCTTTAGAAATGAAGGCATTATTATTGTTTAATAAACACACACACACAAGCACACACACCTGGTCTGTCTTTGTGGTGGCGGCCAGGCTGTGGTTCTTGAGCCAGTCCAGCTCGTGCAGCATGGTCCTGGCTGTAAGCCCGTGTTGGTAGGGCAGGTAGAAGAGGTCTGACAGCAGCCTCAGGTCCTCCAGGCTCAGGGGCTCTGCTGTGTACAGAGGGTTCTCCCCAGGCCCAGGAACATAGGAGCTGTCTCCCACGTCTGTCTGCATGGGCTCCTCCTCTGAACAGTCCTTCTTCAGACCTGGAGGGACAGGAATATCAACTAAACGCCTTGTCTTAATGCCATTCGCACCCCTGTCTCTGTCTTCTGATGTCAGTGAAATGTTATTAAAAAGGTATGTTTGGTGGCTCTCTACCTCCAGGTTGATGGGTGCTCATGAACTCCTGCAGCCAGTCAGTGAGAGCCAGGGTCAGGGCTTCCTGGGGGCTGTAGCAGGGGTCATACTCCTCATCGTCTGCAGATGGAGGTCAGAGAGAGTGAGACACAACGCAAAACTCCATTGTTGTGCATCGAGGCTTTTAGCACTGAACTTTATTTTATTTTAAGTCAGGATCCCAGTGTTTCCAAAGTTATTATATGTAACTTAACCTTTGACGTGAACAGGCAATGTTAGACCCATGAACTTAATAACTTCCCACGAACGTAATAAACCGCAGACGTAATACAAATATGCAGCTTGTGTTGTAATGATCCCACAAACCTTATAACAGTTGCCTTCCACCAACGTAACATGTCATTTCAGGTTCAATTTAAGAATATTTTTTTTGGCATTTTCAATTCTTTATTGATAGTGTGGAGACAAAGATGAAAAATTAGGTAGAGAGGGTAATGACATGCAGAGAACGACCAGGGGTCGGACTCATACTGGGTCTGCTGTGAAGAGGACTGAGCCTCTTTTGGGGGACGCTCTAACCACTACACCACGAGCGCCCCTCGTAATTTCAGGTTTCTAACGTTCAAGGGAAGTTATTATGTTTGAGGTTCTAAATGGCAATCACAATTTTTTTTTTTTTTACTGCATTCAATATAAATATTATACCTTCAATGAAGCGTCAGAACAAGCAGATAGTGTTTTTGATATTGTAGATTTTGTCTTTTTGTCTGAAGCTATGCAGCCAATCTCTCAAAAATATATACCGGTATATGCCAAAGCTGATGGATAAAATAAAAAAAGGCAGCCCAGAGAGTGTTATTACGCTCACCCATCTCCACATCCCTCGCTTCTCCCTCAGCAGCTGTTGCTTTGCACCATGTAGCCAGGGTGTGGATGGCCACAAAGTTTGGGTAGAACTCACAGTTGGGGTTGGTGAGAACTCCTCTCAGTTTGGGAATCAGCTTGGTGGGACGATCCTATACAGGAAAATACTTTGTGAATTATTTCAGGATAGATTAGCGGAGTTTGGAGTACTTCCAGACATCTAAAAATACTGCCTTGTAAAGGTTTACCTTAAAGGGTCCGAGGAAAAGTCTTTGGGGGTCGTAGTCGTTGGCGTGGATGTTGTCCCAGATGACCGGCGCCCTCTTCAGGACGGAGGACACCTCTTCTATGGACTCCACAGAGATTCTGTGGGATACCACTTTGGGACCTAAATATCACAAATTAGAAGGAGAAAAAAAATGCACTGTGCAGTAAAGAACAAAAATGTAAATACAGGTTGATTGAGATGGTGATTGAGTGGAGCCTTTACCAGTCCAGAGTATGTCTATCCCCGGCAGGAGCTTCTCACCCACAGTGTGCAGGTAAGAGGACTGGGACACGTTGGGAGTACAGAAGGCAGCACAGTAATCTGGAGTTACAGGGACAGTACAAGGGTGAATGATGGGGGAAAAACAGAAAGACAAAAAGTAGATAGTGTAGTGTATATGGAAACAACTGCAGCAGTTTTAAGGCGCCCTGACCTGTGGGACAGAAGAGGAAGGTGTGGGGTTGTCCCAGGTGCTGGTACACGGCGTTGGTGATGTCCACCTGAGCGTGGGCAAAGGAGCCAAAGGCCTGCTTATCAGCCGGACACATCTCCGTCTCAATGTCGTCAAAGAGTAGAGAGAAGGAGCTGCAGCCAAAGCCCTTCACCTGAGGGACAAGGTGGAGTCCTGTCATGTGACTGCAGTGTATCAAACACTTCTATCTTTATTTATTGCTTTACATGCTTCATGTTTCATGTTAAGGAAGACACGGCAGACAAAACATTGTTTTTTCAAGCACTGGTCATTTTTGATATTTTTGACTTATTTCACTTCGATAACATGTCTTCTTTGATATTATTATTATTATTATTATTATTATTATTATTATTATTATTATTATTATTATTAAAAAACAATGTAACCAAAATCTGTTCTGTAAAAACTTTGCACACTAATATGTTATGAGAAATGAAATAAAGATTTTGACTGTTTTTTCGATTGTTGGGGGATCTAATAAGGTGCAAATTCACCAATAGTTGGTTAGATGTTTAAATTTCCATATTATTTCGAACATTTCTGTAAAAAAAATTAATTATAAAAAAGTATTGTTTTGATGTTAGTTGTCAAATGGCAAACTTTCATGATGACTATAATATATATAAGTAAAGAAAGGTTACCTTGTTCACTTGCAGTGTTTAACCTTAAATTAAGTCGTGTCCAAAACCAACAAAGAGAGCTAATACGGCTTACACCCTCCGCCTTCATATCTGCATACAAAGCCTTACCTGATCCAGCTTTCTCTTCAGGGCGGCCACCTCTTTGGGGTTAGAGAAGGTGACGTCCAGGCCAGGGGAGATGGCGTAGATGAACTCCACATTGTGCTGCTTGGCTGCTGATATCAGGGCAATGAGTTGTTCTTGGGAGAAAAAAGGAGAAGGGATGAGAAAATAAATCTTACAAAAATATAATACATTTTTCTCACGGGTGCAGAAGCAATTGTTTTTGTGTGGGAAGTAAAATGGTGCACAAAGCTCCCAGTTTGGATTCACAGGCAGTAATCAGTCCTTGTGCCCAGTTCCAAGAAACAGATGACATATGTCATTGGTTCCATAGACACGGAGGGGATGTGGAGGTGTCTCACTCACCTGCCTCCTCAGCAGAGTACAGGTCCCTCCAGTACATCCGGTGTTTGTAGTCGTCCTTGGGGGCGTACAGGTATGTGTTCAAACCCCACTTCTGTTCTCTGTCAAACACCAGCAATGAACAAACTATCCCATCACGTGTGTTACTCTCAGTAATTATATTAGGAGAAATGATGTTGGGGGGGAAAGGGGATCAGTAATAATCAGTGGATTATAGGCTCTTGGAGAAAGCAACACCTCAAGATTTGGGTAACTGTTACTTAGGCAAGATTACTTCATGTTTGACCAGATAGGCCTATAGTTTGTTTGGTGTTGTTGGTAACCTTATCTCCTGGACACAAATGAAGGTGGACTGGGGACAACACCCAATAGGAAGCAAGGGTCATTTTTTAAGACTAGGTTCTGTTTTAGTACACATACCTTTTAAACAGCTCCGTTCTTTGCTCCATAGTCCACGGCCGCCCATAAAAACCTGCATTAAGCAAAGGTCAAGTTATGCACCAAATGCTGTCACCTTACCAGAAGTGATCAATACAGTACATGATTGACTATCCTGACTGCATTTTCTACTAAATCTATCTATAAGGTAAATCTTTGATAGACTGCAGCCTAATGTGGAGGTTTACATCTTGATTTAAAAGCTGTATCCAGTGTCCTAAAGTGGATCATATGTGGGATCTGGGCCCATAGTGGTCCATGCTGGTGAGCGTGCGCCTGGTCCCAGTGTGCTCACCTTCCACTACTCCACTGATGAACCTCCTCTCATCAGTCCCCGGCTTGGCATCACTCGGTTTCGACATGGTTCAGTGTTGAGTGGTCGTCTCTCTCTCTCTCAGTCTCTGTTCTCAGTGCTCACAACTCTGCCAGTCATAGCTTTGTATGCCAACCTTTAATTTGATTGACTTATATGATATTGCACCGTCCTCTCACGCCTGCGCATAACAGCAGTAGCCTCTGAGCACCGGGAGCATTGAGTAATACGAAGTCTAAAGTCCAAAGTTGTTAAGAGCGAATTAGAAAAACGGGTCTTGTTGTTTTGTGATGACAGGGGCTCACCATGTCCATGGGGCTCACCTCAGACGGTTGAGAGCGTGCTACATCCGGGTGAACGTCTTAAAGGGCCAGTGTCCCTTTAGCTTTAAATGGAAGGATCACCTGAAAACACGGAGGCCTCAGTCACCATCAGAATCACAAATAATTTATTGATCCCAGGGGAGAAATACTAAAAGTACTAATACTCCAATGTAAGAATACTCTGTGAAAAGCAATGTATACAAAAATAAAACAAGTTATTAGAAGTTAAAGTAGGCCTAGAGATAGAACAATGTCCAGTGGCTGTAGCCTAAATGGCCAACTATATAATTAGGCTATTATTATATATTACTCACAAATCAAGTTAAAAGCAAGATCTTACCGTTGTAGTTGCTGGGAGTTCTTTTTGAACTATTTTGTGTAGAATTGAATGGATTATTCTGCACAGTTGCTGGAGCCAGGGAAAGAATGAGCACAATGACTATTGTGATGGAAATAAATATATTTCCTGTGGGTTTTTTCCAGTCTACTACTTCAATAATGTTCCCCATTGTTTACGGTCTTGTGACACATTGTCTTTTTAAGTAATTGATGAGAGAAAACAGTATAGTTTATTCTAGTTTCCTGAGAGAATCAACTTATTGAGTAAACCCCTGTATAAATATTCTGGCTGGCAACAGAATGTTATCAGACTCTGGAACCAACTTTTGGTGAAGGAGCGGACCCTGCTCGGCCGAACAGTTTATTTTTGTTTCGAGACTGTTTGTTTTATCCTTTTTTATTAAAATACATAAAACTCAGTTGAGTTTGGTTCTTTTTCTTACAAGGTTGTGGATATATCAAATTTCCATAACAACTATCTCCTATGCTGGCTCCGTTTCATTTATACATGCTAGGAAGCCAGACCAAGGAGCCCGTTTGGGACGGAATAGGCCCAAGTAGTAAGAAACTTGAATTGGAGTACTTAAAATGAATCTTATCAGTTACACCTTTGTTTTCTGTTGCACAATTGTCAGCCATCAGAAAGGTTTACAAAAGGAGCAGCAAAGTTGATGCCAGACCAAACAAAGGTACCTCAGGCAGAAATACAGGATGAAATGTTAGATGTAGCCACATTGAATCAGCATGTTATGTCACTGCTTTGATATTTGATGGGGCTGTCCTAAAGCGTAGAGCACTGATGAAATTGCTGACTACACTGGAATGATAAAAAATGTTGAGGATCTGAAGACAGTAGAGCAGATGACCAATTTTGATTAAATAAATGTTAAGTGTATGACTGGCTTTATAGGGGGCGTGCAGAACAAATTGGTTGGATGTTGCAAGATAGTGACAGTCAGTAAACTTGCAGCAAACTATGCAAGAAACTAAAACAATTGGAAAGCAGAAAGATACAGAGCTGGGAGCAGAAGCATGATTCAGGGACACAGATACATTATTATTATTATACTATCTATGATACAGAGGGGTAACTTCAAACCTATTAATAGTGAAAGCAACAGTTTGAGGACTTAAACTTCCTTCGACAATTAATAGCCTTTATTTTGTATATACAAATATAGAAAAACTTTCAGTGTTAAGGAATGAACATCAGAAATCTTTAGTGGGTTCCACTAATAACATGTTATCAAAGTAAACATGCTACATATTTCTATGTGTAAACTGTACACATAATCAGAAACTGCATGCATATTACAGCCAGAACATGCAAAAACTACTACTGTACAAACGTTTGCTACATAAGTGTGAGCATCAGGCTCTGAGGTTTCATCTGGGCCACATCCAGCCCTGTGTGTACATCCTCCCATACGCTCTGCTACCTCTTTATTCCTCTCTGGGCCTGTTTCAGCAGAGAATCAAAGTCCAGGTCCATACACTTGCTCTTGGTAGGAGACGGTTCTGCGTCTTTGTTTGCGTCTGAAGAAGAGAGACACATTCACTATTCTGTTCCCATTAAATAAAACAGACAGTGTTCAAAATAATTTCGACAGTAGTACTGAATATCTAGAATATAGCTGTGCAAGTAACACTTTGTTTAGTTCAAAATGTACGAGGCAGCTCTCATCAGGTGGCACACCACATGTTCCAGTGGATTACTCAGATGCCTCACTTTGGCTGATAGGGTTTCCTAGCAACTCGATCTGCATCTGACTGTTTAAATGAAAAACTGAGATCTTAAGATGTACGATTCCTTCTTTCTGTCCATCTTAATGGGGTGAAGCACCTTTTATATTTTATAATAAAGTTTACTATAGCAGTGTAAGAAAGGTGTTGATTCAACTAAGTACAACATACATTTGCTGCCTTACCATTTAACCGTTTTATTTTCAGTTTCGCATAAAAACAAGAGAAAAAAAGTCTTCCAATTGCACTGGTTTAACCAGACAGGTCAATTTGAACCACCAACTGTTTATCTACTTACCATATTGACACAACAGTATCATATCAGAAAGCAGCATTCATTCACATTTAATTCTGTATTTTTTTGTTGTTGCACATTTTGGCTAATGATTGAATCAGTTCATTTACACTCTACCAGGATGAGAAAGTTGCTGTTCAACTTAAACAACGTAAATATTTGCGTTCACTATAGTAATGTAATGTACTGGACTGTTTGTGGCCTCGAGTCTCACCAAGATCAGCGTAGTCTGAGTTACAGAATTGTCTCCTTCCACCAAAGCAGATGTCAAACGGCAGCTCGTCCGGCCGGCGTAGTTTGCTGCTGTTATCGATGGCTGCAAACGCATGTTTCATGTCGTAGAATGTGACAAAGCCGTAATGGTCACTATGGAAACCAAAAGGTGTAGGTTTTAATACTGATAAATACAGAAGAAAGAAAATGGTAGAAAAAAGGAAAAGAAAAACTATTTCAAACATCATTTTAATAACACATACCCTCTCTCTCTAAAGTGAAGCGACACACATTCCACTTCTCCAAACTGGGCGAAGCGTTGCCTCAGCTCATCGTGTGTCATGGACCTGCAGATGCGGCCGACATACACCACCCTGCGCTCGTCCTGGGAGAAGATCCATAATGAATCACTACTCAGTACTCCACCAAAGACCAACACACACATCAGCTGACATGTTCCTAGTCTTATACTCACTATGGCTTTGAGCTTCTGAATCCTGATCTCATGCTCTCTCCTGAGCTTCCTGGACTCTCTGCTGCTGTGTGGATAGTGAGTTTGGATTAGAGGAAAACAGCGACTAAATTTACCTTTGTGACTTTTGGAGTAAGTGATTCTGAAAAATGCTTGATGTCAAAATCAGTGAATATCTTCTCATGATCCACTACCTCTTTGTACCTTGAAACACATCCAGTGTTAATAGACAGCCAAGGCTACGTAAATGGGCATGTTGCTTGCTATGGTGGGCCCCTTTGTTTACATACCAGTTTACAGAGCCTCAGCTGGAGGCTGGACAGGTCATGAGGAGATATTCACTGATTTTGACAACAAGTATTATCCAGAATCACTGACACAACATTCAAACCTGCCCTCATTGACTGACCTGTTAACATCTCTCCGCCGCCTGCGGTAAAGCCGCGGTGATGGGGAGCGAGATCTAGAGTGGGACCAGGAGCTGGATCTGGAGTAAGACAGCCTGTAGCGGCGAGGTGGGGAGCCAGAGGAGGACGAACATGAGCTGCTCTCTGAACGCCTGTGACGGCGCCTGCAGGACGGACAAGTTCAGAATTAGGAATGATGCACAAAGTGGACAAATTAGAGACTTATATATTGGACATGAACACAGGAGGGGATTACTTTTGTCTTTTTGGAGAAGGAGATGCAGAGCTGGAAGAGCAGGAGGAGGAGGTCGAAGATGAGGATGAACAAGAGCTGGAGTCAGAAAGGGGAGATCTTCTCTGATATCTCTTTCTCTCCCTCCCTCTGTCGGGAGGGCTGGGTGGAGGTGTGGGCAGAGTGCTCAGGGCTGCCTTTTCTTCTGTAGAAATGCATTCTGTGGGACAGTCTGAGAGCTGGGTTGTCTCTGATCTGAGATGCTGCATCGCAGACTTTGCAGAGTTATCAGCAGCCCTGATGGTGGTGTTAACTTCACAGGAGGAAGTCTGTTTTTGGCCTTCAGCTGCAGCACTTGGCTCATGGGTGGCCACCTGCAACTCTTCAGTGGTTTTGGAAAGCGGTTTGGAGGCTCTGCAACGCTGAGAAGCACTCGTAGACAAGCGATCCACCGACCCGCAGTAATCGTGATCGGAGGATACAGCTGAGTGTATGTGAGCGGAGGGGAACTCTGAGAGGTAACTGTGCGTCTTCTTGGACGGGAGAGGGCGGGGGTCGATAATCTGGATGGCCTTGGACGGAGGATTTCTGCGTCTTGCTGGCAGATCTGGGCGAGTGCTGAGGACGATTTCAGTGCCGAGGGGCTCGGGGATGTCCCCACCCTCCGACGTTTGAAGATGTGCTAGATTCCCGGGTGGTTCTGAAGTGCTTAAAGGTCTTAGTGTTGCCACAGGGGCTGTTCTTACAGGCTGAACTCTGTCCAAGTTTCCATCTGTTGGTAGGTTTGACGGTGAAGTAGCAGTAACAAGTTTGGGCTTCACTCTGTCCTCTTTAGCTGAAGGAAGGAGCATAAAAAGAGGGACATAAGAAAATTATATATTCATGTTACTCCAAGAACCATGTCATATTATAATAAGCTGAGCCAGAAACCATGTCAGTTTGGGCAACAACAAAAAAACAGACAGTTGAGTGTTATAAGCCATTGGATCACTCACCTTGTGTCTCCTCAAACTGTTCCAGCAGACTGGTCAGGTCTGGGGCTTCTATCCCTGATGAAGAACAACACACAGACATGAAAAGATTACCTTGGAATGTTCTGTTTAATTCCCAGGCACCTCTTATTTCCTTTGTCACCACAGCAAACTAAATGAATGTAGCTTTAGTGCCTCCACTACGTCGGATTTAACGGCCATGTTTCAAAACTTTACCTGAGTCAGATGTCAGAGGAGGTGGTGGCTCCCCAGGCAGGGGTTTACTGTGGGGAACCTCTGCCAATCTGGTCGTCTCCTTCGTTGGTGCTGTAACAGCGACGGGAGAAGGCCACTGACTGGACAGAGGACTCTTTGGTTGGGACTGGGTTTCATTGGGCGGGTTGGGGCTGCATTGTTGAGGCTGTGGTTGCTCACGCTCTAAAGAGGATTTGATCTGTGTTGTAGTTGGGCACAGTGCTGGAGATCTAGAAGAGACACCTGGAGAAGGCTCAGTCAGTTTGGATTTCATTTCCTGGTTGTTAAGTAGCAGAGTGGAGGGCTGTGGATGAAGAGATGTGCCTGAGGATTCCTTTTGGAGTTCTTGAAAGTGCGTGGTGCTGTCCGGGTTGGAGTCACTGTTGAGGATCTCAGCGGATGGTGATGGTGTTTGTCTGTGTGGCAGGGGGAGGAATACAGGATTTGGGGGATCGCTACTGACCAGTGTCGTTTTCTTTAGTGGACTTTTTCTGCTTTCGGGCGCAATAACATTTTGGTAAGCTGTGACGATTGGCAGAGGACTATCGGGTGAGATGATTTGGGATTGTGTCCTTGAGCGTTTGAGTCCGCTGCGGCGTAGCTGTGTGGATGTGTTGGCCTGTGAGGGGTGAGGCCTGGGCCCAGCAGAGGTGCGCTGGGTCTTGTGACCAGGAGCTTGAGGCCTGTGGTGCTGATCGGCGACACTTCTTCTGCTGTCTGGGTGAAGGTGTGCCATCTTTGGTCCACAGCGGCTTGGGTTTTGTCCTTGTAAACAGAGGATGGGGGTCAGCTCCGTGGGGGCCTCGGACAGAGAGGGCCACTTTGTGGTGTAGTTCCCCTGTTTCTCCACCAGGGGCTGCCTCTTTAGGCACAGCTGTCTGTACTGTTGGAGGCTGAGTGACTTGGCCTTAGTCTCAACTTTAGGAGGCAGGAGCTCAGGACTGTTACTGTCCACTTCTGAAGGCAGTGGTTGGGGTTTAAGTTCTGAGCCAGTTGGATTTTCAAGTGCTTTTGTGCTGCTCATTGGACTCGGCACAGTTTCACTCTCATTCAATCCTTTTTCCACCGATTCATCCAATGAAGCAACTTGAACAGGACCAAAGCTCACCCTTTTCCTCTCTCCGGATGGCGGAACTCTGGACGAGTTTCCATTCAGCAACGCACTCTTCAAGAGTTTGCCGTTATCTTCCTCCGTTGTCTCTTTTACAGATACTTCATCGTCAGACACAACATTAATCTCTTCGTCACTGTCTTCAGAGGGCCTCTCGTACTTCCACACCTCCTCCTGAGAGAATACGGTGCGTTTGTCCCCGTCCTCCTCCACATGCAGCCGGAGACAGTACGAGTGCATGATCCTCACCAGGTTGACCAGAGAAGTGGAGGTGAAGACCTCCACCTCTGCCTCTGCTTTCTTAGTCTTGGAGTGAAATAATGCTTGGCTTTGTTGTTTGAGCAGCTGTCGAGGGCCTCTCCTCTCTGTTTTGTTCTCCACTTTCTTTTCTCCGTCAATCTTAATTGTGAATGTTGCTACATTTGGAGATTTGGATCTTGGTCTCAGTCTTTCAGCAAGTGATAGTTCCTGAAGAGAAGAGAGGTGAAAAGGACACATTTAGATCCAAAGGGTCTGATCTTTTATCAGCAGAAAACATTAAGATGGGAAATCACATATTTCATACAACCAATCGAGGTATGTGGCTCATCTTTAAGCTATCATGTTACATGTACCGTATTTTCCGCACTATAAGTCGCAGGCGTTATAATGTTTAATTACCATATGTAAGAGTTTGTGCACAGAGGAGATTGTCGGGAAAGAGATGGCTGCTTGAGGAAGCTCCCATTTATTAACATTTCAACAAACAAGTTGCATATTTGCATAACGTACGTAAGTGTTACCATTTAGTGCAGTAGTAGCTACTAGGGATGGGCACGAGTATTTTTCGCTACTCGTGTGATCGCTTGCATTCCTCGAGGATCAATCGAATCCTCGTTTTTTCTATTTTTAGAACGCAACGCATCTGTCTACAGAACAACGGTTGACCGCAATAAAGCGCTCAATGCTTATGTCAAACAGTCACAGTTGCCATATGATATTAAGGATTTTTTTCTACAAGTTTAAAACACATTTTCCTCGCTGAAAGTCATTAAATAGACGGGCCACAATTTAAACCGATCCAGTAGGTCTGCGATGCGGAGAAAAAAAGAGTGGGCTGTAGTTGTAACAAAAAAAATTGCCTAAGTCACCATTTAAAATAAGAAGGGCAGCAGATAATATAAAATGATTGTCCTACAATTTAAATACATATAAATAACTCACCAAAGCAGATAGTTGTAGGCCTATATCCAACCGCGTAATGCTCACTCCGTGTCCGTGAATAATTACCGCGACTAATTCCTCATTAACGGAACGTTGCACCGGTCGGTTTTTGAATCTTATCTCCATATTCCCTATTGAAGGCTTCTTAACTGTTGTTGGCTCGGAGCGAATGTGTCTGAAGTAAGCCTTGCTTCTTCTTTTCTTTCCAAGCGGAGAGCACCTTGCATGCTCACCTGGAGTCTACTCAGTACTAACTGAGAGTAACAGGTGTCATCTCCCCTTTTTATAAACGTAACTTTATCATCTGCTTTGAAATAATTGGACAGTTATATTCCTGAAAATGTTCTGGAGAAAGGAGAGACCGTGTTCAGCTCTGCGGTGCTGTGGAGAACACAGGCTGCGCTGTGGTGGCACGCAGGTGGCAGTTATTTGCAGTTGATGTTTGACACAACGCTCAGTTTATTGCACTTGCATCAAAATATTTAATTTTGTTAAACTTTATTTTATCCGTTTTGTACACGTATATAACATTCTTAAATAGGGGCGGCCGCGGCCCGCCGGCCTAAAGGCTACAGACACAAAAATAAAAAAAATATTTTCCTCATCCACCAATCGAGTTCATTTGAAACGAGGAGTACTCGATTATTAACGCCCATCCCTAGTAGCTACATAACATATACTGTGCTATGTAATAATGGTAAGTGGAATTTGTGAAATAAATTTGAATTGAATTTTTGTTTCTAAATAAGTCATTTTAGGCTTGTGTTTCTTGTTCCTGAGAGTGAAGCCCACCACTGCATTGTTCTCCCTGCGCTCTGGGTGGGTGAGGAGCTGGGTGTCTGGCAGGCTGTCAAAGGGAGACAGAGTAGCGTCATCATCCTCCACACTGTCCAGCATCTCAGTCAGAGCCGACAGCAGGGTCGCACTCTCCTCCATCGCTCCACTCTTATCCTGAAAGGGTTCACCAGAATCCAGGTTTATTGATTTATATGTGACACTCATGTTCTACCAACATCGTTTGCATTAAAAAAATTACCCTAACTCATGTGGAGAAATTAGTAAAAGATGGCATATTTTACAGTTACTGCTTTAATTCTGACCTCTGATGCCACAGCCGAGTCTTCAAAAATGGCCAGGATTGAGTGATCCATGCAGGACTGTGCGTCCATCTCCACACCTTCCATGTCACGTCGACACAGGACCAACTACAGAGGGAGACACAGACATCGTATTACATCCATGCATCGTGAACTTGTGCGCCCTTTGATCTGGTCTGTGTGTGACCAGAAGCTGAAGCTCAAAGTTACTTAGCATTAATGGGAGGAGCTGCCAGTTCTGATAAATACATAATACTCACAATACAGCCGCGGAAAAAAACCTTAGTAATAAGTTATTATTAATAAGACATTACAACTTTCTTCGTTCATAAATTGGTCTATGAAACTTCTGACTATGGTGAAAAATGCAGAAATACATTTATAAAATAATCCAAGTTCACATATTCAAACGTCGTGATTGGACAGATTGACGGCACAAAACCAAAGATAATCAGTGTGCCATCAGTGGAGACTATGAAAACCAACATCTGAGAGAAGCTGGAAGGAGCCAAGTGAAATGTACTCATGTTTGCTAAAGAGGGCCTAAACTATCAAATTGATTGCAGATTAATTTATTTTTACTAGGCACATTGTTTAATTACCTATACTACCGGTACTGTTTTCTGTTTAGTTAAAGCGGGCTTTGAAACTTATTTTGTTATTTAAAAAGGTAAATGGGTAGGTAGGTATAATAAGCCTACACATTTCCAGTCAATGTTCTCAATACTATCAGTGGTTCTTGAGAACCGGGACAAAAGGTTGTCTTCCATATGTAACTGCTGTTATGTTTAAAACTAAAAATATTTAAAATTGTAGATGTTATTAGGAATAAAGAATAGAATGTCTGGAGCACAATTATACCCTTAAATTTAATTTTATCATTACTATGTCAAATATATGACACTTGTTATCTTCTCACGACGTCCAAAACAGTGTGTCCTCAGAGAAGGTTTCAATCTTTCATATGCAATAAAACCTATTAAAAATGTACTTTAATGATTAAAAATAGTTTTCTTTTCATCAAAAGCAACACAAAATAATCTCTCATATCAATAAAAACAGTTTTTCTATAACACATTCATGTTTTATAAGGTTTCTAAGTGGTGGGACCACTTTAGGTCAACAAGACATTTAATTAAAATGTAATAAAATTAGGCGAAATAAGGGGCAGCTGACACTTTGAAGGACCTTCTAATTCTACCTCTGCAGAGTACATTAAAGTCAGACAGGCTCTGATAAGTGTTGTAGTCTAAGAATATTTTACATTCCGAATCTTGAAAGTCCTGTGTCACAACCATATGTCAACACCGACTAACAATTTCTGGAGTTATCTGACATTTTTGATCAGCTTAGCTCAGTAGCTTAGTATATGTTGGATAGGCCTACATACATGTAATTTAATTTGCCGAAACATAGGGTTTGTATTTTTTCAACATTGCACCCTGTTTTGTCCCACTTCTCAAGAATCACTGCTATAATGCATGTATTCTGCTTTGATAACATGGACCAAAATAAATACATTTGGCTACATTCATAGACACTTTTTATATGTAAGGACCAAAGACTGTATATTAGGTAAAGACCAGCAAACAAGCTGTCAGAGAGCAACTCTTGACAAGTTTTATGGGGGCAAGGTTAAGTAGGAAGCAGACCAGACTCTACAACGGAACTGAACTATGGGTACACGAGGCAGGTCACATCCTGCACCACCACACTATCTTTAGGAAGAGGAGTAAAGTGGAGCCCTCTGGGTTGGTCATATTATAATTTAGAATTAGGCATTTAATTGAAAGTAAAGCGGTTTGCTGCAGTCTCTTTCATGGAACAACTCAATAAGGCTAAAACAGTAATACAAGGGCGAAAGAGTTGGCGAATTTTGAATGTAAAAAAGAGTGATACGAGTAGTCAGTGAGCAAGCAGGACAGTGCTGACCCAGGGTGCAGCTATAGCTGAACATCTTGTACTTTAGGAAATGAGCCGGTCTCCCTGTCTGTGTCCACGGATACATCCTCGACAGTGTTAAACATGCACGAGGTGGTAACACCATCAACCGACGACGTGTCATTAAATTGTCTCTGGTCCAAATAACAGCTAAGCCAACTCCCTGGTCGCCACCTCAGTAGTACTACTACCTCGTTGCGGCCACGTGTCGGCATGCGGGCATGTGGCCTCGCTTGCAGACGAAATGCCTCATATTTAAAACCTCGAAACGCGCTCATGTGTAGCTATTGTGGTGAGGGATTAGCTCATGTAAACAAACCGGTACCTCGTTGGGAGTGTTGCTCGCCAGAAAGCCGCTGTTGTCGGCATTTAAATCGCAGTCTTCCCCCCTCCACCGCGCCGCCATCTTTGCTGCTTCACATGGCCCGCTGGCAGGCCTGACAGGGACACGTGGTCACTGGCTGCACGTGCGCGGAGAGCAGCACCGATCTGGGATCAGATTGACACCGCCAACCCATGTTTGTGGGTTTGAGGAGAGGAATAGAAATGAGATCCAAGGTCAGCTTTATGTATCTCGTAGTTCCTCGTTGATTATCAATAAGTTTTCTCTTGAATACTATCTACATTCATTATTTGAGCTGCAAATAAAATAAGACAATTTAATGCGTCGAAGAGTTTTTTAATTTGTCAAACTTGGCAATAAAGTTTAAATTGAGTCTAATTGAGGAACATTATTTCATAGCCTAGCCTGTCAACTAACAAGTAGTAGGCTAACTAGTGAACTGCTTTTTTGAACTGCCGTTTTATTTGATTTATATAGGCTATATCATGTTTACAATGTCAGTTAAGCCATGATACATCAGAATAATTGAAGGAAGAACTTTGGTTTTTAAATTTTTATTTATTTATTGTTCATTAGCGCCACCTGGCGTCCAAATGTAGGCTACACGTGTACTAACAATGAGGTGACGGTTGGTTGGTTCCATGGGTTGGTTCGCATACATGCAGTAGCAATAACCAAAATACTGGAGGCCTATCTGCAGATTAAAGGAATTGGGTTATTTTTGGCTTTCATTAAGTTAAAAAGGTTGCATTTTCAGACTGCCCCTTAAACTGTTTTATTATGTTTTAATGCATATTTGGATATGTAACAAGCATTAGTCATTGCAATATTGATGTGTTGACTTTATAGTGTGTGTACACACACCCTCCACCCTGAAACGGTTCGCTGTTGAGGCCTAACTACTACCCCAGCCTCACATGAAATGGCACCTACGTATAGGTCCAGATCTGCTTCTGTGCGTTTTGTTATAGCCTAAGTATTCAGGCCTCAGTTAGCATTTTCCATGTACACTAGATCATTATGATGGAATATGTTTTGCATTTACCGCTTGTGACTTACTGCACTGCTGAGGCGTTGCATGAATTATACTCTGCAGTCATGTGAATATGAGAACAAGTGCCACTTCATAATAAATATTATATGTATTTTTTAATTTTGTTTCCACTTCATCCTGGGCAGCTCCACACTGTGCGACCTTATATATATGATGAATAATTATTCTGAACATCGAAAATGAAATATACAGCCGTCTAAACCTGTATTTTCACCTGTGGTTTGCATTTCTCCCTCCAGCTGATAAAGACCCAAGATAGCACCAAACCTCATGCTCCAATGACGAATCATATGATGGTCTCTGGGTGGTTGATTACATTTACATATTCAGTAGGTCTTATATTACCCTTTACCCTGTTTCCAATTGTGCAGTACAGTTGTTACACTACACAGTATATCATTTCTGCAGGGGTTGGGAGTGTTGTTTGCTTTGTAAAAGTGCAACTAGTCATACAAGTCCAGCTTGACCAGCTAACTCACATCGTTCCCCAACACTCCTCAAGCCACACCATTGATCATTGGCAGTTAATAACTCTGGTTTTCAAATGAAATATGAAAACAAAAATCGCATCTCTATATACACTCACCGGCCACTTTATTAGGTACACCAGTTCAATTGCTTGTAAAACAAATTGCCAATCAGTCAATCACATGGCAGCAACTCAATGCATTTAGGCATGTAGACGGGGTCAAGAGAACGTGCTGAAGTTTAAACTGAGCATCAGAATGGGGGTTCAAGGTTGGTGCACGGCAGGATGGATCCCCATGCTTTCAGGTTGTTTATGCCTGATTCTGACCCTACCATCTGAACTTCGCAACTGAAATCGAGACTCATCAGACCAGGCAAGATTTTTTCCAATCTTCTATTGTCCAATTTTGGTGTGCCTGTGCAAATTGTAGCCTCAGTTTCCTGTTCTTAGCTGACAGGAGTGGCACCTTGTTGGGTCTTCTGCTGTTGTAGCCCATCTGCTTCAAGGTTGGACATGGTGTGCGTTCAGAGATGGTATTCTGCATACCCTGGTTGTAACGAGTCATTATTTGAGTTACTGTTGCCTTTTTATCATCTCGAACCAGTCTGCCCATTCTCTTCTGACCTCTGACATCAACAAGGCATTTTCGTACACACAACTGCAGCTCACTGGATTTTTTTTTCCTTTTTTGGATCATTCTCTGTAAACCCTAGAGATGGTTGTGCGTGAAAATCCAAGTAGATCAGCCCGTCTGGCACTATGAACCATGCAATGTTCAAAGTCACTCAGTGCAGTTACATGCAGACTCATAATCGGGTAAATAAACGAATAAGACCTGAACAGGACTTGTAAAATGCATGTAAACACCTTTATCCGATCTACTTCGCACACAAAACAGCACATTAACGGACAAGCGAAGTCGGATAAGAACACCTAGATAACTCGTTCATCGTCTGCATTCTACCTGCATGTATACAGGATCGCATATCGGAGTTTGCGTTCAGCGCTTGCTCGAGAGTACCCTGTCGGGGATTTCACAAGGAAGTGGAAGGAGCAACGGAATAAATAGTAGTGTTGTTGCCGAAAAGGAACCGGACGTGGCTCTATAACCACTTGTTGAAAGGGCTACAGCGCCACCTAGCAGAGCAGCCATGCTCCGGCCATTTATCCGATTCTCTGAAAGGCCATGTATACATAATACATGGCCTTTCAGAGAATCGGATAAATGGCCGGAGCATGGCCGACTCCACTACGCTAGGTGGCGCTGTAGCCCTTTCAACAAGTGGTTATAGAGCCACGTCCGGTTCCTTTCCGGCAACAACCCAACTATTTATTACGTCGTTTCCCCAGCAGGGATTCCGAGCAAGCGCAGAACGCAAACTCCGATGTGTGATTTGCGATCCTGTATACATGAAGATAGAATGCCGACTATGAACAAGTTATCTATGTTCTTATCCGACTTCGCTTGTTCGTTAATGTGCCGATTTGTGTGCGAAGTAGATCTGATAAAGGTGTTTACATGCATTTTACAAGTTCTGTTGAAGTCTTATTTGTTTATTTACCCGATTTAAGTCTGCATGTAAACACACTGACTGACTTAAACCTCCTTTCTTCCCCATTCTGTTGCTCGATTTGAACTTCAACAAGTTGTCCTGTCCAGGTACATGCCTAAATGCATTGAGTTACTGTGTTAATGTGATTGGCTGATTAGTTATATTTGTTAACAAGAAATTGAAATGGTGTACCAAATAAAGTGGCCTGTGTGTGTGTTTGTGTGTGTGTGTGTGTGTGTGTGTGTGTGTGTGTTCGTGTGTGCGTGTATATATATATATTTATAAAGTCAAAATCAGATTCCCCCAACTATTCACCAGTTTTATTCCCCCTGGAAACAGCTAGCACCGCTCTGACCAAAAGTGACAATCCACTGCCAGCATCCCTAAAGCTCACCAATTAACACTTTTAATCCTGTTTGTTTGAGTTTAATAGATTCTGCAATTTAGTTCATTCAGACAGAGCCAGGCTAGCTGTTCCCCCCTGTTTCCAGTCTTTATGCTAAGCTAAGCAAAAGCTAGCTCTGGATTCATACTAATTGGACTGATATGAAAGAGATGTAATCCTCTCATCTAACAAGAAAGCAAATAGGCCTATTTACAAAACTGTCCTTAACTTTGTCTTTAGAGCAAATGAGTAGACTTCTTTTAAGTCGTAAAGTTCATTCAGGGTCTCTCTGACTGCCAGTTATCAGTTATATGTGCCATTGCCAGTCATAAATAAGTACTCTATTCCTAATGGAAAGCTGGAAACTGACAGAGTGCAGCCAGTGTGTTGCATTATTAGCATGGCAAGATGGCGGACAGTAATAAATGAAATTAAACAAAGATTCAGGTCATGTCTGCTATCATTTTTTAGGCCATTGCAGAAATGGACTGAGGGATCCTGACTTTTATGTCCCCAAACAATAGTTCAGCTTAAGAACTCTGGGCCCCATAATGCAACTCGCTTGCGTCTTTCTTGAGACTTCCTCGCTCTAGTAACTGATGTATCTCAAACTCAATGCCCTCAGAATGGAACAATATGTTTTTCTGTAATAAATATAAAGTCTCCAATCCTATTCTGAACTAACCTTCAGGGTTATTTGCTCATTATACAACGATTTTCATAGACTGACCGTTCCCCCGTGTGACAAGTAAACGAGTGCCACTTTAACAGTTTCGAGAAGACACATAATGTGAGCTATCCCAGCATATAGAAGTGGTATGCTCTCAAAGGATGTATCAATTTGGCTATGTGGATGTTTTGTTTTGATCTCTTGTTAGTACACCTTATTAAGAAGAGCCGTCACATAGACTTAATTTTAAAGAGATATGGAGTGAAAACTACCAGCAGAGGGAGTTATAGCTTCAGCTGACAATCCTCGTGCAGATATCAGATCACCAGAGCAGACGATCACAATGCTTAGTTAACCTATCATGCATCATACTTCCTTGCTTGTTTTTTTCTCTTTCTCTTTTTCTTATGCACATTAGCTTTTATGCTGTTGTCATGGTCACCATGACCCAGGAGAGCGTAGCCCCCTTGCTGCTTGAAGGTATTTAAAAGTATAGATTTAGAGATACTGACTGATGACAGACTTTTATACATTTTGAGTTGCAGTCCCCCCCTGTACTGTAGTTTCCTGTTGGTGGGTGGATAAATACCCTCCAGCGGATAATATAGATTGTTGCCAGTGTGATTTACTTCCACCACTAGATGGGGGTATTGCACATCTCCAATTAAGTTCGGTTCACACTTTCTGCTTTTCTTTTGGCCCCTCTAAAGTTGTGAATGAGTTAATTCCATAGACAGTATATCAAATTTAAGGTTAATTCCCATTGAGCCGATTGCTCCATGCTAGCCACCGATCCCCCAATGGATTGCAATCGGATATTCATACATGAACATAATGAATTGAGGTTCATCTGGGTTATCTTGTATTATCTCACTGTTTGTTCCCTGTGACGAATATGGATGCGTCTGGCCTGTTATCTTGCGCATACCAGCGATGAGTTGACCTTTCTGCTGAATGTCATGGCGGGGCAGAGAGTCAATGACTGCTCTAGATTAGTCGGGAGTGAAATACGCCTCATTGACGCACACTTTAAACGCCGTGTCACACTGTGTTCCTCTTTATTTATTTTGATGCACAGGGGCCACTGAGTGCATACTACCCATCTGCTCAGTGTCCTCTATCTGTGCATCCTTCTTTTTGTTTTCTTTCCTTCACTTTATCCATTAATCCCATTTCTCCTATGCTATTGCTACATCTCTCCCTCGGCCCCCCTGCCCCCCTGCCTGCCCGCCACGCACACCTGCCTCCCCTACCACAACTCCTGAAACACATTACTGTCTGAAATGGGGCCAAAGCATCTTCCAGTCTCCGGCGGGTGAAGTGCGAGCGTGTTCACGAGTGTGCAAAGGCATGAGTAAAGTGTGTGTTAAGGGGATTGGAGGGTGTGCGTGTAATTGGGTCACTTTACTGCAGCATCCAGCTCCCAGGCCCCCCACACGCTCAGATGCCACACAGATTTAACCCCCCCCCCCCCCCCCCCACACACACACATACACACTTCTTGTTCACTGTCCCTTTTTCACTACCTTTTTTTTAGGGGGGGGGGGTTGAAATGTAAAAGGCACTCACTCACTTTTCAAACAGAGATTTTCCCTAAATCCCTGAAGCTCTGCAGAGTGCCAGACTTTACTCTCATTCTCTGAGGGGGAAAAGGAAGAAAATAATAAATAAAACAGTTTTTCTTTCATGTCTCTCACTCCCCTCTCTATCACTCCCCTCTCCCCCCTCTTCCTCTCATCCCTTCCTCATTCTTGACCTGCAGGCAGACTCCCACAGTGCTCTTTTGGCATGTTTGAATTTTTTAAAGAACCCAAGAGGTCCAACCAATCCGGTATGGATATGCTCTCCTGTTGCCCAAACACTTGCTGCTGTTTTGTGTATTACATATGAGTTATATGACTTCTTGGCTTCTCAGTCATGCTGTTTGTGTGTGTGTGTGCGTGTGCGTGTGCGTGCAAGCATGTGCACTTCTATGACCTCTCAGGTATGTGCAATGCCGGGAGCAGTGCGTTATTAAAAGGCAACAGCATTCTGATCTTTTAACATGACACCCTCTCTACAGGGTAAACGCAGCACACACAGACGTTACTTTGATACTGCTGGGCTAGGGAGTTGCGTTGCCGCCGTGTACACATTTGACTTTTTCTTCACTTCAAGTAAGTCTTTTTCTTTGGCTTTCACAGAGGAGAAGAGGAATGCCCTCCCACATGGCGCAGGGAACATCTGTTACTGAGAAATGAAGGCTGAGAAAGAGAAAGAGAGAGAGAGAGGAGGGAGGTAGGAGACTTGAGAGAGGAAAAGATAGGAGGTGGACTATGAACAAGGAAGCATATCCAGAGAGTTGGAAAGGGGAGGAGAGAAAGTGACAAGACATCAGCTGGAGGAGACCACCCTTTCTACAGGAACAGCAGAGGTGAGAGACAACTCAGCAGGAGGTATTGACCTACAGGTGCACACGTTTACGGCTAACATACGCACACAAACGCACTGAGCGCGGTAACAGAAGCCTGCATCAATAATGTAGCTGAGAGGAAACAGGATGCAAATTCTGCCTTACATAAGAGTTTACAGAGGGCCGGCTGGCTCAGAACAGCCTCTTTCACTCTCTGCTTCGCCCCTCAGGCTGGATGCACACAAGATTTCTTAAGCTAATTAACCATCACATTTGCCATCCAAACAACTTTTCAGGGGAAGTGTGCTGCAACAAAGGCATGAGAGCTGCGCTAGAGCCATTTTTAACTACAGCCTACTGACACAAGGTGATTTGTTTTTACTCTATGGGGCAACATTTTTGTAGTAGCATTTCTCCGCTTACTCTGTAACAGGCTTGTTGAAGCAGGCAAGGTTAGTTTTGCGCCAAAGTACAAATCCTTCAACATTAATGACCTGAGAACTGAACTTTGTCTCCACAGCTGTGGATAAACTGATATGGCTGAAGCTGCCAAGAGCCAAAGCACATTGTTGATCCAGGTCAAAGGGGTTGCATAGACATAATGGGAGTCTACGCACGGGACGTTATTAACCCTGGACAAACTAGATATGATAAACCAAATCAAAAGTTGAAACACTCTTTGGCTTGAAGCTGCACGTGACCCATACAACTTTATAAGATGATATAGGCCTACAACTTGTTGCCACTACCTCAAGTCAGATACAACCTTTTCTATTCAGATTTACTCAATATATTCCATAGAAAGACGCATATAAACATTAAGGAAAGCAAAAAGGAAGAACTGAGAAAACATTCATTTTAACGAAGATCAACGAAAATTAACGAAGTTTATTGTCTGGCAGCACAGCAGGAAACTGTGATACATGATTAGCTTAAAAAATGCTCTCCTGTTCTCACCTTCCTCTCTGATGCCTTTTCTTTGCCTTGTTGTTTTGTCTATTGTCTGTCTTTTATACGTTACCCTCCACCTCTTTAGTGTCTCAGTTACATATCTGTGTTATGTGGGCTTTGACTATTTGCTAACTGGCGAACCATCTGTATGTGTGCTTGTATATAAATACTAACGGTAAGGTGTAATACTGCTTTGAACACAGATTCGCTTGAATGTATGAACTTGTCAAAACTGTCTCTATGAAAATGTTAATGTGGGCAGATAAATTTGTGTGTGTGTGTGTGTGTGTGTGTGTGTGTGTGTAGAAGCTCATCATGCTTGCGCTATCCTTTTTCTGCCACATTGCCATGGCGACAGTGCCCTCCCGGGGTAATGGGGGACGAGTGCGCCAGAGCTATTTATTCTCTCTTTCTCCCTACCTCCCTCCATCCATCCGCTGCCCTCTCTTTCCCTCCGTCTTTCTCTCTCTCTCTCCTCGTCTCTGCCCTCTTCCTCCTGCAACCTCTCCGTCTCTCATGCCTCTCTCTCCCGCCTTCCTCTGCTCTTTCTTCTTTTCTCTGATTGGCTTAACACTCTCCTCCTTAAAATGAGACACTGTCTAATGAGACAGAGGGTGAGGAAGAAAGGGAGGGAGACAAAGAGCAAGTGTCTTTAAAAAAAGGAAGTAAAAATATGTGGGGGAGGCGATCTACGCAGACGTGTTCCTCTTTGCATGTAAAGGGACAACTTCTGTGATGTCATTTGGGAGGGAAATGGCACAGGATTGTCCATGTATGTATTCCTACATGTGGCTTTCTGTCTTAGCCATGTACAGGTGTGTGTGTACTGTTGTGCAGACAGGTGAGATATTAAAGGAAAATTAAAGGAACAACCTGAGTCAATGAGTGGACAAACATGTCAAGCAGGTGATCTGCATCGAACGATTAAGAGATTGACATCCCATCATGCTTTGTTGCAGTCTTAAAAGAGTGCTCACCTGACTCAGGTTTCAGTAGTTACAGTGACTAAAGTGAAGTCTACTTTTAGTTCTATTGGAAAGACTTGGGGACAGATATTGAAGTCAAAAGAGCACATTTGATGAGTGATGCTCATGCATTAGTTTGCTATGAAAGGAAAAACTGATGAGGAACTCTACCTCAGCATGTGATTAGACTGTCAGTCAACTATTACATAGAGAGCCATATTATAGGGTTACTGTGCATATCTCGCTCATTACAACCGCCAAACCGAGCAATGTGGCGAAGTAAGTAGGGCGGTTGTCAACTGTATTGCAGGGTCGGTGGTTCGATTCCCCACCACTGCTGAATGCTTGACCCCTACAGTGAGTGGATCCATGGGCTTTGTTATGCTGTTGGTGGAGAGGGATTTTTGTTACGGGCTTTTTACTGTAATGTAATGGTATTGGTTCACTAGTTCCCATAAAGGGCGGTGTCACTGCAAATCAATAATAAGTGAAATTACTGTTAATAATGCAATGGCCTTCATAGCAGATCTTAACATCTATGGGAGATTTTTGGACCGAAATGTTAGAAAGCGCTCTTTACCACCAACATCAAAACACTATATGAGGGATTAATTCTGAGATACTGCTGTCTATCACTCCAGTAAAGTTCAAGAGACTAGAAGAATTGATAACAAGGTGCACTGAAGCTCTTCTGTGAGAAAATGTGGTGGTTCCCAACTCCTTACAAAGACATTTTATGTTGGTCTTTCCTTTCCCTTGACACCTGTCTGGATGTGCATGCAGTGTCTTGGGGGTGTATGGGTATTTGGATGGAAGCGGTGGGCTCAGTTGGGGTCATGACCTTTTGAAATTGAAGATTTGAAAATCTTTGTACATACATTTGTACCTTGAAGTAGAGGGTCACCAATCTCTTTGACCTGTGTCTGTTGCTTACTTGGGACTCCAGGTTGTAGGGGCAATACAGTAGGCCTAAGGGTTGAGAATACATTTCTACCAGTAGCTGGTTTGCTAAGCTTAGCATGAAGACTATAGAAAACAGTGGAAAAAGCCATGGTTCTGTCCGAATGTAACAACATTCACCTACCAGCAATTTTGAAACTCACTTACAACAAACAACATGAGGTTCTACAGGACCAAAGGTTTTTTTGGGCCGGGGCACAGTAACACCTTCTTAGGCTACTGTTTATGTCCAGGCCAATCAGCTTCAAGCCAATTAGGTCCTACCGAAGATTTAATTCTTATAAAAATGGCTTCCATTTGGTCCCTGTCGTTTCGGAACTGTAGATTCTAGCAGATGTTATTCAGACCTGTGTAAAAAGTGCATTTGTTAGGGACTATTTTTAGCTGTGGATTAATATACATTTAGATTTACAGTGAGTTATAATGAGTATTTATATTAGCAGGATGCTACCCTTGAAAAAAAAACAGAAAAATTAAATAAGTTTCCGTGTTCATGTTGAGGAAGGAACACGTCTGAGGCTTTTGGACAATTATTGAGCTTGATTGCACAGAGGAATAACTGGATACACAGACAATACCTGTTATCAGGATCAGGCCATTGTCCATTTATGTCTTCTTTGGATTAATAAACAATGACAGAAATATATATAAAATATCACCAGACTTTCCTTAAGTGTCATCTTGTAAAAAACCCTGGGCCCAACAATTCACTCTCACACACACAAACAGGCAAACTTATGCATCTCACAGAGAAAAAATGACAGTGATGGGGGGGAAGATTAGAGCGCGACGCAGACAGGGGGAGAGAAAGGTAGAACAGAAGAAAGAGTAATAAGGAAAGAGAGAGAGACAGCGGGAGGGGGAGAAGGGAGGGAGGGAGAGCAGGAGAGATAAATGGCCGAGTAGACAGGAAGATGAGTGAAGCGAGTGAGCAACACTGTGTGGCACACTGCAGACAGAAAAGACTAACAGAGCGAGAGAGTGAATGGGCGAGAAACGGAGACAACAGAGAGAGGGAAAGAAAGCAGAGGCACGTCAACCCCCCCCCCCCCCCCCCCCCCCAACATCCCCTGCCATGTAGCAGACCTTTGGTGGATGGTAACAAGCCACTCGGATGGATGCAGCACACACACACACACACACACACACACACACACACACACACACACACACAGACATAGAGCCAGTTTTCCTGAAGATCATTTAGACCTTCATGACTGTGCGTGTGTGTGTGTGTGTGTGTGTGTGTATGTGTGTGTGATTGTAGCAGCAGCGGTGAAAAACAGCCTCTACATATTTAAAAGGAGGGAGAAAAGGATCCACATCACATGGTTGTTATTCTCTCAAATCTGCCTCTCAGGTCACTTTGACAGTCCACTTTCTCTCTCTCCCTTCCTGGCGCTGTCTCTCTCTCTCTCTCTCTCTCTCTCTCTCTCTCTCTCTCTCTCTCTCTCTCTCTCTCTCTCTCTCTCTCTGGAGCACTCAGCCTCTTGTTCCCTCCCTGTCTCTTCCTCTCTTTCTCCCTCTCTCCTCCCACCTGAGCTGTAATTTGCAGGGCTGATGAGGGTGAGGGCAGAGCAGAGGCAGGAACAGAATTCTTCTCACTCTATAACACACACACACACACAGACACACACACACACACACAAACACACACTCTGACGCGCGGTGTGATTCACAGTGTACAGCTACAACTGAGAGAATCCGATCCTTTGTGTGTGTGTGTGCTCTTTTTTTAACCTCTTCTTCCCCTCTTTTTTTTCTCTTTTTTCCTGCCTCGTCGTCACTCACTCACTCACTCCTCCCTCCCTCTCTCTTTGCTCCCTGGTGGTGTGTGTGTGTTTGTGTGTGTGTGTGTATGTGTGTGTGTGTGTGTGTGTATGTGTGTGTGAACCGTGGGGATAACAGACGCTCATGTGAGCAGCCTCAGTGGCGGCAGCAGTGACTGGTGAGAGAGAGAGAGAGGAGAAGAGGAAGAGAGCGGGGATAACGGGACCACCACCATCATTCTGATCGGATTCACACCAGACATGTGAGAAGATGTCCGTGGGCGGCTGCGCGTGTCCCGGTAAGTAGCTGCCGTGGTGATGGTTGCCTTTTAAACGACAGCCATGCCACCGCTGCTTCTCCTGTTGTTGCCAGCTGCTGACTTTTTCTTGTCCTTCTTTTTTGTTGTTGTTGTTGTTGTTGTTGTGGTGGTTGTATTTTGGTCGGTGAGTGCAGCCGCTGCCCGTGGGGTGACTGGGGCAGGGAGAGAGAGAGGCAGTGGAGAGAGGTGCCCCGAGGCCCCTGGGGCACTGTTTGCAAAGGCTCATGGGAGGTCGCCCTCTGTGACGATGGAGAGCAAAGAACATGCTAGAATAGATGAACCACCCAAAGCAGTCAGTTTTAACCCACTTTCCTCTACAGTCTCCCTACAAAGTGCTTTGTACCGTTGGAGGTTTAGTTTGAAGATGAAGGAGAGGGGGCGGGGGGGTCTTTGCTGGCGGTGCAGACATCTGGCAGTGAAGTTGTTGCCATGGCACCACTAATGCCACTCTCTTCGTCCTCTCTTCCTCCACCAGTTTGTTTCTGTTCTTGTTTCTTCTGCTGCTGATTTCTTGACTGACAGGCCGGGTTGACAGGTTCTTTTCAGGTCGGCACAGGTGTTACACTCACTTATCCACAGTGGAAGAAGTCCTGTAAAGAAAAGAACCCTGTCTGACTGGCGTGTCATGCAGAGGCGGGCGGGAGAGGAAAGCAAAGACAGAGATGGATCAAAGTGTGACATTTAAAGGGCAAGGGGTCACCGGCTGGAATCAAAGGCTGGCGCGATTGATCCCGAAAGAGTCATCAATGAATGTTTGATGCTTCACAGCGCACACAGGGGCATATCATTTAGCATGCACAAAGGCTGCCGCGGCCGATACACTTCTGGTTCAGTTTTTGTCACTGACACCGACATGGAAATGCAGCATCACGTTGCATCATAATTTCTTTGGCTCCTATGAGTGGCACATCGGTCCCAGCGTCCCTAAAGACTTAACGCCTTCTCTGGCTGTCTCGTGATGGCTTTGTTAGGGGAGTTTTCCTTCCTCGTTCACCCAGAGCTCTTTTCTCGTTGAGTTCATGGCAGGGAGTTCATCAGCCAGTGAACACCTGAGAGCCAGAGAGGGCAGAGGTGTGCTGACCTTGTCTCACATTGTTACCATCACACGCGTCACCATTTGTTTTGTTGCAGCTGCTTCCCCTTGTGTCCCTGTCCTGTCTTGACTGGCCATGATTTTTTTTTTGGGGGGTGGGGGGTAGTAAGCACCAGCCAGACATCATAGTTTCATTTCAAGTCCTAACTGAAAGGTGGAGTCAGCCATTCTGGTGAACGCTTGTAGTCAAAATCACTTTTTGTCAATCTCAGTGTCTCCTCACGATCCTCTACCTGTCCGTACTCTGTGTGCTGAAAATCAAATCTGGTCTCAATACACAGTGTAGGGCTCTGTAAACATTCTTGTTGCTTGCTAGCTAAGGTGGACCCCCTGTCGACATACCCTTTGTTTACATCAAGTTTACAGAGCCTAGGCTGGGTTTTGACTGATTTTGACTAAAAGTGATTTTGAGAACAAGCATTCTTTGCTGACTCCACCTTTAAAGGAATAAGGGACAAAAAAAGTCTGCCGTCAGTTTTCACTTGTAACTACATTTAACAAAAATTGGTTGAAGTTGAATAACAGCCACAGGGCTTGTGGGAGCTTAGCCACGAGGAGTCATATCTGTCATATTCCACCACCGTATTGAGAGCTTTTCAACTTTGTTTGGCCATCTGCGAAGGCTAAGGAACTCCCCGCGGTCCCCACAAACTGTTGTGTTTGGCTGTTGAGCGACTGACAGCAAAATAGATCATTGTTTTTCATTTGATTGACTTTAATGAGACGGGGGAGGAAAGAAAGAGTCAAGAATCAAGGTCTAGAAATAAACCCTGAGCCACTGAGCCCTAGACAATATATTAAGTGTTACAGCGATTTATGTTGCCCTCCTCACATTGACGTGAAATATAATCATACAGCTGAAAATGTATTCATAATCATGATACATGTGCTCAGAATCTACTGTCGTACAATAAACAGCAGCAGGAGAGGAGGAAGTGAGTGAGTGTGTGTGTATGTCTGTGTGTGTGTGTGTATGGTGCTGTATCACCCTGACGTGGCCTCCTTTCTCTTCTCTCTGGCCTGCCAGGCCACAGTGGCCGCTGTGGTCAACCCTCACAAAGCCGGGATGTGGATAGAGAAATGTAACCAACCACAGATCCAGGATCAGATTACCCTGGTGCCAGTCTGAACTTTAATCATTAGAGGAAACCTATCATGGAAACCCTAACTGTTCCCACGTTTTGCGTTTTGGAAACTCTTCAGTTAATAGTTATTTTTTTCTTTCTTTTTTTTTTAAGTTGGAAAGTTTAGGAGGAATAAATTAAGAGAAAAATGCCAACTCATCCTGGCCTGTAGATGGATGAATGGCTGATGGAGTGACATACGACTGAAGAAGAAGGATGTAGAAATGTGGAAAAAGGAAATAGAGAAAGAGAGATATTGGCACTGTGATCAAACTAGACAGATTTGTTAGCAACAAGGACAGACCCTCTAGACACAACAGTTGACAATTTGTCTTGAACACACAATGGCACACAGGGAAAAGTGGGGCAGGCCTACCAGTCTGAAATGCGACTGCATGCACATGAGTTTTTTTGGCATGCGTGTGCCTGTGCGCGTGTGTGTTTTCAATCACTGCGCAGCGCCCCGTGCTATGAAGGCAAACGCTGCCACCTCAGCCGTTAAACAAGCCTGCACAGCAGAGGCGGGAGCGTTTGTTTAGAACCGGGCCTCAGCTATCTTGCGGTCGGATTGCATACTTAATCAACGTGGTCATGGAAATTTCCTAAAAAACTTATGACCGCACTCTTGTGCACTCCACTCGTGCTCTCACATTGTTCTCATTGGTATTCCCCTTTCTTTTTGCCACAGTTTCCCCCCTTTTCTAGCCTGGAAATCCAGACCCTGATATCTTGAACTATGGTCTGGAAATGCCAGGCTACCCCTTTTCTGCTTTCCCCACAGATTTCTTTTCAATTTAGTGGGAAATATAAAAAAGGACTGTGTCATTGGTCTATACCATGCAAACCTGGAGGCCTGAAACAATGTGTGTGATGAGTGAAACTACTCCGACACTCGTACCCAGTACTACATGACGCAACTAAAAAGCAATGTAAACACGGCCTCCAAATACAGAACAATCCCTTCCATTCACTAACGTCAACTTCAGACCAGCCCAAAGCCTGACCCTACAGTGACGCTGGTTCATTTGCACACTTATGCCAACTTATCCCCCTCTTAACTTTCTTTATTCATTTAAACCAGTTAGAGAGATGTTGTTAATATATCGTTAGGGGATAGAAAATCCAACTATATTTAACTACAAAGTCTCTCTGAAGTTTTATTCCCATCTTTTTTACTCTTGTTCTCACTTGTTTACATTCCAGGGCCATGTTTAGCACAGAAGGACCCTCCCCCTTCTTGTGTGGCCTCAAACTGTGTGTGTGTGTGTGTGTGTGTGTGTGTGTGTGTGTGTGTGTGTGTGTGTGTGTGTGTGTGTGTGTGTGTGTGTGTGTGTGTGTGTGTGTGTGGATACACACTCGCAGCATGTGCCCCGACATGTGGATGACATAAACAGTGAGAGCAGAGTGATTGTAGATGGGTTATAAATCCACTGAAAAGGAGTTACCGTGCAGTATGCTGCCTACAGACTCTGGGAGGATGGTCCCACCTAGACCTTTAACATTAACCCTACCTGCTCCTTGACCTCTGTGCCTTCTCCCCCCACCATGTCCTGTTTCACTATGCACTGTGTGTATATAGCCTCATCCTTCTTGCTCCCCCTCACTACCTCTTTCTCTTTGACTCCTGATTGCTAGCGTATGTTGCCTAGCTGGATGTGTGTGTGTGTGTGTGTGTGTGTGTGTGTGTGTGTGTGTGTGTGTGTGTGTGTGTGTGTTTGTGTAAGGGGGGGGGGTGTAAGGAGGGAAGCGAGGGAGAAGGAGAGAGAGAGAGGAGAGAAGGGGGAAGGGACTGTGCCCTCTCATGCAGAGAGAGTCACATGGTGTCCCTGATTGGAGGAAAATGAGTAAAGACTGCAGCCTGGGCTGAAATGGCAACAGACAAAAAGGCACAAAGGCTGAGCTGTTTAGAGACGGGTTGCACAACAAGAGAGCCTGAAGAGGCGGAGGGAGAGAGAGAGAGCAGATATATGTGGATTAAGAGAGAGGAGGAGCAGGGGAGGGTGGCAAGCCAAAAAAGAGAGAGAACAGAAGAGAAGAGAGGTGACGGAGGAGCGGGGGGGCAGAGAGCAGGAGAGCCAAGAAAAGAGTGGGAGATGAGCACTGTAGGAGTGGGAGGGAGAGACAGAGTGAGCTAGTGATCAGACTGTGTGTTTCTATGTTTTCTGCAAGGCTGAGCGGTGACGTGATTGGCTGAGGGGGGTGTGTGTTGGAGGGGGGGGGGCAGACCTGACTCTGAGATCAGAGACAGACAAAATGGCTCCCAGAGAACAGAGAACGCAGCATCAGGACACTGTCATCTCCCCTTCACACAGCTGTCAGCTGACACCCGCCGCCGCCACTACACACACACACACACACTCATACGTGCAAGAACGCACACAAGCACTCAGGCATGGACAAAAACATGCACACACCCTTGAAGGCTTAGCTATTTGGGGGGGGGGGACTGAGGATGATGGCTCATATACTGAGCATTAAGTTGCTATGACATGCATACGTGATTTCCCTCTGACACTTATTTTTTTTAAGCACAGATGATATACCTCTTAATGACCAACTGGCTCACAGCAGAGCCTGATCAAATCCCTTCACTCATTGTGTCGTACGAACATGTTACGCGCTCGCCGCTTATGTTCCCTTGTTGCAGTGGGTCTGTGTTCGCCTGCCAAAGAAAATTAGTAGGGAATTCACCCAGTCAGTGAGAAAATACTGTAGGACAGCATGAAGACCAACACACCAGCGCAGCTCGGCCACAAGAGGGCACTGCTACCAAAGGACAAGCTCTGATTGTAGGTCAGCTATAATTTCCTCCTGCTCTCCCCCTCCCTCCCTGTAGTGATGCAGGGTGACAGTAAATCAAGTGGAGAAGGATTGCTCTGTGCTGAATAACAAGAGCTTCATTTGCATACAGTTTTACTTACGTTTGCATAGAAGCTTTGATAGTTGTTCATTTGTGTACAGTAATTTTTGCTTATATTGCAAAGGAGCTGCATACAATAACATTTTCTCTGAAGGATAATCAGTAGTGGACAAAGTATTGGAATCATTCACTCAAGTAAAAATAGCAAAATATCAATTTAAAAGTACTTCATTAAAAGTAAATGCAATAAGTTTACAGAAAATGTCCATTTGTTATAGGCTGTTTGTTTAATCATATATATTATTAATGAAAACTTCCTCTAGCATGGTATACGATATTGATATTTTTGGTTATATAATACATTTTCTGCTAAATCAATGGAGGAATGTAATTGGATAAAATAACCACATTGAAATGCCTGTGTTTAGCAGAGAATTAAACACAGGACAAATCAAGGTTCTTATACAATGCAGAAAACATATAAAAATATAAAGCTGACTATCTCGGTCCATCATCATTTCATAACTTCACTTATAACGGCCAATTTGATAAAGCAGAAAGCAAGTAGTCAAACATGCTGGTAAAATAATGTTTGCTGTTATAATCAAAGTTTGCGGAGCGAGTCGAGATTTCTGTAGTTATGTGTTGTCTAATGTGGCATAATTGCTGAGATGTCAGTCCTGAAAACATGAAATTGCAGGTAAACCTCAGAGTTAAAGGTGCTTTCAGCGATTCTTTGTCGAAATCGTTTTTATTCTGCTACCTGTCTATAGCAGAACAAAAACCTGAACAAAAATCCAGGGTTGATACACAGCCTAAGCTCTGTAAATGGGCATGTTGCTACAGCTAAGGTGGGCCCCCTCTGTTTACATATACCCTTTGTTTACATACCAATTTACAGAGCCTATGCTGTGTATTAACCCCAGGATGTTTTTCAGGACAGGTAGCGGATCATGAGAAGATAATCACTGATATTGAGAAAAAGTGATTTTGACAACAAGTTTTCTGCAGAATCGCTGACCCCACCTTAAGGATATGGATATTATAGTCTATGATGTTCTACAGAAAAGTAACTACAGATGTTTTAAAACTTCAAATCGATCAAAAGTAAAGAGGTATTTATGTGACTGTGTTCTTTAGGTTGACAGGAGATCAGCGATAATCAATCAACTCTAAGAACATAAGAGTAAACCAATCTCAATAAGTTTGTTCGCCTCACTTTATTTACCGGTAGTTTTTTCATAAAACTATGTTGAAGTCCTAGTTTATAGTTCATATACTCTCTCTCTCTCTCTCTCTCTCTCGCTCTCTCTCTCTCTCATTAGCTGTACCTATCTTGGTAGCTTACTTGAACCTGTTCTCTTGCATTGGCTGTTTGGTTTGGTTTAAGCTGTTCTCTTTGAAATTAGACATTTGTAGTATGGTACAAAACCAATGTGTATGCCCTCCGTTTTGGACTATTTTGATTATATATGCAGTAAACAGTTTGGCTTTGTAGGGTAAGTAGGCCATATATCATAATATCGCCCAAATGTATTCATGTGTAGCATTTCTATGTTGCAATCAGCCGAGGGGAAGATGATTGTAAATAGCTTAGTAAGCTAACAGCTGTCCGATAAAAAGTTGGGTATAAAAGTTCAATACTGCCTCTGAAATGTAGTGGAGTAGACGTATAAAGTAGCAGGAAATAGATAAGTAGCCTATACCACTGCAGACAAGTGTAAGTTTACAGTAGACCTACATGTGACAGTCACAGACTCTGATCTAAAGCTACTGGCCCACTTCCCCTGTTAGTGCCCGATGCTCCGAAACGTGGCAGCTTGTCCTCTGGATCTTTTATCAGAGTTGAATCAGACACACTGATTTCTGTCTCTCCATCTGATCCAATAAAAGAGTAAAGAAGCCCGAGCGCACCAAATGTATAAAAGCTGGCAGGCAGTGACTCATAAACAGAGCTCCGGAGACATTCCGCTAGTGAAACTGTCTGTGCTATTGATGTGTTCACAGTGTGTCTGACTTTGTTACCGCAAAGTGCCGTAATGCCATGACAAAAGAGGTTTTGTTGTTATTCCTGTTTCAGAAAAAGAATAAAAATGAACTGACGTTGCTCTCATTAGAAGCCGGCCCTCATCTTCAAGCTAGGATCAGTTCACTTGGGGTTGTTTTCTACACTCATACCAACTCCAGGCTGTCCCCAGATCAGTGTTAAAGACTGTGTCGAAAGTAGGGAGGGCGACTGAGACAGCTGTTATCAGAACTCCGGCAGATGTGTGTGCCGTTCGGTTTCCTGTTGACTAGTGAGTGGAAGTGGCACGCTGCACACATTTGCACATACACAGGCGACACACACACACACACACACACACACACACACACACACACACACACACACACACATACACACACACACACACTGACAATTGCTTCAGCATGCACACACCCACGAACACACACACACTGTAACCCCCCCCCCCCCCCCCCTCCCTACTCGTGCCCCTGAGCCTGACAGTCTGGACATGGGAGATATCAGAGAGAGGGAGAGGCATGAAAACAGAGACCCAAGTCTTTGAGCTAGATCGGTGTATGGTTGTGAAAGTGCATTTGTGGCTGGCAAAAAAAAGGCGATGTCAGAACAGCTAGAAACTGAAGGAGGTAAGTCCCTCTCTCTGACCTTTTCCTTGTGGGGTTGCTCCAAAGCTGGTTCAGCAACACACTCGAAAAAAAAAGAAATCAAACGAATAAAAAGAAAAAAATGCTTTTCTTGATGTATCTCCCGCTTTGTTGACGCTCAATGAAAAAGGCTGTGTGATGAGCTTGGCTCCCTTCCCCCCCTTCTTTCTGTGACTTTGACAAAGGTGAATTAAACAAGTTGCACCTGTGGGTTTAAGTGTAAGCTAAGCTCGGTGGAATCATCACACCATGCACTTGTGAGGAGTTTGTTCAGCCGCCACACGCTCCCAGCTTTAATCACATATTGGTACATGGATGCATTGCTTTATAGGTGTGAATGTGTGACTGCTGGTTGGAAAAATGGGGCTAGCTGGTGAAGTGAAGGTTAAGCAGCAGTGTGTGGTGCGTGCATACCCGTCGCTATGGGCGGGCCATAGGGGGCCGGGCCCGCCCCCAGAAATGCTTGTGCCCCCCCACTTGGGGCACAGATCTCTCAAAAAAAAATTACTTTCATTTTTATTTTATACTATCATAGTAGCTAATTTTGTGTTGATAAATACTAATGTTGCATTCTTTATCATCAAAACATTTAAAACATAAATAAACAATGGTGTGATTTTGTTTGATTGATGGGAGTCTATCTACACTGAAACAGCCTATCACGGCCTTACTGAAAAGAAAGTAAGGCTACGTAGGCCTACGTAATACGTCAATGCAGCCGCTCAACAGTTACCGCGCATTTTTGAAAGTGAAGCTGGATGAGTTTTCGCCGGCTTACTATTTCATTTCTAGTTCATCATAATAGATATTCGGTAACGGTTGAAAAGCCCACCAACAGTCTCCTCTGCCAAATCGGATCGTCAAACTGTTGTCACTTTTCGAGCCGCACAACAGACTACTACAATCCGAAATTATGGACTTGTTCAGCGCGGTGACACTTCTGATTGCGTGAAGCCACAGTTTTGCACTGTGGGAACTCTGCGCTCCTCCAGCCACGGCCATCGAGGCTGTGCCGGAGACCGGCCGAGAAGACGCACAATTTACAAGAACCTCCGCGGATTTGCAGTTGAGGAAACAGTTGGTCCGTCACAAAGTGACATAGACGAAAAGACTGAGTTCAAGAGTATTTTACAGTGTTATTGATGCTGTGCAAGGAGAGATGGATGCGCGTTTTGGAGAGCGCAGTAGCGAGCTCATTGGCGCACTGGCTGCGTTGAACCCGGAGGCCGAAAGATATGTTGATGAGGAGGTTGAGCTCGGAGAAACGCCGCCTCCCGCTGTACTGATAGAAGGGACTGGAGAGAGCACAGCCCTGCCTCCACTCAAAGTAGGCTACCGTGTGTGTGTGTGTGTGTGTGTGTGTGTGTGTGTGTGTGTCCCTCTGTTGACTGCTTTAAAATGCAATGTTTGAGATATGCGTCTGGTGTTAGGCTACATTGAATATGTTGTTGAATAGTCAAGTGTTTTATGGATATTCATAACATTGCTTCTATGTAATGTATTGCTTTAAATTATGAATTATGAGGACTGATGTTGTAGGCTATAGGCTACCGCTGTTGGTTAGTTTAACGTGATGATTACGTGCTGCGCGAATAGGACTATTAAAAATATACGTACTGTAGGCTAAAAATAATTGTGCCCCCCTATGCATTTCATATGCCCCCCTTAAGACTGAGGTCTGGCGACGGGTCTGAGTGCGTGTGTGAATGTGTGTGCGCGCACGTGTGTGACTCACTGGTTGGGGTGCTGGAGGAAGATAAGGCCTGCCCTACGCCTGAGAGCAAAAGAGACGGTGTGTGTAAGCCCTTCAAGCCTTATCCTGACACACCTCCCACCCCCACCTCTTTTCCATCACCCCACCAACACACACGCGCGCACACATGCGGCTGGGATTAACCCCGCCATGTACAATTTCAATGGGCGGGCTGTTGGAGACACACACACACACACACACATACACACACACACACACACACACACACACACACACACACACACACACACACACACACACAGGATTAACCCTTGTGTGTCCATTTCCACGGGTGATTCTTTAGCCTCGCTCCGCTTGTGACAGCATTGACTGCTCGTGTTGCTATGGCTACGGGGGCCAGCGAATGTAAGATAGGCAAATCCACATAAGTCACCCACAACAGACTCTCTTAAGCTACAACTGACTGCACCTCCCCCTGGTACTAGACACACAAAGATGCTGCCAAAAGACTGACGGGAGCCTCGTGAGCTGTGGAGTGCTCATGTCACAAGCTTTACCATGGTCAGAACCAATATACATAAAACTGTGACCGTGCATCTTCAGTGCTGGTCGGGTGAGAGACAGGCCTTAGAGCAGCTTATCCTCCATATGTGTCTGGCTCTGGGACACACTGCACTTCATCTAACCTCAAGGCTTCTCCTTTTCCCTCAACGTGGGAGTCCACAAGGAGGGGTGCAATTTTGAGTCGGCGTCTTCATTTGGCAAATTTCCGTTTTTGAGAAAGAAGGAAAGTAGGGTAAAGATGAACAGACACAAACGGAAAACATGAATACAAACAGAATAAGTTCTTTATAACCGGCTTCACTGTCTCTGAAATGCCAGAATATTCCAGATGATTACATGGTGCACAGTTAACGAGTAGAAGCGAAATAATTGGGGCAGAAAGAGTGTTAAACTGATGGACTAAAATGATGGAAGGTTTAACTAATATGAATGTATCTATGTATTTTTTTCTATACTTTCGTAATACTGTAACATTATTGCCATGTTCTGTTTTTCTTTCTTTTTAAAAATAGATATAGAAATTAACCATTCAGTAACCATTTTACTTTACTTCAAAGCTATAGTGCATAACCTTTTCACATAAATGAATGTTGGTTACATTCAATCCATTGCCAAATGAGTTGACAAAAAGTTGATTTAGCCTATCAGCTCCACAAAACTCTCTCTGTATCTCTCGGAGTGGCAGCGTTTACAAACTGTTGTCGCCCGGTGCAGGAGCTCAAGAAGCGCCCACAAAGTGTTTCAGTTGTTGATTCTACAGCTAAGAAAAAACCTGGATGAGCAGTAAAGGAATAAAATCCATGTGCAATGACTGAGGGCTTAAAGGTGCTGTAAGCGGAATGGTTCTTTTAGCTAACTTCCTGTCAGTTACTGCAGTTAGCGGTCCCCTCGTCCCTACGTCACCACATTAATGCACTGCGGTCTTCAATCAGCGAGTTATCTAGCATCATCTCAGATCCATAATTGTGATAAAAACATGATAAAAACCATCAAAACAGACATTGGGAAGGATTTTTACCTGATCCGCCATTGTAGGTGCATAAACATTCACCCATCTGTTGCTCTGGTGTCCACCGGCAGTGAGACCATGAGTGAGACGGGATGTCGGTTTGTAGCGTTCTCTCTTGTGATTGGGTAATAATTTCGGGATCCCCCGAAAAGTTTATTAGCCGATTACATGCAGAGCAGCTGACTGAGGAATCGGCTTTATGAAACGCGCACATTATGAAAGTGATCACTGTATGAATAAAGAGCGATTGAACACTTATTAACATAAATAAACCGTGCTTACTTCACCTTTAACTCAAATGCGCAGATAATGTTGTTGTAATTACTCGACAGAAGATACTCACCATTGCTTTAAAGCCGAAAAAAATTAAAATAAATACATAAATGTAAATAAATATTGTAATCATTGTAAGCAACTGGACACCAAACATGCACTTTGCAATAGAGTCTATGCAAAACATATAAAGTTTATATGTTGTATTTTTCAAAATATCCATTATTCTACTGCACAGTCAACCTTACAGTTACTGACACAAAATAAGATATGTGAGGCGTCACATTATGTAAAACTGTGTGCCTCTAATAAATACTTTTACTTTCACCCAAACATTTTTTAATTATACTGTAATAATATTAGCCTACCTATCAGGAATGGTCTTCAGATGTTCAGCAGCTACAGTGGAAGCTTGTTAACTGCTACAGACCAGCTACCAAGAGCAGCTTAATTTGCGTATAAATCATTTATGGAACATTGTGTTTTCACTGCCTGTGTACATGGGGAGTGAATAAATCAGAGCTATATTCATGCTGTTGCTGCTGGTGGCAGTTGTGACTTCCCTCAAATATATGGAGGCATGACAAAGTAATTTCAGTGTTTCAAAGGAAATAATCTTTTAACCTTGCTATGGTATCACCTGCCTGAAAATGTTAGGAGTCCCAGCAATTTCTTCCTTTAGGGATGAATAATGGATAATCTGTTTGCAAATATTATGACACGCATGAATAAGTGTATGAAAAATGACTGACCCAAAACTACTTGTTCTTTTTATATCCTATCGCTGGCCATATGGGTGAGGCCTCGCTGGCTGTGATCTGAATATCTGATTATAATTTGAGGCGATTTAAGCAGATTTAGAGGCCTATGGGACTCTCCTTTTGGCTTAGTGCTGCCTGTGTGTGTGTGTGTGTGTGTGTGTGTGTGTGTGTGTGTGTGTGTGTGTGTGTGTGTGTGTGTGTGTGTGTGTGTGTGTGTGTGTGTGTGTGTGTGTGTGTGTGTGTGTGTGTGTGTGGGTGTGTGTGTGTGTGTGTGTGTGCAGAAAAAGAGAGAGAGATTCCCAATGGTAATGGATTTACTGGCCTATACCTTGGAGACAGTTCAGTGTGCAAACTCAAAACACACAATGAATTGTACACAACCCAAGTCTGTTATTCTAATATGGAAGTTAATATAGAAAGATCTTGATGAACTTGTGATTGCTCAGGCTGTTGTAGCCTATCCGCTGCATCCACGACTGCATGATGATGGACCCATAGTGTATTATGCATATGACCGGGGTCTTGGCTGTCACTGTCTCAGTTCAGTTGTTTGCAGCAAGCTGATGTGCACTAATTAGGCGGACAAGAAAACCACTTGGCAGCCAGCATGATCTTTATTTCCATACACACTTCCACTCGGCTGCATTAGGCCAATTCTCATCTGTGTCAGTTACAAGGAAAGGATGGGATGCAGAGAGGAGGAAGGAAGGGAGAAAAAAATGCTTACCAGACAACCTTCATGTGCAGTTGTGCATTAGTGGGTGGGGGGGAGTAGAGAAGGGGGGAGAGGGCGGCTAGCGGTGCTGGGCAGAGGAGAGAGGAGTAAATGCATTGCAGAGGGAGAGAAGGAGGAGGAGGGCCTACAGCTATTGTTCATGTCCTCCCGTGAACAAAGGGCTCATCTGGGTCCGTATGTAAACCCACAGCAGGCTTCAGCCCACTAACAAGGCCTCATGCGGGACAAAACATAACCGACCGACTCCCGCAATTTCGGCCGTAGTCCGTTTCAGTCTTGCGGTTCGAGGATTTTCTTTCCATTGATCCTACTCAGAGGGACGTATTGTGTTGGTACGTCGCGTCCAGCGGGCCTATCCGTCTTTACGCACGGAGCGTACACACGGTCTATCATCACGGATCTGTAAACAGCAATTTTCTGATTGGACTTCTTTGCAGGTAAAGGGTCGCGTTCCCCAAACACACACTTTGACCGCAATGTCTAGCTGTTGGAGCAATTGAAAGTGGGTTACGGGCCGTGGCGGTTTATTTTGGCATCTTTATTTCGTTGATTTCTCGTTGAAAGGGGATTTAACGCTAAGGCGTTAGCGGGACGGCTAACAGCAGCTAGCTGGTTACTGGTTTCTGGCTTGCTAATGTTAGCTCGCCCTGCAGGCCTACGGGGCAAGTGTTTGATTGTTATAGATATCGAGGTTATTGGTCGTGTTAAGTCCATGTTTAAACGACTGTCCCGCTATATATAATATGAGTGCTGGTTGAAATTATGCAGCGAAGAGTCACCTGTGTTAAACGTTGAAGCATAGCTAACAGCTAAGTGTTAGCATAATGCGCTTTCTAATTGCCTTTGTAAGCAAGCTACTCCATGTCATATGTGCCTTGACTATAAATGTATGAGCTACACCGGTGTTAAGGACATTTGAAGTGCACTTAATAATAATAAAATAAATCCTTAGGGCCATGTCGGTTTTTGCCAAGTAAAGTTAGCTATAGTAGGTTAATGATTCAGTGTAACCTAGCTATAGCCAACAAATCTGTGTGGAAAGGCTACTTGTCCTCCCAGCTATCATGGTGGCAGGAGTCATAAACTATGCTACTACAGGTTATTCTTGTGTACAGGAAACCTGCTACTGCAGAGTGTGGTTTTGGTGTCTGGATTTAACCTGAATGTTCAGGAGTGTTTTTGACATCCGTCCCACATAACGAGAGAAGATTTACTGTTTGTGCTGCCTTCATCACACAGGCCTGGAAGACGTGTGCACATATTGTGTATATTATTGTATAGTGAACTGTGTGTGCTCATAAGAGAGAATGAGAGGGGGAACCGGATTCCCAGTGGAGGAAGTGGAGTCCAGCTGATGTGATTGGGGCTGCCTGTCATTAACCGCTAACGGGAGAAGAGAGGAGCTAATGGAGCTCTCAACAACTAATGGACACATAACCATCGATTATTTATTTAATAATCAACCCCATTTGTTTTCCTCCGGTGGTGCATCCATCCATCCCATAGCATAGCAGTGCTGGCTCACACAGTAAACAACTTGTTTTTGTTTTTTGTCCACTAAGTGAAGGCAGGGTTTCAAATGGATGGCGTGTTGAGATGCTAATCTTGTTTTGAAGATCTGTACTCCTCTCTGTGTAAAAGTTTTCTTGTTAATTTATTATTTATTGGCCTCCTAGTCTATAAGTGCTATGATAGGTTATGTGGCTGCTGTTATACACACAGTAGGAATATATTGTATAATAGAAACCAGAAGGGATGTAAACTCCTCACCTCAGAAATCAAGCTGTCATCATTTATGAGAAGATTGATTTTGAATTGGTTTGAACTAACATGAGTGTTGTTAGGAGCACTTACCGAATGTCTATTACTGTAGTCTGTCAGTTGATATTTGCGTGTTTCTGTTCCTGTAAACTCTTCAACTAAAATACGCTACATAACGATAAATAGTGAGTCCATAATGTCGGAAAAACGGGGCGGGAAGGCTGTTTACTCTTAAAGGTGGAGACAGTCATTCTGGAGAATGCTTGTTGTCAAAATCTCTTTTTGTCAAATGTAGTGAATATCTCGTCATGACGGTTACCTGACGGCACTGTGTTTGTGTGTGTGTGTGTGTGTGTGTGTGTGCGCATGCTGAAAAATGAAATAAAACCAGTGTACACAGCCTAGGCTCTGTAAACTGGTATGTAAACAAAGGGGCAACGTAACTAGCAACATGCCTGTTTACAGAGCCAATGCTGTACACTGGTTTTATTTTTAAGGTCAGGTAGCTGATGATCATGAGGAGATATTCACTGATTTTGTCAAAGTGATCTTGACAAACATTCTCCAAGATCGCTGACTGCACCTTTTAATTATCATTATATTTTTAAATAGATTTCACGCGACAGCTGTGTTCTCAAGTCACAATTTCCCCCTGCTTGAAAACATCCTATTAATACAATTAAACCAAATTTCTTCCAGTCTGTGTCTCTAGATATATCTTACACACACACACACACACACACACACACACACACACACACACACACACACACACACACACACACACACACACACACACACACACACACACACACACACACACACACACACACACACTTAATATGCAGAGACAAGACGGAGAGACATTAATAAGGCGGGGCTTCACCATGGTGACGGCAGGGGTCGTGACCTAGAGCAGCGCACGCCTGGATGGCCTTTATAGGAGAGCTGGGCAATTAGAGTAGAACAAGGGCTGGAGCTGTGTGTGTTTGTGCCAGAAATTCATATTTTTTTTGTTCTTTTTTACGAGGGTGTGAATAAAGTCTGCTTTGGCCTGTTTGTGTTTGGCATTTGTAGATAGAGGGCAGCAATTTCTGTAGGAGTGTAGCAGGAGCGCATTGTTTACAGGAGGCTCCCTCCTCCTCTTGTTGTTGTTCCGCGTCTTTGTAAAAAACAAGATTGCTGTATTGGGAATGGCCTGTAAATGAGTGCAACCAACTGAAACTGGGCCACCATTACTGGCCATTTCAGGCTGCATGTGCCTTCACCCTCACATGATAGTCATTCTGTACGGAGCTACAATCAGAAATACCACTGTTTGTTTGTTTGTTTTTGCCAGGGTGAAGCAAACTCGGGAATCACCTTTTTTGTTCTCTAATGTCCTCTATTTTTTGGTAATTTAGCCATCACGGAATGTATCATCTTGAACTGCTAAAATCCCTATCTCGCTGGGCTGAGACTAGTTGGAGACTAGCTAGCAACAGAAAATTGCGAAAAATTCCAGGCGAAATTTGGACCAAAATTAGCAGGGAATTTGCATAAATGTTGTGCGATGATTGAGCAAACATCGCTGACGAACGACAACCCCTCGCAAAGTTGTCTCACTTTTGTAGGGCTGGCCCGAATGCAATTTTTCAGGCTTCGAGTATTCGTTGGTTTTTCCGAGCGAATATTCGGATATTCGTTCCAGAAAAACACACCATCATACCAACATTAATAATACCAATGTACTCACTGAAACCGAGTGTGTGAGCCGAGACAGCAAGCTGCGTAGTTTGTTGATGCTTTAATAACTTTCGAACGGTAGTAAAGTCGGAGTTCCTTACTTTTTCCCCGTGGAGGCAAACAGCTGTTTTTCCGTTCCAAATCAGCTGTCCTCTGGCGCCATCGTAACCTGTACAGGAGCTTATCAATTCATCCAGGAACGTGCATCTTTTCGGCGATTTATAAATCCATACAAAGATCCAATATTGATAGTCTTTTGTTTCCATATTATATTCATTATTTACTGCCTATTCCCATGATGCAAGCAAGTCACGGTTGATGATGGCTGAATAGCAGCGCTGAATGTAAACAAACAGCTGAGCTAAGCTAACGTTAGCATTACGTCAAGCATTACATTTCCTTCTGAAATCGCGCTAATGTTGTGGCAGCCTATAGAGTTATTAGGAACACAATCTATCTACTTCCTCCATCTCTCTCTCCCTCCTGCGCTTGGTGCCGCTTTTAGTTTGCCTCACTCTGGTAACATCACGTAGCCTACTACAGCTGATATCACCGGTTGCGCTTTGAAAGGGTAACTGCCAACTAGGTCAATATAATTTGATAATATATTTTAAATGAACGTCTAATTTGTATTTTACAATTGTTTTATAACTTGTATATCCATTATTTGCTGACAAAATATACTGCAGTTTGAGCTACCTTTGCAAAAAAAAAAAAAAAAAAAAAATATCCCGAATACTGAACTGTGCTCCGAATACTAATTTAACAAACAAATACTCGGATATTCGAATAATTCGGGCCAACCCTACTTTTGTCGCACTTTTTGAATCACAGAAACTAAACTGAGAAGGCTTTGAGACGCCCGTGACGACTGTTTTGAGATAAAATTTGTTGCGCAGGCACATTTTTTGAAAATTTTTAAAATTCCAGCGACACGACAGCACAGACCTGCGACTCACACGAGGAAACTGAGAACCCCCGCAGACATTTCGAGACACTTTTTAAAACTCCCTCGCAAATTCCCTTTTGCTGTGTGCCCAACAGTGGCTGCCCAGTGAGATAGGCATTTAACATTTTAAGGAACTTCTGAAGCTATGATATAAAGATAGGCATGGCATTAATGTTCTGTTTTCTCTCCCAGGCTGTTCCTCCAAGTCCTTCAAGCTGTACTCCCCTAAGGAGCCCCCCAACGGTAGCACTTTCCCCCCCTTCCACCCCGGCACCATGCTGGACAGAGACGTGGGGTGAGTTTTATGTCTGTGTTTCCTGTGTCTCTTGAAATGTGCTCTGGGTGAAGAGTCCACAGTTTTCTAGCCTTTACTGGCATTGGTATTATTGCATACTGTGTTTATTGCCTTGTAAAAGGAACGTATTTACGATTCCTCTGTATGTCTGGGTCATATTGCAGAATCGTCATTAAAGTTGACTTTGCCTGAATCCAGCCTGAATATCATGAGTTTAGTTTCTGCAACAAAATGTTATTCTGGAAAAAAGCACTGGTAACTGATTGTCAGCTTGGCAGCTCGTAGTATAATCAATCAGCAAACTGTGGAAGATAGTTTAGATGGAGGTGACAACAAGCAGTGCTATGTAGGGAATTTGAATTGCACCCAGAGTGACTGGTTGGAGTTATTCAGTAGACTAGGCTCATAAGATTCTTCTGAGAGAAAAGGAGGAGGGGCCCAGCAGGGGGTCCACAAACTTCCTGGCTAAATGATCAACATAATGTCACTTCCCACAGTCAGGTGCTAAATATATAAGAATGGATGTAAACATGGTATACAACACATGCTGGAAGAATAACTTTTTAAATGGATTCAGGAGAACACTTGCAGGGGCAGGAACATTTATTTGTAATTACCAAAACAGGGCACGGGTCAATCTCATTCAGTCGTTTATTGAAATGTTGATCCAGTTGACTGAATTGATTGACCAACATTACCCCCAGCTATTATCCAGGCACATGCCTGTTGAGTTACAATAACTGAAATGGAAATTATGGACCGGCTGTTTGGGGCTAATGCTTAATGCTTTAATTGATCTGACTTGACTTTAGTGGATCAGTACATAGACAGTATACCTGTGATTTGCAGCTCGTCTTTCTTTCTATAAGCAAACCAGCTACAGTTGGTGAATGTATTAGCGTGTATCTGGAGAAGTGTTGTTATTTACGGTCTCCTTGTATCATCCAATTTGTGCCATGTTTGGCTTGTGTCCCAGGGTGGTGAAGACAGACTATCCTCCTGATGGAGGGCATATTAGCACCAGAGCTGAATGTAATAATCTCTCTGTCTCTTGTTTCTCCAGTCCGACCCCAATGTATCCTCCCACATACCTGGAGCCAGGAATAGGGTAAGACGGCATTATTTTTTCCCTTATCCCCAGCTGGTGTGAGAACAGCTATAATAACACAAATAAAGATAAGGCCGAGTGGGAAGTTGTGTTTCTTATCACACTGTTAATAGAGATTTTGTATTAAGTCTGTGATAAGGCTAAACTAGTTAGTGAAACAGCCCTAAAAGTCTGGAGGCCGTCAAGCTTTAACATTTCTGCATGTAGAAATGATTTTTTCTTTTTCTTTTTTGCTTACATCTTTCATAACCATATCTTTCATTATACACTGAGCTAACTGATCTCGACTCCTCCTGCTTTTGTTTTTCCCTACTAGGAGGCACACACCATATGGCAACCAGACAGACTACAGAATATTTGAACTCAACAAACGGCTACAGAACTGGACAGAGGTTTGTAGGCGCATATGCTCTCATATATATATATATATATATATATATTTTTTTTTTTTTTTTTTTTTTCAAATATATTCCAATATTTATGTTTCTAAGTGACTGCTTTCCCCCTCTCCACCCTGTAGGAATGTGACAACCTGTGGTGGGATGCATTTACTACCGAGTTCTTTGAAGATGATGCCATGTTGACCATTACTTTCTGTCTGGAAGATGGACCCAAACGCTACAGTAAGAAGCAAAGTTTTCTGGAACATATTTTCTCTCCGCTTCATACCTCAACCGCTCCTATTAATCCAAAGTCCTTAAGACACAATTGGACTGCATACTGTACCTTGCCAGTATCTTCCTATCTCATGCACACGTGTGTTTTCCTCTTGTCCAATGCAGCAATTGGCCGGACGTTGATTCCGAGGTATTTCCGGAGTATATTCGAGGGTGGTGCCACTGAGCTCTACTACGTGCTGAAACACCCCAAGGAGTCTTTCCACAATAACTTTGTCTCCCTTGACTGTGATCAGTGTACCATGGTCACCCAGAATGGAAAGCCCATGTTTACACAGGTGTGTGTTTGTGTCCCTAGCTACCGTATTTTCCGCACTATAAGCCGCACTGGACTATAAGCCGCAGGTGTTATAATGTTTAATTACCATATGTAAGAGTTCGTGCACAGAGGGGATTGTCGGGAAAGAGATGGCTGCTTGAGGAAGCTCCCATTTATTAACATTTCAACAAATAAGTTGCATATTTGCATAACGTACGTAAGTGTTACCATTTAGTGCAATAGTAGCTACTAGGGATGGGCACGAGTGTTTTCGCTACTCGTGTGATTGCTTGCATTCCTCGAGGATCAATCGACTCCTCGTTAAACTTTTTTCTATTTTTAGAACTCAACGCATCTGTCTACAGAACAACGGTTGACCGCAATAAAGCGTTCAATGCTTATGTCAAACAGTCAAATGATATTAAGGATTTTTTTCCACAAGTGTAAAACACATTTTCCTCACTGAAAGTAATTAAATAGACGGGCCACAATTTAAACCGATCCAGTAGGTCTGCGATGGGGAGAAAAAAAGCATGGGCTGTAGTTGTAACAAAAAAAAACAGTCTAAGTCACCATTTAAAATAAGAAGGGCAGCAGATAATATAAAATGATTGTCTTACAATTTAAATACATATAAATAACTCACCAAAGCAGATAGTTGTAGGCCTATATCCAACCGCGTAATGCTCACTCCGTGTCCGTGAATAATTACAGCGACTAATTCCTCATTAACGGAACCTTACACCGGCCGGTTTTTGAATCTTATCTCCATATTCCCTATTGAAGGCTTCTTAACTGTTGTTGGCTCGGAGCGAATGTGTCTGAAGTAAGCCTTGCTTCTTCTTTTCTTTCCAAGCGGAGAGCACCTTGCATGCTCACCTAGAGTCTACTCATTACTAACTGAGAGTAACAGGTGTCATCTCCCCTTTTTATAAACGTAACTTTATCATCTGCTTTGAAATAATTGGACAGTTATATTCCTGAAAATGTTCTGGAGAAGAAAGGAGAGACCGTGTTCAGCTCTGCGGTGCTGTGGAGAACACAGGCTGCGCTGCGGTGGCACGGAGGTGGCAGTTATTTGCAGTTGATGTTTGACACAACGCTCAGTTTATTGCACTTGCATCAAAATATTTAATTTTGTTAAACTTTATTTTATCCATTTTGTGCCGTTTTGTACACGTATATAACATTTTAAAATAGGGGCGGCCGCGGCCGCCTAAAGGCTACAGGCTAAAAAAAAAAAAAAAAGATTTTCCTCATCCACCAATCGAATTCATTTCAAACGAGGAGTACTCGATTACTAATGCCCATCCATAGTAGCTACAGAACATATACTGTGCTGTGTAATAACAGGGTCGCAAAATGGGAAAAGTCGCGGCTTATAGTCCGAAAACTACGGTAATTCCTGCAACTTTGCCGTGTTCGAAAATGTGTATAGCTATTTCTGTCATTTATACAACGCAGCCTGAACATTGTATTCCACTACGACTATTATAGAATAGAGATGACTTTCAACTCCTCACAGCTCCAAATACAGAAGTTAATTGAAGGAATACTTAAAAAAAAAAATATTTTTAGCGTGTTGCCTCACACTCGGATTCAAGACAAGGCAACAGAAACCATTACTTTTAACTGCGTGCATCTTTTGTAGAGGAAATGGGCAAAGGTCGCTCACTGCTAATTAGCTTATCACAAATACTGGTAGTCAATGGGAAGTATCAGCCTGCCTCGGGCCCACTCTCAGAAGATAAACTCCTGAAACAATTTCTGTGTGTGAGAAAAGGTTTGAAATGCCTGGCTGTTAAGAGTCCACCTGCTGCATACTGACCTGCGTTCTCTGAACTGCCCTAGGTGTGTGTAGAGGGGCGCTTGTACCTGGAGTTCATGTTTGACGACATGATGAGGATAAAGACGTGGCACTTCAGCATCAGACAACACCGTGAGCTCATCCCCCGCAGCATACTGGCCATGCACGTGAGTGGACACAGAGGGGGTGGGAATGGCCACATGTAGTTCACTTGTGTTTTAGAATGTTTTTAACCTGTCCCCTATCCATGCCTCAGGCCCAGGACCCACAGATGCTGGACCAGCTGTCCAAAAACATAACAAGATGTGGCCTGTCGAACTCCACCCTTAACTACCTCCGAGTGAGTGACACGCACACACACACACACACACACAGACAGACAGACAGACAGACACACACAAAACATTTATTCCCTTATAGTCATTTTCTATGCATTTGATCTAGAAAATGACTGGTCATAATTTCATTAAAGCTTTTAAGAAAGTTTCAAAATGTATTCAGGTGAAGCATTTTAAAGCGACTACGAGGAATTTTCAGTTTTTTTGTTTATTCTAGCAACCCTTTTGGACAAAAGTGATGGTGATTTTACAACAATTTTACAGATTTTCGCAAGCGCATTACCGCAGCGCGTTCATTTGTTTAGGAAGTGAGTGATAGGGAGACTGCAGGATGCATCGCAAAGGATTCTGGTCTGCCTGCAAATTTCTTTTGTCAAAGTTCTGATCTGAGCAGAGACATTAATAAAACTAGAGTTATTTAAGCTAATGGTCTTGTTTGCTGTTACAGGTCATTTATTATAATCGAAGAAAACATTTGACTGCTCCATAAGCATTTAAAGTTCCTTGTAGTCACTTTACGATGTGTGTGTGTTTTAATTAAGAGGAGGGGCAAAAGATAATCACACAACATCAATGCAACTTTGAGTGATAAAATATCTGCTGATCAATGTTTATATAAATGTTGCAATGGATTTCTATTATTATGCACCACTACATCAACACAGTGCCACAGTAGAACCATGTTTTGAAAACTGGGTCTCTGTCTTGAACACACGTTATGTCATAGCATACAAAGAAGGCTGCACAGGTTCCTTTAAGGAACTGTTACATGTCATATTTGAAGTTGGCCTTGCTAGTAAGGATATTAAACATATTCCATATTATTACTAGAAATGTCAAATAGTAATGTGTTATATTTTGTTATGTTGTTGGTAGCCATGTCATTCAGCTGCCATGCTGATGATACCATCGGTTTACAGAGCAGTTTGGAAGCCCCATATTTGTTGCACCTCAAAAACTAGATAAGGGGCTGTGTAGTTACAATAAGCTTTGTATACATTTGACTTCTGTGAGGTGAAACGATCATTAATATAGTTTAGGAGCTTGTAGCATTCTAATTCCAGCCTTAGTATAGTCCTCACTAGATACTAGCAGTCCGTGGGGGGGATTGATGGGAACACAAAGGGCTTTCCTCTGTGGTGGAGATGGATAAGCTGTAATGTAGTTTTTTCTTATCCGTATTATTATTTAGATTAGACAGATAGTCATTTGCGCTGAACAACAGCTGATAATGATGTTTCTTGGTCAACTGCATGACCTCTAATGATCTTCAACACTGTGTAGGCTGTAAACGGCTGCCTGTCTGTGTGTTCCCCCCACCAGCTGTGTGTGATTCTGGAGCCCATGCAGGAGCTGATGTCCAGACACAAGACATACAGCCTCAGCCCCAGAGACTGCCTCAAGACCTGCCTCTTCCAGAAATGGCAGAGGATGGTGGCGCCACCAGGTAGGCAAAGCACACACACAGATATAGTCAGACACACAACCACACAAAGCCCACAGTAAAATGTATCTGTAACACACTCTCTCTCTCTCTCTCCAACCTTTCTCTGCAGCTGAGCCATCAAGACAGGCACCAAGCAAACGGCGGAAGCGTAAGATGTCAGGTGGCAGCACCATCAGCGGAGGAGGAGGAACTAATAATAACAACAGCAACAAAAAGAAGAGCCCCGGCAGTGGCTTCCCTCTGACCAGCCAAGTTCCAGTGAGTATATCACTGCTATCTAGTGTCAGTGCTCAGCTATTACACCTTAAACAGACACACTGTCTATGGATCAAGATTCAGATTCAGATTTTATTTGTCACATACACAATACATTGCAGTGAAATGTTCACAGTCGGCTCCATGCTAAATATACACATAACAAACATAACAAAACAGTAGATACATTCAGTATGGCAGGGGGTTATTGCACATAGTCTAAAGGGGGGGGGGGGTGCCATTTAGATCAACCGCTGCACTGATTCTTTGAGGGAAGTAGGCAAGACACAAGTGACATAAAAACAATGTAACAAAAAACACAACAAAACAATATTACAACAACACAAAGTGGTCTGCTGATACTACGATGCAGTTCTTCAGGAGAAGGCAGCCTTCTTCAAATAACAATATTAAATTAACAATCAACAAAAATAGAAAGGAAAAAGAAATAAATCTCTAAATCAATTTACAATCAAGAAGTGAGAGAAGTTGTTTTTGTATGCCATAGCACAATATATTCCCCAGTGCTGTGTACATTAGGTGTCCAGACATTAACACATGGTGCATGTTAATTACTTTATCATTCAAAATGATGGTCAGGATGTGACAAGTGTATATCTGGATCATGGTGGTCCAACAGTTAGTTGCTCAATTTCATGGCAAAAACTAAATGAAGAAAACGTTGCATTATAAACATTTGTGCCAAATCCTAAACATTGTGTAAAAGTGCTAATATTGGAAATGACTTTGAATGACACTGAATACAATGCCTGTTAAACTAAATCTATAATGCTGCTCTAGTTTTTGACAGAAGGCTTGATGGGAAATTATGAAACTTAAATGGAGGAACATTTTATGGAGACCAAATTGATTATTTTGGCTCTTCATGCTATCCCTCTGAGCCCTTAGCAATTTTTGAGAATGTTTTGTTCGCCTGGACTCAATATCTTAAAAAAGCTTGTATAACATCAACCAACCCTTTAAAGCACATTATCATTCTTTTCAGGACATCTTGGGCTATAAGAATATTTCTAATGCATTGATGTCACGTTAATGGAAAAAATTGTGATTTTTGATTGGACAATAAAGACAAAAGAAAAACAAAAGCTGAATTGTACAGATATTTGTCTCAATGACACACAAAGCAACATTACCTAAGCATTACATGTTATGTTCAGTGTAAGTTTAATGGTATCAGCAGAAACAACACGCTTCATCTGTAAATGTATACTAGACTCCTCTCTTGACACGACAGAGTCCCCGACCACTGAAACAATACATGAACTGTTTTGCCTGTCTGTTGCAGGATGTGATGGTGGTGGGAGAGCCCACTCTGATGGGAGGGGAGTTTGGCGATGAGGACGAGCGTCTGATCACGCGGCTGGAGAACACGCAGTTTGACGCGGCCAACGGCATCGATGACGAGGACAGCTTCAACAACTCTCCAGCGCTGGGCTCCAACTCGCCCTGGAACAACAAGGCTCCATCCAGCCAGGAGAGCAAGAGCGACAACCCCACCTCACAGGCATCGCAGTAGGGGCCCCGCAGACCTCAACACAACCCCCATTCCCCCCCAGCCCTCTGTCACTCCTCAAAACCACCCCCTCCCCAGCAGCAACAGTCACATCATGGCCTGATCCCCCAGCCCAGGCATCACTGGGGAGCTCAGTATGTCTCGGACAATGTCACTGAGCCCAGAGGAAGTTTGAGCAGTTTTCATTATTGCTAGGAACTTCCCCCATATTTTTTTAGGCAACCATGTCCTAACTCTATCTACCTTTTCCTCAGCTCACACTCAAAAAGGTCCCATCTGCTCTCGCTCATTTTCTCAGTTTGGACAGCATCCGTGGTGTAGCTGTCACTGTTAATCCGAGGGGGAGAAGAACTGTGCACACTAAACTAGTCCATACTGAAGTTCACATGTAGGCGGTGGTTGGTGGGAGGGGGGGGGGGGGGGGTGTTGGCAGTGGGGCTTGGAGATGGTGGGCGAGTTGCTTAGGGACCACTTGTCCACCCGTCCTCTAAACATGGCTCTTAATTCTGGTCTGCTCTGTTTGAGGCACAAGACACTGGTAATGTTTCTCAATAGAGTATATGTGGGTGTGAGTATGAGTGAGTGAGTGGGTGTGTGTGTGTGTGTGTGTGTGTGTGTTTGTGAAATGTGCGGAGAGTGAAAGAGAAGCAGTCTGAGCTTATTTGTGGCTTTGCTGAAGCAGACGGACCAGAATTTAGAATCGGTCTATAAAACCATTGAAATTCACACACGAGTAGGAGAGCTGATATGTGGCACTAGGGAAACTTCACACATACACACACATACACACATACACACGTACACACACACACACACACACACACACACACACACACACACACACATAATGATTGAAGGATTTTGAGTCCCCTAGTGCCCGAGCCATCTCTGACTAGACTACAATGGATGCAGTCTTTTTAAACAGAGAGCATTTACAACACACATGCACATACACACAGTTACACATTTTAAGAGTTTTTATACAGTATATATTTCCCTAGAATGTTTTTTAATTTGTATTAAACGCCTTCATTTCAATTGTTACTTTTTTATTTTCTACCAATACTGAAAAGCTACAGACCAAGGAGCAACACAGGACTTTTATCCCTCCCCCCTCTAAAATATATTGTTTTTATCTTTTATGTTTATAAAAGAGAAATAATTTAGTGTGGATGTTTTTATTTTTGTCTTTTTGTTCCTTTTTTTTTTTTGAAGATTTAAATTTTTGTGTATTTGTGCTTGTATATTTAAGGTAGTAGCAAAGTTCTGTCTGACTGTAATAAAATGTATTCTTACTTAGATTTACCTAAAGCCATCCCGATCTAATGTAAAGAAACAAAAATAGGAAAAAGGAGAAAAAAACACTCATGAACCCGTCCCCTCTTTCTTCCCATTTGCTCTTTCCTCTTCCCTCTTTTTTAAAACTTGTGTAAATTAAATTACAAAACCCCGGAGGGTACAATGGCACCATGGAGTGATTATTTCAATGTTTCAGTTGATTTCTTTTTCTTTTTTTTGTATTTATTTTGGAAATTTAAGAAACTCACTCGTGTATGTCATCTATACAGGCATTTCATTTCTACACTTCACATTCATCACAATTTTGTGTACTGCGACTTTAAACTTGATGTCAAGTGAATGTGCTCACTGAATTTTAGTTAACCAGTGATTTTCATGTTTCATCATTGGTTGAATCAGACTTATTCTTCAGTTTTTCTTTCTCTCTTCCTTCATTTGTGCAGTGTCTTTTTCGTAACACCTTGGATCATCCCAACATCTTGTTAAGCCTGCGTAACGCTAAGTTCAGGAGGCCTATTTGGTAGCAATGCTGAGTCAGTAAAGTCTGAGTAAAAACAGCTGATGCTCTGTTTATTGTTTTGTACTTTTCCACTTCCTTACAGTTCTGGTTGAGTTTGAATGGTGACTTGTACCTTCTCCAAATCCCTGTAGAAAAATCATTGTTTGATTGATGATATATATTTTTGATTTGGTTAGTTTCTGCCCTTGATAATTAATGTATGGTACCAATAAAAAGATACATTTTCACTTTAAAAGGCTGTAAAGCTGGTGATTATCTAATTATTGCAACACAGATAGTCTGGAAAATAACTGTTGTATTCAGTACAGGAGAATGCTGGAACACGATGCTTGGTTAGGGTTCCCCTCTGCTCCTCGCAGGAAGCGATGTCATGGAGTCTTCATATGAATACTAACCCACTGATGAAGCTTCAGAAAAGCGCAGCATGTACATGAAAACATAGACTTCTGTTTTTAAAGGCAATATAAAGTGATTTTAATAGAGGAGGTTCTTTTATTAAAGAGTGTATAGTCCATTGGGTGAACTAGTCATGTTTGGTAGTTTTCCACATCTTCTACATGCCACACTCCCAGACTTGATACAGGCTTTCAACTTCAAGACATGGCTGAGATAACCCTTAAGACATAATTTTTCTCTAGAGCTACAGGAGACATTTTGAATTTTTCTCCGTGTTGAGTATAAACCGACAATTGAGATGTGCTCAGAAATACGTAGAGACAAATATGTGCAGTAAAAAGTCAAGCTCCAGGTGCAGTTCCTCTTTCTTTCTTTCCTGACTGACATACAGCACATCACTCTTCTTCTTCTGCCTTTGAAACAACCATCTCCTCTGAGTAGTGACATCCATCCGTGGTCTGGCTGCTGTCACATTGTCAGTGAAGTTGAGCTGCCAGACAAGCTTGGGGCTGTGTAGCTTCAAGCTTGGCAGACGGGCGCTCGTCAAAATCCTGTCCTGAAGGAGCCCAGATGAGCTTGCTAGTTGGTCCTGTGTTTGCACCCATTGATTCAGGTCAACCTCAGCCTTTGAAATAAAAATGACAAAGAGTTGAATGATGAGATATCAGAACCAGTGCTTCAAGGCCTGTATAGTTCAGGGGGAGAGATTCTCACACTCACTTACGATACTACTTGTCTTTTTGACTGTTAAACCTCTGACTGGGGTAAAGCAAGACTCTCCCTGTTAGGAGAAAGGTTTTAGCAGCTCCCGAGTGCAGCCGTCATTTCTGTCATTGCAATATTGTAACAACCACTAAGGCGCGAGGAACGTGGTTGCTAAGATCAAGGTTCAAATTCCAAATACTTTCCCCAGTTTTCTTCCTGTCTTTATTAAAAAAGCTTTTTTAATTCTCCTACAGTCACTGCAGCAAAGTCAAGGCATTTGTGATATATGTTTGTGTCTATCTTCTACTCACAGAACGTCAGATCAGGAGAAGAACAATCATTAAAGGGCCACAGACCATTTAATAGTAGATCCATGTCAAACCCCTGTGGTACATCAACTGCCTTCCACACCAGTATGGAAACTATCACACTCTCTCTTCAGGCACTTCAGTCTGCACTCATTGGTGGAATGTAACTAAAGTACATTTACTCAAGTACTGTACTTTAAGGTGGAATCGGCGATTCTGGAGAATAATGGTGGTCAAAATCACTTTTTGTCAAATTCAGTGAATATTTCCTCCCGCTCCGTACTTTGTGTGTGTGATGAAAACAATTCCAGTGTTAATATACAGCTTGGGCTCTGTAAACGGGCATGTTGCTAGCTACGATGGGCCCCCTTTCTGTACATAACCTTTGCTTGCATAGCAGTTTACACAGCATATTGTAGGATGTGTATTAACACCAGATTTTTCACAGAACACTCAACTTTAAGTACAAATTCAGGGTGTTTGACTTTACTCCACTTAACTCCACTCAACTACATCTCAGAGGCAGACATTGCACTTCTTGCCCTCAAGTTGCTTCCATCTTATATGCAGGACTTTCTTTTGTTTTGTTTCTGTGCTCTCTATTTTCTGTGTACATATTTTATTCCACACTGCTCCCACTTGTTCTCCAGTCTCCAATGCAAACTGCCCATTGTGTCCCCCCAGATCAACAGAAGCTTTGATGTGGTGTATTTCTGGCTCCACCTGCTGTTGACAAGTGTCAAAAAGAAGACAATAAAAAAAGAGATGTAAACGTGCAAAACTTGAATCAACATATGGGTAGCCTTTGACAACATATATAAAATAACTTCCTAATCCTATTCTGCAAAATCGAATTAATCCCTAAGTATTATTGCTGCATTGTGAAATATCATTGTTTTGCTATGGTCAACCATTTTAATAAGTCATCTATTAATCATATGTGGAGCCACTTTATACATGCAGCTCTCTGATACTCTCAAGACAGTTTCTCTGATAAAACTGTTAATGTTTAAAAAACAATGTGACTCATTCTGTAACAATTCAGAGTCCTTGATTGAGTGTGGCCTATAGGCAAGGTGCTGATGCCATCTCAAAGATAATACCTCAGGGGAAGGTAAACAGAGACAAAACAGTTTAAAGGAATGAAGTCTGGTCTTGTCTGTTTGAGGAGAGTTATGAGATGTGTTTTTCATACAGAAATTTGATAAACTTGAAGAGAAGCTCCCACTGGTCCCCTTGTCTCTGTGTGTTCTAAAAGAAAGAAACATTTTCTGAGATAAAATCGCAGCACATAAATCACGACACAGAGTAAATCGGGGAGAGAGACATTTACAGGGCTCTCTATGATAACTCTCGCAATAGCTTGTGTCACTCACGATATGAGACATATTCCACTACAATAATCCAAGATTTGATCAGTAATCAGTAATTCTTCAAATTCAGTGCACACGAACATGATGGATTATGCTACTGTACAAAATCCATCAGGATTAACTTGATAAGAGTTAGTTCAATGAGGACTATTATTTCTTTACAGAGATATTCCTGACTGATGTTGGTCGCAGGATGAGTTAAAGCAGTGTTAAAGTGATTTAAACGTTTTGTGCAACAGTATCTTTCAAAGGTCGTTATATTAGACATGTTGTTCTTTAAAAGGTGCACACTGCAGTTTCAAGGGGAGGGGGATTTGTTTACATTCACAGAGCCTGCAGTTACTTTACAAAGCGTATTTGCTCTGCATGTAATTCTTAGTATTGAATAATTTTTCAAATCATTATTCAAAAACAAATAATTTGGAGACACCTGGAACCAAACGTATCCTAGAATATCTAATCTATGTAAATACAAGTGTGGGCCCTGCTGCTGTAAAGAAGAAGAAGAAGAAGAAGAAGAAGAAGAAGAAGAAGAAGAAGAAGAAGAAGAAGAAGAAGAAGAAGAAGAACAACAACAACAACAACAACAACAACAACAACAACAACAACAACAACAGTGAAACAGTAACTTTTAAGGTAGCTTTCAAACTTTAAACAGTGTTTCAGGAGTACAAGTTTCCTGTGAGGAAAATGTCCACCTCTCTGACCCACACACAGTTACATGGTGCACCTTTAATCTCAACTGATTTATCGCCACACAAGCTCACCCACCTTTCCTCCTGAACTGTGTGTCTGTTCCTTCGAGTAAAACATTGTCTAAGAAGCCACATAAAAACAAACCAAAAACAACCTGTAACCAGCCTTGTGAAAATGTAGTATGTTGAACGTTCAGACAGTTAGTGTGTACCTTTGTCAGTGAAGGCTCAGCTGGTGTTCTTATACTTCTCTCTCACTATATCCTCATTTCCCTTCCTCTCTCTTGACTGGCCTCTTTCTCTGTCGATTCGAATGACACGGTCAGCAGAGCTCGCCTCATTTATTTTTTGGAAATTGCAGAGTTAATTTACCAAGGAGGAACGCATGAGGTCAAAACATTGATGTATCAACTGATGCACTCAATTAGAGGCAAAACCACTTTGCATTTCATAACTTTTGTGCGCAGTTTTGTCTTTTGGTCATTCATACATTTTGTTGGGAATAAACAATGCATGTAAAGCTTGTTATAAATGTTGCATCTGACTGACTGTATTTCCGTTGGTGGGATTTATCAGAAATGTAAAGCTGCCTTTAGAACACTGTAATTACACAAATAAATGAATGCACATGAATGCAAAATATGAAATTAAGCACTGACAATCTAATATATTTTTTAAAGCTATTTTACAACATTAGGCATTTTTTACATGGTATAATAACTTGTGGGGAAAAGCAACTCAAACAGAAAAGCTCACTTATCGACTGATTGTGCTACAAATCAAAAAGTTGACAGAGCAGCTCTTGTCTACATTTGCAGCTCAAGGGTCAGGCGATTCCTTTCCCCACATATTGATACTTGTCTATTTAATTACCCGTCTATATATCAATGTGTTGTCTAAATGATATCAGGATATTACAAATTCAAACTTGATCAAGAAAATGATAGACAATATTTATTTTCTATTATTTTACTCAATAAGTCAGTAAGCTACTTGTAGTGACCATGGTGGTACTATTGAACAGCTTAGAGAAGAAGAGCATCTTTGGGGCGCTAGGACCCGGAAGACTAGCTGGAGGCTACAGATAGCAGTATGCTAGCAGAGCATGTAGCAGCAGAGGCTAGTGTTGTCAAAAGAATTTATGAACTACTTTTACCACATAGATTTGAATACTTTCATTGAGGTAAGAACAAACCACACTCCTAACCAAGCTGCGCCCATCATAACTAATGTAACACAGCGCTGCTGTCAATAATTGCACACTGACATGAATTAACTAACGCTGAATCAAATGTTAATATCCTTGTCTGTCAGGCGTCAGCTAGCTTGGCTGCGTTAGCTTTAGCTGTGAATTACGTTTGGTGACCTAACTGTTAATGAACTAAGTGCTCCTAGTGTCGACTATATAACAATGCCTGCTCGTTAACGTGGCTGCGTTACTGTAAGTCCTTAACAAACGTAGCTATAGTTTAACTCAGTACTCTATCGGTGGGTCAGAGCGCTAATGTTAGCTAATTAAGCTAGCAGCCCATCCCAACCCGCACTCAGTTTAGCTGGCTGTCAACACACGGTTAAAACAATTTGCTGTCAATTTCAGCAAATGTCAGCTGATAATAAACAGCTAACCTAGTCGGGGTTGTTGGTCATTAGTTTGAACGAGGTGAATAATTGAATCCTGCTATTCCTTATAACAGGTTACTCTGCTGACCTAACGTTACCCTAAACGTCTATGTGCATTAGTTACTTAGGCTATGTGACATACTTTAACTTGGCAAGCAGAGTACTAACAGTGCTTTGTTTCTACAGCTGTTTCTAAACCTGCATACTTACATAAGTATAGTAAAGTAAAGCAGTCATTACCGCGAGATGGTTAATACCTTTCAACATGTGACAGTTATTGGTAACCTGACAAATTAGGACATTCAATGGAGGTGTGTGTGTCAAGAGCCCTCATTCATGACAGGAGTGTCTATCTGTTATTTAAGACAGTGGTCAATAGCAAGAGTGGTGTAGTGGCTATATGTTCTGTTCTTAGTAAAGCAAGCATCAATAAAGTAACGGGTGTCACCTGTGAAACCAAAGCCTAATATATAGCCCATTCCTATGTGCCATAGACCTTTACAGTTGTCCAAACACTATTACAAAGGCATTAATAAGCCCCATTGTTAAATTGTCTGACATTTCTCTTCAAGCACTGTAGTTTACTTTAAGTCAGTTCCACATACACCGATGTAAACAACTCCAGGCTGCACCAAATCCATAGCTGGTCTCTGTCAAACTCCCTCTTTAATCCTATTTAATTAGCATTTGCTACTACATACTACTATAATGCCCTGCTGTTCTTGAACGTAAATAATACGAAAATATTCGTAACAGTTTATTTTAATGAGATGTCTGTGCATCTTTAGTAAGAAGGAACTGGGCTTTGGATCTGAGAGCCACAGACAGGCTGAAAGTACTAAGAAACTGACGGCGCGTTGTTGGTTTTTGTCCTTTCACAGGTTTTGTTTGAATGTCTAATAAATAAAGAGCACTGTATCCCTTTAGTGATCTAAACAAAAGAGTTGATTTGGTGGTTCATGTTGATCCTCATTTCCCTCCATGTGTCTCTTTACACTCAGACTTAGTCATGTCTCAGGTGGAGAAGAAGGCGGGGCTTCTGAGGAGGACGTCATCCTCTAAGAAACCTTTGAAAGAGAAGGTGGTGCTGATGTATGACGAGATCTTTGCAGTGAGTATCACAGCGCTAGACTGTCAGTGATGGAAAGTAAGGAGAAATGAAAGAATGCTCGAGTATAAAAAATAAAAATAAACTTTTATTTTTATTTTATTTTATTTAATTTTTTAGAAAGAAGACCCGGCCAAAAACAACCCTCGCTTCTGGGATGAGCTGTTTCTTATGAAGGTAATGTGTGCAAGAGACAAACGCACCCTGTTGAAAAGAAATGTGTGGTGCATTATAGCACATATCTCACGGTGTTGTTTTGGTTGTACAAAATATCAGCAATAGTAGCAGCAAAGCTTACAACAACATATATATATATATATATATATATATATATATATATATATATATATATATATATATATATATATATATATTATATTGTATGCCCGAGGTGTACATCAGTAAAACATGAGAATGCACCTTGCAATACTATTAGAATAAAAGCACAATGGGAGTAAACACTGAAAGTCATGTCCGTACTTGCTTTTCAGCCTCACCATCATTACATATGTGTGACTGGAGATAGAACACACTATTAGAGAAGAAGAGGAAGTAATGATGTGCATAAATCAGACACAGTCCAAACAAATGCTGCACAGAGTAGTCCACAGCGCAGGACTGTGGAAGTTTCCCAGAAGTCTAATTTGCATACAGCTGTTCTCGTTCACCACCTCTATGGGCTAACTTGATGCTGTTTTGAGTGGAGGGTATTGTGGACTTGTATACTTCCTAATAATGTTGGTCCTCCCCTCGGCTCCACTTATGCATTTACACCATGTAATCCCTTTTTTTTGCAATATATTTTTTACCTTGATCTTTTTTTGACACTACCATGGTTCCACTTTGCTCAGGTGAACCTAGAATACCTGGAGTCCAAGCTGGAGAGTGTAGATGGGGAGGAGGTTCAGCGGATCCAGGACAACATCAACTCTTTGTTCCACCACTGTGTTCAGGCTCTGGGAGAGGAGCACCAGATCAAAGTGGTCAACGCCCTGCAGGTAACTAATGCCTCGTTTCCACCGAGTAGAGCGGGTCGGATCAGAGCGGCTCAGAGCGGGACAGCTCACTTTTAAGAATCTCGGTGTTGTTTCCACCGCGGACCCTACCCTTACTGATGGGGCGGGGTTTAGGCTGGACTGCGATAGCCGCCGCCAGAATGTGGGTTAAACTATCGGGCTGTGGAACAACTGTGGTCAAGCCAGCGGTCTCTCGTTTTTGCTTGGTCAAACCAGCCGCTTCTTTATTTATTCCCCCCGTGTTGTTGTGAGCACAGAGACGGCTCGGTGCAAGTTGCAACTGATAGAGACAGTGAGAGAACAGCGCTGGCTGCGGCAGCTACGTGACATCGTAGCAGTGGGACACAGTGTAGCCAACTGATTCATTTAATGACGAGGAAAAACACCACACAATAAACAGTGCCGCGCTCACAAGCCAGCGATCTCTCGTTTTTGCTTGGTCAAACCAGCCGTTTCTTTATTTATTCCCCCCGTGTTGTTGTGAGCGTGTATTTACTAGCCTACTATCTATGGCGAAAACACACAGAGACGGCTCGGTGCAAGTTGCAACTGATAGAGACAGTGAGAGAACAGCGCTGGCTGCGGCAGCTATGTGACTAGTGGGACACAGTGTAACCAACTGATTAATTTATTGACGAGTAAAAACACCACACAATAAACATTGCTGTGCTCACATTTTCGCCAATACACAAGACTCTCTTCACTCTTGCAGAGATGACTACTCATGGCGGAAATGATTATTTCGACCAATCAAATGACGGCTCTGCCGTTTCGGCCCGCTTTCAGGCGGCTAGTACCCCTACGGAGGAGTACTGAGATCGGGAGCGGCTCAGAGCGGTTAGGTGCGCTTAAACCGTACCCTACCCAACTTTTGGCAAATGAAAAGCCAAACTACCCGGACCGAACCGCTCCGATCCGACCCGCTCTACTCGGTGGAAACGAGGCATTAAGCTCACAAAGCCCACCTAGATGATCACCTACAGGTTACATCGCACATGCAACCAACATGTCAGGAGCACTTGTCCTCATGACACTTAAACTGTTAAATGATTCTGGTTTGCCACCACTAAGGCTGAGACTAATGCATTGTGATTTGTATTTCCTTGTTTCCACTGAGCGGTAAAGTTTGGCCTGGTACAGTATAGTATGGTACAGAACTGTTTCCCTAGATTTATGCACTGGCCGCTGCAGCTGAGTACGTATTGTGACATCATTGCAGCGGGACACAGTGTATTCTGCTGATTTTAATTAAATTAAGATCAAGAACATGACACAGTAAAAAAAGAGCTGCCCATAATGTGTCTGGAAACACAAGATTCTTCACTCTTGCAGAGGTGATTATACGGCGGTTATCTCATGTACAGATTGAAGATTGTATTAACTAATCAAAAGTCTGCAGTATGTAGCTCCTCCCTTTTCCCTCAGGGACCGCTTGGTCCCCCAACGAAAAGGGTGACAGAAATGGGAATGGCACTATGCTTTTTTTTGGTACCCTTCCCCGACTTTTGACAGTGGAACCGCAAATAATAATTGCGTACCGTACTAAACTGAACTGTACTGCTCTGCTCTGTGGAAATGAGGCTTATGTGGAACATTTCACAGTGATGGACTGTTTAAGTCATTCTGCCCCTCTCCTCAGACCCTCTGTGCACTTTTCCGGGGGGTTCACCAGAAGAACAAGTCCACATCTGGCTTTGACATCATCAACATGCTCATGGGCTTTGACAAGGCTGAGCAAAGAATGAAGGTGTGTGGGCAATAACTTGACAGGGCACAGAAGGGAGTGAAAAAAGTGATTTGTGTTCATTAATTTTCTGTCCGTGTTGTGTTCTTTTTTTGTTGTCCCACAGGATCTGATGGAGAGACTGGACAGCCTTCTCTGTGGAGATGGCTCAGAGAGTCTGAAGAGCCTTTGTCTCAAACTGCTGCTGTGTCTGGTGACGGTGAGCCAGAATAAAAAAACAAAGATAAACTACTATGCGTAAAACAAGAAGACACACTTAACATCACCAATATGTGAAAATATCGCTTTACAGGTAACAGACAATATCAGTCAGAACACTATACTGGAATATGTGATGATCAACAGTATCTTTGAAGCCATTCTACAGGTAAGTGAATACCTGAAGACTATGTCTGCTGTAATTCTGGGATATCTACTGTATATCTTTTTTTATAAAACGGTTTTGCTTCACAATTCAGTCATCTCTGTTCTCCCCACCTTAGATTATGTCAGAAGTGGCCAGCAGAGGGCAGCATGGTTATGATGCTGTGGTGCTCCTGGCCCTGCTTGTCAACTACAGGAAATATGAGGTGTGTACTAATACTCACATGGAACTGAACTTGTTTTATCCTTAGAAAAGCCTGTTGCAAAACCATTGAATGCTCTGTTTAAAACATGTGTCAGAGTCGCTGTATATTGTAGGTCCTAAACTTCAATGGTTGGTGTCAAGTATTTAACGGCCTATGATTTCTCTTATTCCCTCTGTTTGTCAGTCTGTGAATCCATACATAGTGAAGCTCTCCATTGTGGACGATGAGCCAACACTAGATGTAAGTATGTAACTGTGGAATAATAGATAGTTAGTGTGACAACAGCCTTCAGATCAACACTTTGACTGACACACTGGATGTTTTCGTTCCCAGGGAATGGGTATGGTCGTCAACCAAGCTCTGACAGAATATAACAGGTAAGAACTAAAAAAGGTTTTTAATGAAGCCGTGCAATGTGTGACGTCATCAATTTTTTTTCACGTCTCCCACAAATGTTCTATTTCTATACTCGCAAATAAACAAAGCCTTCTTTATCCATTGGGTTATTTATATCTGACAGTTTTCTTTGGCAGTCTGAAATGTTTTTTAGGTTGAGGCAAGGTTTGGAAATTAAAATGCTGTTTTGTGAAGGAGGTCTTGTCCGTATGCAGCTGTTAGACGGACACATCAAAGTGATGGATGATGGCTCCAAACAGTTCATTGTATTTGTTTATAAACCGAATGTCCCTTAGATAACAGATGGCAGGGAGTAGAAGGAGATGTGTTTTAGAGTGTGTGTTTGATTTTTTTTGAGTGAAAATGTATATCTGTGCCCCCACTGTTGTCTACCCTGTTTTCAATTTATTTGTCATGCTCTCCTTTTTTCATTACTCCCTGTCCATCTTCTCTTCTTCTCTCCAGGCAGTACAAAGACAAAGAAGAGGAGCACCAGGGCGGGTTCTTCTCTACCTTCACCAGTATGGTAGGATGCTATTCTAACTCTAACTAGTTTTTGCATTAGACATATTTTAAGAAGGTTCCCATATCTTCCATTTGGCACGTACTATAATGAGTATGTATAGTGCACACTGCTTTTTCAACACTGTTTGTTGATGGCTTGATCCTTGTTCTGTCCACAGGTGGGCAGCATGTTTATAGCAGATGCTGATGAGAAACTGTCTGTGCAGTAAGTGCCAAGTGATTTTGAAGTTTTTCAAACTTAATTGCATAGTTCTCTAGCCTGGAAATCCAGGCCCACATCTAGAACCATGTAGGTTCTGGCCACAAGCAATAGTCCTTCCCAACTCAAGGGGCAGCACCAACGTATTTATTTCAAATGCCAGTGCACGCAATTGGATAGCACAACGACCAATCAGAGGTGACGTATTAAGCCCTGTTTGTTTAGCGAACAATGGGGTTAACTGGTAAATTAAACTTTTGCCGTCGGCAAAAAAGAAAATTCATCTGTCTTGCTAATGAACTATTTGTGTGCCGTCTTCCAAATCGCTAAGTGTTTAGGCCGAAGCCGTTTCAAACTGAAACAACGTATCCGCAGCCATCTTTGATCTTTACTATCACAGCTTCGACGGCACATGCACAGCACTGTCGTCATCTAGTTACGCTCGCCCCAGAGCACCATACATAGGCATGTGGCCCGCCCATATCAGCGATTTGATTGGTAGCTGTGAATTTTCCGACATAGTTTATGAGCTCCAATGGTTTGTGTCCAGACCAACAGGCTGAGCAAATTTAAATTTGCCAGCGGCAGGTCTGGATTTCCAGGCTAATAGTTCTCTACACCTTCAAGTCCATTGCATATGCTGTTATTTTTGGCTGTCCCTCTGTTAAAGGTTCCAGTTGGTAATCAAAGGCTTAATGAACACATTTGATCAGTATGAATCAAACTGTAATCAAAGCGGTATGAGATATGTAGTTTTCAGCGTCAGGTGTTTAGACAGTACATTATGTGCATTGTTTAGCAGCTTTGTGTTCATCCCGATTCATCAGTAAAACATGATGATAATCTAAGGTGGTAAAACCTTCGACATCCTCATACTCTGCTCCAGCATTTGATATTATACTACACTGGCCATATCCACTTTTAAACTCAATTGTGAATCTGGTCTTTGAAGAATACTATAGCTTAACAGATTCAAATTTGATGGCTTCAACGTATGTTAAAGGCTACATTTACTGGTGCTTCTGTTTAAGTTTACTTTTGTTACTTTTTTTGGGAAAGTGAATATTATGGTTATGAATTAGTCGTTAAACACCCTTCGCGGAATGTAAAGATAAAACATGAACATAAAATAGTAACCGTGACCTGCTGCTGATGCATGAAGTGATTGTTAATACAGTTTAAGCACCGTCAAGGAGTGCATCTCCACTTGTCTTCATGTAAACCTGAGGTTCTTCCTGCCCAGCCTATTGTTATGTGAAGATTATACTTCATATATGACTGAACTGCCTCTTGACTCACCACCATCATCTCTTTTCTTCTTAAGGACAAATGAGGCCATTCTGCTGGCACTGTATGAGGCTGTGCACCTTAACCGCAACTTCATCACTGTATTAGCACAGGTAAGATACACTTTTGATGTTGTTAAATACCTTTTCAGGAACAATTAGAGCACATGTGCTATTTGCATAATTTGTATCATGTGATGCCTCCATATTTACACCCTAAAGAAAGTTGGTAAGGAGCAACATGAAGTTTCTCAAGTTCAAATGTCCTTGTTGATTTGATTTGTTCCACAGTGTGAGTGATTGCATTTGTTAAGGTCTGCATAGTCTGAACACCTCAATAGGGCATTAAAGACTGAGATTTCATGACAAGTCATATCGGTCTTTGACACATTTCCTAAAGCTTTTCTAATCTGCAATGTGATATGACATGTAAAATAATCGAGGAGACAGCGGTTAGAAAGAAGATGGATGTTATCTCTTCTCTGACTTTATTGTACATTATTTAATTGATCTTATCAGCAGGAAAGCTGAGATAGAGGGTGTCGGAACGTATTTCTTTAAAGGTGCACTACATGTCTTCTCCACCATCAGCCAGTTAACTTTAAATGTGACTGTCCCCACAGGGATTACTAAAGTAAAACAAACTGTTCCATCCTCAATCCTCATCCTCAATATGTCAATACTGACATATTGAGTGAATACTTTCTTTTATTTCATTTTGTCAATGTGTTTTGTAGGCTTTCTACATTTTTGTAGATAGTAGACTACTATCTACAAAAATTTAGAAAGCCTTACAAAACACATTGACAAACTAGAATATTGTAGAAATAATTTGATACACATTATGTAAATAGGTGTTTAAAGCTGATGAATTCATATCAGATAATCATGAGCAGTTGAATAAGGGATTGGAATAAATAAGCTCTGGCTTCCTCCCACTCCCTTTCGGACACAGACCATACATTTATTTCATAAATATTGTTCATGACACTTTATAATAACCGTTGTTTTGTGAAATGTGTATTTGTATGATGTGTCATACTTGATTTTTTATTATATCTTTTCAAGTTTTTGTTCGAAATAAAGAAGAAATGAACTAAGGACTGGTCACAAATGCAGTTCCATTCTGATGCCACTGTGCTGCTTTTTGCAATGTTTGTTATAAGTTCCAAAGCTCAATATATATTAGCTGTACTGATTAATTTACCATTCTGTGGAAGTGTTTTGCACTACAAGAAGTCAACAGTCCTCTTCCAGTCTCCACTAAAAGGTGTCTTGTTTCCTTTCCATTAGCCCTCATTTGGGTCTCCTGCCCAGCCTCTACTGTTGTTTTTGTCAACACATTATTGGACACAAGAGACGGCTTTTCACTATGAATGCCATTTCACATGTCTTTGATTTTTAAACAGAGCCACCCTGAGATCGACATCCCAGTCACACCTACCACCCCCACGCCAACCACACCTACAACTCCCCTTGGCACCACACCCCCTTCCCTAGACAGTAAGTCCTACACTTTTCATATTTTTATTAAGACAACACATGGATGGAGCCTCTGTGACATAACAGATTGGCTCTAGTCTGTATTAGGGTCTACTTCTCACTGCCTTTAAGTGTCAGTTTTTGGAGCCACATTTTCTGTAGCGGGAAAGATGCTGAGGTGAAGCTATAAAGCAGTGTCCACATTGCAATTGCAGAACACAGAAGGGTATAGAAACTCAGTGTTTTGCCTGTCAGAGTAGAAAAATGTGTTAAGACAATACAAATTAAATCCTTGGGCTTAGTCTTTATTGTTAAGTGTAAAGTTAAATGTTTTTCTGATCTCCATCACAACCCAACTTCAAATTGGCTTCACAAGTTTTATCTTTGCTGGACCGCAAGCCATACATGAGTCCGTCACTGACTGACTGACTGACTGACTGACTGACTGACTGACTGACTGACTGACTGACTGACTGACTGACTGACTGTTGGAGTTTTATTTTGGCCGCACTCTTTATGAATAGATACAAACATAAGTTACATATCCACTGTGACTCTAGAGTATAGGAGTCACAGTCGCTAAGGAATGAAAGTGGGAAACAAAGAGGATGGTTACGCACTGTAACAGTCCATAGCAGAGTAATAGAGAAAACACAAGGGAGATAATCACTGTGACAAAATTCTCCATACAAAGTGAGTCAGAAACAAGAGAGCGTAGGAAAACCAATGAAAGAGCACAGGGAGTTAGGTTAGAATAGTTATCAAAAGTTCTCTTTCAAATCAAACATCTCCAGATAGGAGTGGAAAGTTTTCTTCTCGCAACTTCATTTACAGAAATGTTTGACTCGATTGTAGCTCAACCATTTCTGAAAATATTGAAAGCATCAAAACCCCTGAAAGGGTGAAAATCGAGTTAGAACTTTCTGAAGCTTTTTGGCATCAAAGGTCTTTGACTCAATTTACTATGACCATTGTTTTTGCAAGTATTTATAACAACTCTCCCTCTTAACCTGGCAACTCTTACTCACTTGTGCAAAAACTACTCTACTCACTAGGTTTTAAAGTTTGTCTGATGGAGAGAGAGACGCTCATATACAGTAAATGGCAGTTCTAATGTGTGTTTATTGCATCTTAATTATTTCATTATTACACCAATCTAAGTACTCATAATCTTTTCATTAAACCTGAGAGCACAGCTGTCACTACATGTTTCACAGAGGGCGATTGATGTTGCTAGCATGTTAAAAACCAGGTCATTTGCATTTCCACACACACACACACACACACACACACACACACACACACACACACACACACACACACACACACACGTTGTAACTGTTAAAAGGGGCATGTTTCTATATCTGTCTATCTCTCTCTCCATTGCTTCCATTCTAAGAGCCATTTTCTGTATAAAATATTAACCCTCAGCATCCAATACAGATGACTGTTTCACATGCCGTGTCATGGGAGCTTTAGCACTTAGCGGACCCCCTCTACTTAGACCAGAAACAGTTCCACACACACAGCCCCCTGTGAGGATATGCTATTTGACAGTGAGAAATCTGCACTGACAAATGAGGCCTTTCACGGGCAAGGGGAGGTAGAAATGACCGACTCATCATGTATCCATGAGACAAGCTGTATGTATGAGAGAGCAGGGATTTTTAGATGACTGAAGAATATCCTTGTCTAGACAACATGGCAAGCTACAGTGGCTACAGTAATGGGAGGAAGACATCACTTTTTGTCATGCTGTTATTTGCCTGAATGAGCACCAGCGTCTGCTCAAACGAGGGAGACAGCTTTTTGTGTTGTTGCTTTTAGATGGTAGACGACTCAGGTTTTTGGGACAGCATTATTTATGTAATAATAACTGACTTGGAACCGACAGCCCACAGTTTTGTGACTTCAAGTTTGACTTATCATCATTTTGTCCTTAATGTTTCTTTAGTTAATTTCCATATTTTTTTCCTTATTTTTAATATATTGTTTAGAGTTGTATCTGATCGTGCAGTCCATATATTTGACTGAAGTTTTCTTTTGACATCTGCCCTGTAGTGATGAACAACCCAGAACTTCCTCTGGATCCCAACCTGCAGACTAGCAACCTTCTCATCACCTTCCTCAAGTACGCCTCCATTGTAATGCAGGATACTAAAGGTAAACACACTCCACCTGCCTATGATACTTCATTCTTTCCCTTTGTCCCGAAGTGTTCCCACTTAGTCTTCTCTGACAGCTGTGACAAATAAGTGCTGTTCTCTTGAATCCTAAAATTGTTATCCCACTTTATAACACTCATTTATCGCAGTCACTCCCCTCTGAAAAAACACCAGAGATTTAAAAAAGTGTGTCTGGTCCTCTATTTTCTTTCTACTTGTTCATAGTTTGCTATTTGTGTGTTTCCAGATGAGCATCGACTTAACAGTGCCAGACTGTGCCTAATCATCCTCACCTGCATAGCCGAGGTAGGAGCAGGCTACACTGCTGTAACATTAGACCCCCCCCCCCCCCCCCCACAGATTGTCCTTGTTCTGACTTGACCTCTCTGTGTGTGATAGGACCAGTATGCCGATGCCTTTCTTCACGATGACAACATGAACTTCAGAGTCAATCTACACAGAATGGTGAGTGTCTGCTTGTGAGAGTGGTAATGATGTCAAAGGTTATGTTTATTTATTAGGGCCTGAATTAAAAGTGATTTGATATTTCCACATCCATTTCAGTTGATAGAAAGGGTAACACTTTACAATAAGGGTACATTAATTAACTGTTAGTAAATGCTTAAAGATCATTAGCAAAGCATTAACTAACCATTAAAAATGGCTTAGTTAATGCTTACTATGCATTTACTAACCCTATGCTTAGTAAATGCTTAACTAAGCATTACTTAACTTAGCATAGTTAATGCTGAACCAAGCATTAACTAACTGTTAAAAACTAAGCATTAACAGTTAGTTTATGCCTATTAAGCATTAACTATGCATTAACTAACCGTTAATTAATGTACCCTTATTGTAAAGTCTTACCTTCATCAACATGCTTAAATCTGATTAGAAACCCGCTTACATACATACATGGCAGAGAAATGGGTGTTGTCCCCTAATTGCACTAACTTTTTTTTTAATGTTTTGCTTATGAGGTTTGAGTAACCGGCTTACTTAAACTGCTTACTCAAAGGCATGTAAAGGCACTGTATGATACAGACCATGAAGCTTCATTATGGTTTTCTGAACTTGACACTTCTATTAAGTGATCTGCATCTAAGAAAAGTCTCTACAGGCACAATCAGCCAGATACTAAAAATATTAAAGACATTAAACCATATTGGTTGTTAAAACTGGCCTTTTCTGCTGGTATGTGGATACACTTGTCCATCTCTAGCATGTGCAGTACAATGTTTTTATGTAGATTTACATACCCGAGTTTCATCTCAAATCTGTAGTGTACTCTTTATTTATTTTTTTGCAGCCCATGAGGCACAGAAAAAAACCTATTGACAAGAACATCCCTTCACGGCCGCTGGTGTGTGCTGTTCTAGGTAGGAGGAACATTTCTAACTGTTTACCATGGACTCAAACTGTTTGTCACTCCAGAGTTAAATTAGCTTTAACCTAAAAACAACCTTCTGTGTTAATTTACTTTAATTTCCCTGGGTTATAGAAAAAATATATGATTATGGTTGAAACACTCAGCAGGCTACAATGACATGAGATGTGTTTTTGACTTTTAACTTTTTTGTTTTACATTGATGACACAATTTACATTACCGTAATTTTCAGACTATAAGCCGCGACTTTTTCCCCATTTTTCGACCCTGTTATTACACAGCACAGTATATGTTCTGTAGCTACTAGGGATGGGCGTTAGTAATCGAGTACTCGAGTACTCCTCGTTTCAAATGAACTCGATTGGTGGATGAGGAAAATCGTTTTTATTTTAGTGTCTGTAGCCTTTAGGCTGGCGGGCCGCCCCTATTTTAAAATGTTATATACGTGTACAAAACGGCACAAAACGGATAAAATAAAGTTTAACAAAATTAAATATTTTGATGCAAGTGCAATAAACTGAGCGTTGTGTCAAACATCAACTGCAAATAACTGCCAACTGCGTGCCACCGCAGCGCAGCCTGTGTTCTCCACGGCACCGCGGAGCTGAACACGGTCTCTCCTTTCTCCAGAACATTGTCAGGAATATAACTGTCCAATTATTTCAAAGCAGATGATAAAGTTATGTTTATAAAAAGGGGAGATGACACCTGTTACTCTCAGTTAGTACTGAGTAGACTCCAGGTGAGCATGCAAGGTGCTCTCCGCTTGGAAAGAAAAGAAGAAGCAAGGCTTACTTCAGACACATTCGCTCCGAGCCAACAACAGTTAAGAAGCCTTCAATAGGGAATATGGGGATGAGATTCAAAAACCGACCGGTGTAACGTTCCGTTAATGAGGAATTAGTCGCGGTAATTATTCACGGACACAGAGTGAGCATTACGCGGTTGGATATACAACTATCTGCTTTGGTGAGTTATTTAGGCCTATATGTATTTAAATTGTGGGACAATCATTTTATATTATTTGCTGCCCTTCTTATTTTAAATGGTGACTTAGGCTATTTTTTTTGTTACAACTACAGCCCATGCTTTTTTCTCTTTTTTTCTCCCCACCGCAGACCTACTCGATCGGTTTAAATTGTGGCCCGTCTATTTAATTACTTTCAGTGAGGAAAATGTGTTTTAAAAATCCTTAATATCATATGGCAACTGTGACTGTTTGACAATAAGCATTGAACGCTTTATTGCGGTGAACCGTTGTTCTGTAGACAGATGCGTTGAGTTCTAAAAATAGAAAAAAGTTTAACGAGGAGTCGATTGATCCTCGAGGAATACAAGCGATCACACGAGTAGCGAAAACACTCGTGCCCATCCCTAGTAGCTACTATTGCACTAAAAGGTAACACTTACGTACGTTATGCAAATATGCAACTTGTTTGTTGAAATGTTGATAAATGGGAGCTTCCTCAAGCAGCCATCTCTTTCCCGACAATCCCCTCTGTGCACAAACTCTTAAATATGGTAATTAAACATTATAACACCTGCGGCTTATAGTCCAGTGCGGCTTATAGTGCGGAAAACACAGTACTTTAAAGAAGCAGTGTGTATAATTTATTGTCAGTTTGCTGTACAGACTTGGTAGAAATGTAATAAACTATTCACAAGTATGTTTTAAATAGTATATAATCGCTTGAAAATAAAAATAGTTTTTTTCTTTAATTAATTATTTTATTAAAACCTTTTATCTACATATGAGTGGGTCCCCTCTACATGGAGGCCGTCATTTTGCACTGCCATGATTCTACAGTAGCACAGAATGGACAAACTAAATGACCATATGCATTTTATTATGATTTATGCTGATACAGGTTAAAGGTTTTCTGCATTTTGACCCTTTCCATTTGTATTCTGTAACTGTTATTTGTTCTCTGGATTTGTCTTTCCCTCTTTGTCTAGATCTGATGGTGGAGTTTATTGTCACTCATATGATGAAGGATTTCCCCATGGATTTATACTTGTGAGAACACATGCACAATAAACCCACACACACATATTTCTGCTCTCATCGGCCGGCCTCCTCCTTCACCACAGTTGTTAATTTCCTTTGCAGGCGCTGTGTGCAGATCATCCATAAACTCCTGTGCTACCAGAAAAAGTGCAGAATTCGGCTACACTACACATGGAGAGAGCTCTGGTCAGGTAAAGACTGTAGGGCTGCAACTAACGATTATTTTGATAATAGATTAATCTGTCGATTTTTTTTCTCGATTAATCGATTCGTGTTTTGGCCCGTAAAATGTCAGAAAATGTTGAAAAATGTTGATCAATTTTCCAAAGCACATGTTGACTTCCTCAAATGTATTTTTATGTCCAAAACACAAAGATATTTCAGTTTACTGTCATTATAGGATTAAAGAAACCAGAAAATATTCACATTTGAGAAGCTGAAATCAGAGAATTCAGATTTCTTTTTATTAAAAAATTACTTGAAACGATTAATCGATTATCAAAATAGTTGGCGATTATTTTAATAATCGATTCGTCGATTAATCGTTGCAGCTCTAAAAGACTGCCTTCTTTACATGTTGATCAGAATAATAGGCCAGATGAGAACTATTCCCATTGGTCCAAAACCGTTAAATTAATGTCACTCTGTGGATGTACTGTAATCACTTTGTCTCCCAGATGATCTAACATTAATATGGCTGTTTTTGGTATGGCCATTAGTTTTAGTTCTTTATACTTTGTTCCTGAGGAATCATTTTAGCCCATTATTTTGGCTGGTGGACAGGTCTGAATACTAAAATACCAATGTGCCTCAGCTGCCATTGCTATGGAGAAGGAGAAGCGTGAATCAGAACAGTTCATTTGTGAACAAAAGATGAAGCCATGGTTAGTGTTTCTTGCCAAATGCACTTTGGGAGCTGTAGTTAACCTCTCTTTTTTTTCTTTTTTTTAATTTCAGTTTACACTTTGACTTGTTATCAATGAACCACATAGATTCTAATGCAGTTGTTAATCTTTTATATTGAAATTTGAAGTGGGAGGGTTTCATGTTAATCCAACTGTGAATAACGTAACTAAAAGCACAGCTGTAAAGTACAGCCCCACACAGCTGCAAGCACATACATTATGTGGTGAGCGTTCATTCTATAGGGAGAAAGCCATGTTTAATTCAATTATTAATACTTTAAGTTGCCTTTACGGTTTGTTTAGATCCATGTTGATTCTCACACGCATACCATATTTAAACATATCCTTATCATAGTTGTAGCTGTCCCTTTATCATTTGAAACAAGTGAATTAAATGGATGTTTTTAGCTATGTCTACTCATTTCTGTTATCTCTATAAACAAGCTGCATTGAATGAATTGTGTTTTGGCAGTTTTATGACATGTGTTTATAGCTTCCGTTTCCACCCCTTAGGTTCAGGACACCGAGTGAATAATTGAAATCTGACAATGTTTTGATTTGCACCTTAAGAGATGATTGGATAATTACTGCTTTTGCACAACAAACAAGCCACTTTTTGTCTGAGGTTGTTGAGCCTTTTGTTTTCAGAAATGTTTTGACTGGATTATGATCCTCTAAAGAAAGCCCAATCCATTTTGGAAGCCTTGTTGTCAGCCTTGTCAACACACATTATGGATAACATTAAAAATACATTTCCTTAACTTAGGAAATAAGTTAAGGAAAGCTAAGCCCACCATTGCCCCTGGCCAGCCCTGGCCTCAGTCCCAACCCCCTCCCACCCTCCATCGTGTTTTTTTATCGACTTTAATATAGACACACACTGAGTAAAGTCGACTGCTGCCTGTCTGTCACATGCCTCTGCTGCTAGACGGCTATCACACCACTCCAGACGAGTTCATTAATGTTTGCATGTCTCCGTCGGTCCGCACAGCGCTCATCAACTTGCTCAAGTTCCTGCTGTCAAATGAGACCCTACTGCTGTCCAAGCACAACATCTTTCATCTGGCCTTACTGGTGAGCAACACACACGCATACACACACGCATACACACGCACACACACACACACACACACACACACACACACACACACACACACACACACACACACACACACACACACACACACACACACACACACACACACACACACACACACACAGACAACCTATTTTTGGTTGACTCTCTATTTCCTCTTGTCTTGTTGGGTCCTTTTTGTTTGTTATGTGTTGATCAACCACTGTCCATCTCTTTCTCTAGGTGGTCAACCTGTTCAACATGTTCATAACATACGGCGACACGTTCCTGCCCACCTCCAACAGCTACGACGAGCTCTACTATGAGATCGTACGAATGCACCAGGTCTTCGACAACCTCTACTGTATGGGTATGTGTTGGTAGAAACTGCACTTTGTCAAGACATTATTGTGAATTATAATTAGTTATTCAAATAATATCTGAGCCAGGGTTTGGCCATCACAAACAAATACAAGCCGGTTAATAACAAACAATGGGTGCAGTTACCTGTAACCTACTATGAAAGGTCACATGCAAATTATTATAGCGTCATTACAGCAGCACCAAATCCATCAGTACTGTCATCAGCATCTGCAAATGTCTTATTCATTTGCAGTCTTTCCAGAACAATGGTAAAGCTACCTTCAACAAATTTGACACATTAAATTGCTCTGGTCTTTATTTTATTGGTAATGAAAAGAAGAGGGCAGCTGAGGGATGATGATTATTGCTCTTTGATCATCAAATTATTCTCCAGGTCAATATCAAATAAAAACCCAAAACATTGTCTCCATCCAGCCTGCAAGATTATTATTAATTTATTTTTTGACAGTGAAATGGGCAACCTTTTATACTCTTGAAAAGGATGTTTCAATGTTCAAGGTTTTTATTAAACTATTTAATAGACCCAAAGTTTAATCAGCAACGACAAATATTGTTAAACTAGAGCGCCAAACCCAGCAGAGGAAAAGATGTGTAAAAGTGTATCTGTATGTGTTTGAAGTCTAATTCTACTTATATCCGTCTTCCAGTTCTGAGAGTATCAACGAACACGGGTCAGTGGAAGGAGCCAGCCAGCAAAGTCACACATGCCCTTGTCAACGTTAGGTAAAAACAGACAGACACACACACACACACACACACACACACACACACACACACACACACACACACACACACACACTGTATCCCAATAAGGAGGAAAAAATCAAGGAGAAAAAGTAATGGGAAAAGGGTCAAAATATAGTTTTTGGTACTATACTGTTGGCTCATCCCCAGCCTACTCCATTCCCCGCCCTTTACTTACTTCAATCATTTTTAAGCCTTTATCTGCCTAACCCCCCAACCTTGCTCTAGTCCGCACACGTACTGTACACGGTCTCTCCACTATAATCCACTCTTTGCTTCTCCATCTTCTGTGAGGAGATGATCCGCTGAGGTCACCTTGGCTTGGAGGTCCCAGAGGACACGAGAAAAAAGTGGGATACTCCCACAGGATTCACCCACTCAACTCACCAGATCCCCCCCCCCCCCCCCCCCCCGCTTGAATAAGCTGTCACAAGGGTTGAAGGGGAAGGCAGGGGAGGACGAAGATTGAAGGATTAATATTTGAGAGAATAGATGAATGAAGGCAGAGAGGTATATAAAGGCCCCACAATGGCCGTGTTGAAATTGAGTCAAATGAAGGGACTAATTCCATTTTACTCCCTTCAGTTCATTCCTCCATCGTTCGACTTCCCACATTACCACGATGGAGAATTCTCTGCATTTTTGTCACTATCATTCATTTGATATATGAAGTCCTCTAAGCCAGTACAAAATTAAGCCCGTTTATCTCACAGCTCTGCTTATTTCATCAACTCATATTTGAGCTATAAAGCAGTTTATTTTATAGTAATGTATGCTAATGCTGGAAAAGATTGCCTCTGAATTTACAGCTGAAATTCCCTGATGTGCACACACACACACACACACACACACACACACACACACACACACACACACACACACACACACACACACACACACACACACACACACACACACACATACAATATGAAGGAATCATTGAGATTGAATAGGAATGAATAGGAATGAGTTTTGGTGTTAAAAAGCCTTTCTGTAAGTGGTGATGTTTAGAACGTTGCTTATCTAACACATTCAAATGAGTCGTGAGTTTTACACTACTTTTTAACCACTGTCACCACAAAACTAAGTCTACTGTTTTCCATGGTTTGGGCTAGGACCCTTTGTTCCAGTTCAGCATTAGTCCAAGCTACAGCATGGACTAATGCTTTATGTTCCCTCTAGTTTAAGTTTAAGGGTTTTATGTTTCGGTTGTCAGACAATGAAATGAGAACAGAATGACAGAATTATGTGATTGCAGCTTACAAATACTTCCTAATTGGACTGAAATACAGATCACATCATTATTTTATAACTGCAACATTTGACAAATACAACACATCCATAAATTGCTTTGCAAACCCTCTGTTTTCCCTCTGCACACATGTACAACTTGTTGTGAAAGGTATTCTAGTGGCTGTGTGTTGTCACTGTTCAAGCTTATCACTGAAAGGTACATCATTTCGGAGGCTTTTCGGGTTTATGTAAGTAAGTTCATAAGTTAATGTATCTCTGGATAGGCATTATTCCAGCTTCAGTAGTCAAGTTTGAATGAGAATGCTCCTGTGGCTTGCAGTCAGGTTCTCCCCTAAAGAAAAAGCATTATAATAGTAAAGTAATGAACGCATGCTTTTGGAATGAGGTGTGTAACAATCACAGCATGTCTGTAATATTCATGTGTGTGTTGTTGTGACTGTATATAGTTTAGACATCTTTGGACTTTGAACAAAATGTCCACTCTGCTTTATTTCAGAAGTGCTTGTTTTTTTTGTCTTAAAGGGCCATCGTCAATCATTTTAATCCCAAGATTGAGTCGTACGCTGCTGTGAACCACATCTCCCAGCTGTCAGAAGAACAGGTAAACAGAACACACTTCTCTCTCACTAAAATTAGCTTTTTATCAAAGTAGAGACTTTAAAAATACACTTCAGCTGCTTCTCGAGGGCCATTTCGGCAAAAACTCCATTCAGACATCTTGTTGTCATTTCAAAAGTAAATCTTGAGTGTAGTACACACTGACAAACGCTGAATGTCTATTCACCAGGAAGAGTAAGTTACAGCTGTGTGGCAGAGATGGATGACTCGGACATAACTTACTGTGATGACACACCTACAGCAGCAAATGCTATCACACATCGCTGAGTTTAAAACTCATCAGAGCTGATGGATTGCACATGGGTCAGGCAGGTGGGAGGATCCTGTCCTGTTCACAACAAATATTACGCTTTTGTACACTGACAAACATGACAATTAGGGACAGACATTTCTAGTTGCTGTCACTTACGGACACACTGATGCCTCCTAAACTTACACAGTATTCACCTCTGAATTACTGTTGTTATATCTATAACTAAAGTCTACAGCAAGCACCCAAGAAGGTTCCTGTAGATGAAACAAGCAGGAAAAGCTGCTCTGTGTGTGTGTGTGTGTGTGTGTGTGTATATATATATATATATATAAGGAACAGTCCGTTTCTCTGATGTCTGCAGCCACTTTTGTAGAAATAACGACCATGCACACAATTACAGTCCCACTGTTTTGCAGCACGTAAACACAGAGTGAGAAATAAGTCATTAAGCAACCAAATAACCTCTGTAACCCCGAGTTATTCCTTCATCTTTAAGTGGAAAAACCTGACTCAACCTTATAATTGATCATTTATGTCGAAGCGGTGAGGATATGAAGACTGCCGAAAGAGTCCCTTTGCTGATAAGAATGTGACGGATTCGGTCATTATATTCCCCAATTACCTCTCTGCTTTTATCTGCTAGATGTATTCACAACAAAGAGGGAAGTTAGATTTAGTGTCAGTGAGCTGTCACGGGCTTTATATGATTTTCTTCTTGTGATATGATGAACCGCCTTCCCATTAGACAAAGTAACTGGTAGTTTTGAGTGATCTTTAACATTAGATGTCTTCGTAGGGGAATACTGTGGTGTGATCATTGTCAGCAGATGGAATGAAATATGATGACAAAAAAAGGTTGTGTATTCTCAACTGCAAAAGTTTTTTGATAATGATAATATACAGTTTTTTTTGGGACGCCTTGGTTGTCAAGTGCAGATCATGAGCTGCAAGCTACCCAGTCTGCATCTTGCTGGAGACCTGTTGTCCATGTCATCCCTCATATCTCTCTCCTCCCACTATGTCCTTTCATCTCCTTTCTGTCATCCTTTTGTTAAGGTATATCTCCGAGTGTTATAGTGTCTCAGCATTCATAAGATGTGGGTCAGATTTTGAAAAAGGCCGGGGAGAATTAAGTGAAACACAGCAAGAGCTTTCGACTGAACAAAAAACTTTTTTTCTCAGACAAAAAAAAAGTTACAATCATTTATGAGCCAGAACATAAGAATAAACAAAGGACTACAAAAGTACAGTGGTATGTGTCAGTCAGTCAATCAGTAGTGTAGGTGAGTGGATAAAGTTTTTGTGAGGTGTGGTGAGGTCCTTGTTTTTTAATGAAGTGTGAAATCTTGTGTTTCATTTGCTTTGCCTTTGACATACAATGCTCATACACGCACACACAAAGACGTAGTATCATCTTTCATTCCCTGCAGTGACACTAGAAGATGGATGGCCTCCAGAAACAGCCAGCATTAAAAGGAGTTGCTGTACTCTCTGTCAGTGTGTACGCTATAAGGTTCAAAACACACTTCAGCACCACAAGGCTGCATTTGTACCAGGCGCTACAAAATAAACACAATGACAACTGGTGCACAGAGTCATGTCTGCTTAGTGATGCAGCAAGTTGCTTGGCCGAGTTGGGCGGGCGTGTGTGTGTGTGTGTGTGTGTGTGTGTGTGTGTGTGTGTGTGTGTGTGTGTGTGTGTGTGTGTGTGTGTGTGTGTGTGTGTGTGTGTGTGTGTGTGTGTGTGTGTGTGTGTGTGTGTGTGTGTGTGTGTGTGTGTGTGTGTGTGTGTGTGTGTGTGTGTGTGTGTGTGTGTGTGTGTGTAAAACACTGCACCGAACACATCATCCCTGTCTCCACTTTAACAGCTTTCTTTAATTCTCCATTTACTTTGCCCTCAGGTTTCCATTGTTTGCTTGTAACTTTTGCTTGCCGTAGCTCACTCTGTCTTCCCTTTCATCTTTTCCATGCACCGCCAGTGAGGAAAAAAACAACTTTAACACACCTAGGTTACGTTCAAACATAACTCCCCATTTCCACAGAGTGAAGAGAGTGATTGAGAGCTGTGAGGGAGAACGGGGCAGAGAGAGACAGAGCGAGAGAGAGAGAGAGCGAGAGATGGATATGAATTTTTCATCAGTGTGCCATCAGAGGGTGAAATAAAAACAACAGCACTTTCTCGTTTCCCCGAGCAGAGAGCTTTAGATTTATTAGACGGAAATAAAAGCTCCCTGCCCCACTGTTAATACCTTTTGAAAATGATGATTCAGCTGTACATTGGATATACTGCTTAAGGGAAATATGTGTGCGCACACTGAAAAAGACCTATAGGTTGTAGGTTCTAATCTGTATGTTTATATGGACAGAAACTGTAGCGAGACAAAAGTGCAGCTGGTGCATCTGATAGTGAATGTTTCATGCCGTGCGAAGCGTTAGGGACGTTAATGTAAAAGGTCTGGTTAGGGGTTATTTCACAGCTGAACGGGGGAATGGCAGGGGTGGAAGTGTGGAGAATTTTTTTTTGCATAATTGCCTCTGGTTTCAGCTCACCGTATCTCAGCTGGGCTTGACCTTAGGCAAGCGTGCACTTATAATCACACACAATCACTGTGCTATATTTGCTTGATTGTTATTATTTCTCTGACCTTAATATGATAACATTGAGACCGTCCTGAAGTGACCTTCTACTGCAGAAATGCCCTTGTAAAATTCTTAAAGCAGGCCAAGCGTGAGTACACCCAAGTCAAACTAGATGTAACTAGTGGTAATAAAGACTGACACCAACGCACACAGGGGCTCAGTTTGTTACAGATTCATTTATCTACTAATTAATAAATGAACTGCTGTCATAAAAACCTAAGAAAGGTTGGGATGGTACACAATTTTGGGGAGAAACAGGAAAAAAACAAACAAAGCAAATAAAATGCTAAAAATTTGCCAAGTTACAGATAACGTCTCCCAGAGTAGAGGTGAGCAGTTGGGAGCATGGAAATAATTTGGGGCGGAAGCAGATGTGATGCTACACTGTGGCAACATGAAGAAATGATTAAACACTGAGTAAAATCTGACCGCTCTGTGTATTTCAATTCATTTTCCCTGTACGATGCATTGACCACTGCATGTTATGGAGTCGGGGCTTATTTCCTTCATCTCTCTCCCTGTTAGGTGTTGGAGGTGGTTCGGTCCAACTATGACACACTGACGCTCAAGCTCCAGGATGGTTTGGACCAGTTTGAGAGATACTCCGAGCAGCCCAAAGAGGCCGCCTTCTTCAAAGAGCTGGTAAGCGAGGGAGAGGGCAACGTGTTAAGGGTTTTATAATGTCTACTCACTGAAACTTGGCCCGTTTAATCCGTGCCGTGGTTGTCAGGACTGCGTGCTATGTGCGTGTCGGCTGGTGCTGGTACATTTGCATCCGCACTCTTTCTGAAGCGCAGCTCTTCCAACCGGGCCAGGGAAGTGTACCGTGCTTGAGCGTGTTACGGAGCACTCACACTGGTCAAAACCAATGAGACTTAAGTCGTCAGGCGCCCTAAAGGTGCCTTCACAATGCACGAGACGCTCTGGATGGTTGTCGCGCTTGATCATATTTAGGTCATATTTGAGATCATCGGATCCAAGACTCTCCCCACCCTTCACTGCAGACTGTCAGTCCACATTAAGTCAGGCTCAAATCTGTGGAAGATACCCTGTATTGAATGGGAAGCAAAAAGTAGAATATGTACTGTATATACTACTATTTTTAAAGGAGCAAAGTTTTTTTTTTAACCAGATTGTTTGTCTCTACCCACGCAAATGACAGTGTGTACTGCTGTTTTACATAAACAAGCAGAGACTGAGTTTGTATTCAGTGTCTCTGTAAATGTGTTTCTATGAAGACGTGACATGGTTCTAAATGTCCCCCTCTGTCTGTCTTTCTCCAGGTGCGCTCCATCAGTCTGAATGTGAGGAAGAACGTCTCTCTGAACACACTGAGTCAGGACGTCCTGCTCAAAGAGTTTTCCACCATCTCCTGAGACACACACACACACTCAGCCCTCTCCTCCCTTCAGACAGAGACATACGCTGTACCTTTTGTGTGCGTGTGGACACAGAACAATACAATACAAACACCAACCAGAACAATCCTCCATTGTTCCATGATGCATCTTGACCCCTCATCCTCCGCCTCCTGTGAACTGAACGATGGACACGCTGACCAGTTCCATGCACCTTAAGGAAAGACCTGAACACTCTCCAGACTGGCGCCCCTTGTGGTTGTTCCTACGTGGGTTTGCGTGCGTGCGCGTGTGTGATTACTTTGAAAGAGTTCCAGTGTCGCACTGGTTCCTCGTGTGCAATCTGCAGTATTGGCCGGACTGTTACGTGACACATGAACGTTTGGATTTAAGGTGGTGAATTCAAGTATTTTGAACCTGATTGTTCATCTCCTTCTTTACTGCCACTGATGATGATCTAAGCAGTTTAATCTGTCAAACTGATAACAGTATATGGTTTATGATTTTTTCACTCTGGCGATTATTTAACAAGATTTCAGCTTTGAGTGAAAACATCAGGTCCTCCGTAACAACATTGGTAATGGTGACCTTGGGCCTTTCTGAGTTACATTTTTACCGTAAATCCTCTTGGATTATAGCAGTAACTCTTTGATTCCCGCTGTTATGTGAACGGTAGCTTAATTCTCTACAATTCCAAGTATTTAGTGTTATCATTATTTCTAAGGGGGGTAGAACATTTTGAGCTGTGATTAATTTGAGAATGCTCTGACAAGATAGGGAACCTGTTCTTTTAATGTGGTTGCAAACGTTTGTTTTATAACAAAGCCTTGACTACTGTACGTCGCACATTTCTCCATCAGCTTAACAAATCAATCTGAATGAAGGATACTGATCCAACAGGACGTTTAAACATTATGATTGGTAGAAGTGATTATTGCTTGTGTGTGTCTGGCACAGGAAGTCTGTTCAGAGATAAATAAGAAAGAAAGAAAAGAAAAACTTTATTACTTTAAACCTTGAAACTTGGCTCTTTCTTTTTCAGAACATTTGAAATGGTTATTTTTTGACTGGAAGCAGATCGGAATTATGCAATTTCTTCAAATGTAGGGTCTCGTTGCTTTTATCTCTAACTCCTGTACGTATATTTATGTTGTTTTCTTTTTTAAATAAAGGTTGGTTTCCTACTATCCAACTGGCGCTGCCCCTCTAACATCAAAAATAACTTACTTTCACGGTATTTTGAAAGCTTTAGCCAATCTCATGGGCTCTACACACACACAGTAACACACACACGGTCCTCTGTTGACACTGCTGACTGAGCCTGATACATTGGGCATCATTGGGAGACTTGATTTCTTCTCCCCACATGCTGCAGAGGTGAAATATGACTTTTCATTGGATGAATATGAGCTTTGATGACAAATGCTTTTGTCCCGGGTCGTTTCTTTACTCGTTGTCCCCTGTCGAGCAAGTATGAACTGTTGAGTAAAATGTCGAGCAGCTTACAGTCGGATGATGGAGTGTGTTTGGGGGAGTTTGCAGAGAGAATGACTGCACAGCACGCTAAGCACCACTGATTTAATAGTCTTGACCACACACAAGACTTACTCTCTCTCTTACACACAGACACACACACACACACACACACACACACACACACACACACACACACACACACACACACACACACACACAAATCAGTGATTTCATTAAAAATTTAAAATATACACCTCGATTCATCTCAATTACTCAACAGTAAAAGTTGGAAAATGCATCAACAAGGAGACATTTTTAAAGGAGCCTCACCTCAGGAACAGAAAGCATCACCATAAGTTTCACATTAATAGGCACTCCCTCATTCATTGAATGGGTTAGGTTATGCAGAGCCGCATGCAGGCTCCTTTAATGCCACATCGTTAAGGACCATAAATGATCACACCCTGACCATAAATGATCTCACTCTTCTCTCTCTTTGCTTCCGTATTTCTCTGTCTCTCACTAACTTAATTAGAAACTGTGGGGTTGAGTGCTGAAGGAAATTACACTGATAAGCCTCTTATGGACAATGCGAGCGCCATGTTAGTGAAACGATCTGTTTCCTAATGCTGTGGTTGTGTGCACTTTGTATTAGAACATTGTCTGTAAACAAATTACTTTAAAACCTCCTCAGAACTGAAAGAAAGTCTTTCATCAATTAATACTCTTCACATCATGTACAATATGTAAGGCGGACAAAGCCAAATGATATAATATTCATAAATATTTTGGCTGGGGATACCTCAGGTTTGATCAGTTTCAACAGGAATGTAAAAATACATTAATCTCAACAGCTGGTCCACGTAAGGCTTTTTGTTTTTGGGTCAGAGGATTGTAGTGAAGAGCCACTCTGTCCACGGTTAAAGTTAACATTTAAACACCTTAAGTGTGGGAAATACAATTCATTCATCTGTTATGGGACAGTTGAGAACATTAAGAGAACCCATGGACAAAAACATATCACCCTCTGGGTTTTATGTGTCCCACATTTCATATCCTCACATTCACAAAGTGAGACAACTAAAACCAACAAACCAAATTTGAATCAGAAATAAAGTGTGTTTAGCCAGAAATGACGTCTGATCATTACTAGAAGGTATTTTGTAGCTAAAACATTTTAAAAGTGCTACGAGGAACTTTTTTGTATTTCTGAAACAGTTTAATTTTTACTCTGATGGTCATAAATGACATATAACAGCAAACAAGACCATCAGTGCAAAGAATGCTATTTTTATATAGTTTTTCTTAATGCCTTTTTCATGGGTACGCTCACTCAGGAACAACAGTTGCCTATGTAAAAACACTACCGCTTTTGTACAAAGGGGGTGCAAGAATGAACAAAAACTCTTCTCCTGCCCAACGGACCACAATGGAAATAAGCCTTCGGGCTTTTTTGTGTTATCCCTGGCTATTTCTGTATTTTAATGTATGAAACAGAGTGCTGTTCATATTTTATATCAAATGGTCAGATAAAATCAATCAATCAACTGAAAGTTCCTTGGTGCACCTTTAAATATATAATTCAATTAAGCACAACTATTTACAAAAGTAATCTGATTAAAAATTAAGAATATTAATGAATAATATTACATGTGATCTGATTACAAATGTTACTGTTTTCAAAATGAATTACAAGTTATTATATTTAAAGGTAACACATGAAAGTAATAGGATGGGCTTTTGTACGTCCGTTGAACAATACTGTGACTCTTAACTGTGCGTGAGAGTGGATGAGATTAGAAATCAATTTATGAGATGTCTTTTTAAGATGGTAGATCTAAATCCCCTGATTTGAATCCATTCCAAATCCTCTGATGTTGTTGGCTTTATTGTGTGTTGGGCAGTATATCAATTCCCTGATATAATCCAGGTGGTGTGTGTGTGCCCTGATGACAGCTTAAATGACAGAGCCGAGCCTGTGCGTTTCACTGTGACAACCCATTAATGCGGCTGTGTAGTTAGAACGTTTCATTTAGGCTTCCCATGAAATATTCATTAGAGGGGAGATTGCCTACTTTGTCTCGCCTTCTCCCTCCTCCGCCTCCCCTCTCCCTCCAACTTCGTTTCACCCCTTCCTTTCCTTATCCGCGTGTGCCCACCTGTATCTCTTCATGTAAAGAAAAAGAAAAATTAAACCAACTCAGCGATACAAGAAAGCAGAAATCGTCCCCTTGAGGATATGTGGAACTATTTTTCTGTCCTTTACTGAATATAATCTTTTGCTTAGCACTGAAACAGCAAGCGACAGCTCACCTGTTTTGTGTGTACCGTACTACTGTACCTGTGCTTTATCTATCACTGTGTGTGTGTGTGTCTTTGCGCGTGCGTGTGTGTTATTTGTCACCTATATCACCATGGCTCCACATATAACTTCAAGCATCAATCCGGGCTCATTATTGGTTATCTGTCAGCTCCACTCTTCCAGCGTGCGGCAGTGCTAAACTTCTCCGTTAAAGCCCTGTGGGAGGTAAACACCATCAATAGTGCAAGATTTAACCGTCCCAAGGCGCATAATATATTCAAATACCTCTCTTCTGTTTCCTACGTCTTCTTCTATTTCTCCCATGAGATTTGTCCCGCTTCTCTCTGTCACAGATTTGCTTCTCTCTTTCCTTTTCAGATGCACCAGCACTATCCATGTGTCTTTGATATTTTTTTTTTACTTCCCCAGGCCTCTGTCTTTGTGCAGCTAAAAGATACTTGCCCTCCCCCCCCCCATCAGTCTTCTGACGGGGGACATAGTAATCCCTCACCTGCCTGCCTGTCTTTAAAGTAGATTTACCACACCGTTCATCATCCCCAACAAGAATTATTTCGCTTTTCTTGGCAAGATAACATTTCTTTTTGCAGGTATATTTTTCTATGGGATTGTTTGGGAGTGGTTCTCTGTGGATGGTACATCGATCCACCACTTTGGTCAAGACTGAAATATGTCAACAACTATCAGTCAGACAGGTTGACATGACATTTTATAAACATTTATGAAAGATGAATCCTATCCTGACTTTAGCAAATCCTTAACTTTAGTCTAACAAATCCTAACTTTCGAGACTTCAGTCCGAACAGACACGGATTTGATGGGCCTACATGATGTCTAATGTAGGCCAAGATTGTTGCCTCGAAATACATTCTATTTGGTTTTGTGAATACAGATTCCCCAATAATTTTTAAATTAGTTTGAAACGATGAAAGAGTAATTAAGTTTACTGGGCTACATAGAAAATAACTGTATTGTCAGTCACGTAATTTTCATTGCAGCCATTCTACATCGCTGTCTAAATGTTTAATGTCTAATCTTGAATCGTTTTCACTATCTCTTAAATGCAATTTCTGTCTAATCTTGATGTACTTTATGCCAATGTAAAGCACTTTGAATGGCCTTGTGTCTGAATTGTGCTATAGCCCTATAAATAAACTTGCGTTGCCTTGCCTAGCTGCACTATGAGGTTGAAATGTCTCAACATCTATTGGATAGATAAGCTTGACATTTGGTCCAGATATCATGAGGAATCCTAATCACATTGGTGATCCACTGAGTGCCACCAGCAGGCCAAAGTTTTCTCTATGGAATATCTCAACCATCTAGTATTAACCCAAAGGTTTGGATGAACATTAAGATTACAGATTACACCAAATGATTTAGTGGGTGATCTTCTGAGTTTTCTCTTAGCACCGCCATTAGTTTGACTTTTGTGGGTTTTTGTTCATCCTGACAACAAAGCAACCAACGGACTAAACAACCAACCAACATCCAACTAAATAACCCTAAGACATACTTGAATGGAATATCCAATGTGAACGTTGGTCCGAATAAAAATGAAATTGTTTACACAACTTGAAGGAAAAGTAGAAATACAGATTTTAAAACATATAAAGAGATAGTTCCGTATTTTTGAAGTGGGGTTGTATGGGGTACTTAGGCATAGTAAGTGTGTTACCTTATGGAGCTGGTGGTCAGCACAGCCATTTTAAGGAGTTTAGGGGAGATATCCCTGTAGCAGAAGTCAGCCTTGTATTGTTGCAGAGGGGGCCAGAAGATTTTTTTCCCCCCCCCACATACTATAAATGCTAGCTTAAAACCTAAATATCCCTTCAATTGTACGCTAAACTGAGATTTTTTCCACAGCTTTAGTTTGCTGCCAGACGTCCCTTTGTTTTTGTATCACTCATCCAATCAGCCTCTCGACTCAGAGCTACTGAGGATTATAAAAGAGACACAAGAAAACAAAAACAAACAGCTGTCTGGCAGCAAACTAAAGCTGTGGAAAGAATCTCAGAACAATTGAAGGGATATTTAGGTTTTAAGTTAGTATTTATATATGTTGAGAGAAAACGTTTTTCCTCTGGCCCCCTGTGCAACAGTATAAGGCTGACTTCTGCTACAGCGAAATCTCCCCTAAACTCTCCCGTTAAAATGACTGCGCTGACTGCCAGCTCCATAAGGTAACAGAATGACTATGCCTACAGTAAGTAGGCTACCCCATACAACCACTCTTCAAAAATACTGAACTATCCCCTTAAATAGAAAATCTACATGAAAAACCCGCTCAGTTACACCATGCTTTAAACCTTGATGAGGTCCCAGAAAAGTACATTACAAGTTAGGGAGCTTAAAACAGAAGTAGCTGATGGGAAAGGAAGCCAGAGAGATATTGAAAGTCTATCCCATAAATCTGCAGAGTGGCCTCCTCTCTGTCTCCATTCAGCTTATGTGTGTGTTCATGGATATAATATTCAAATTATTATTTACATTATTTTGTGTCATCACAACCTTGGTTCTCGCATTTTCTGGAATGTGAGTGAGTCATCCGTTAACTCCACTCAACCAGTTCAAGGACTATTGGAGCTGAAAGCGTATTGATCCACAGCTTTTATTCTTCTCCCCACTGGGCTCAAAGCTGCTAAAGTCCAGAGCCAAGGTGAAAGCATCCATCAGCCAAGCTTAGATCAGCAGATATACAATCCCACATCCCTCTCTGCCTGCCTGTCTGTCTGTGTCTGCCTGTCTGTCTGTGTCTGTCTGTCTGCCTGTCTGTCTGTATGTCTGGCTTCCTCTCAGCCGAAATGGTTTGGGGTTGTGGAGGAAGTTTCAAGAACCTTTCCTTTAATACAATTATTATCGTTAAAAGGTTCCACATAGAAAAAGTTTAATTAGTAAAAGTATCCAATATGCAGACCACAGTCTAACATTCAACATTATTTAAAAAATAAATAAAGGAAAAAGCAATACATATTAATAAAACTTGTGAAGCTAAAATCACATCACGATTAATGTTTTATCAATTGACAAATCGTTTGAGCTGTAGCCTACTCGTATACAGTTGGGTTGTTTAAAGCTATAGTGCCTAACTTCTGTCGCCCCCATGAGTAATCCTGAGTAATTACAACAACACCACCGAGACATCTACGTGATGTACGCCTTCGGTGATCGCTAATGGATTTGATTCCTTCTGCTGTACGTCCAGGTTTTTTCTGAGCAGTTGAACTGAAACATTTCTCGGGAGCTTCTTGAGCTGATCCACTAGTGTCTTGTGGCAGCCCCAGTTTGTAATCGCTGCCATAATGAGAAATACAGAGAGAGTTAAGTGGAGCTGATAGGCTTAATCAACTTTGTGTCAACTCATTTGGCACCGATATTCATTTGAAAAAGTTACTCACTATAGCTTTAAAATCTATAACAGAACATCGTATAAGCTTTTTTGGTGCAAAACTCATTATTTTGTAAAGTAACTAAAGCTGTTGGACCAATTGAGTGAAATAAAAAGTACGATATCTGCCTCTGAAACGTTGTTGAAGAAGTAGAAAGTGGCATGAAAAGAAATAACTCAATTAAAGTAGTCTTACAAATAGGCCTACTTCAAATTTGTAATTCGGCTAAGTACAGTAGCCTACCTGAGTATTAAATGTAGCCTACTGAGTTACTTTCCACTTGTTTCTCTCATCTCTCTCTCTCTCTCTCTCCCTCTCTCTCTGCTCGACTCTTAGCTCAGACTGATGTAGATGCTCCCGCTGACAGGAGGACACATTGTTGTATGTTGGACAGTCATCAGGGATCAGGCCAGCCTATAGAGCCACCGGAGCAGCGGCTACAGATCAACTTCACACTTCACAGCGGGTTGTGCGCGCGGCAGCTGAGCGCGACGAGTAGGAGGAGAGCGTTCAGTTTGGATCAGGTTTGGATAGAGGCGAGCCGCAGGGACCCGGAGTGGAGAGCTCTGTGCCGACCGTTAACGCTTTAAGAAGTCCTTCCTTTATCCGATGCTCGCAGAGAAGTCACATGAAGTCGTAGAAGAGCTGCGCGCACAGACCCGGAGGGCTCGGCTCGGTTCGGCGCGGCTGGTCTGGTAAGAACCTGAACAAACATGAAATCCACCAGCCAGGACCAGAGTCTGTCTGACTCCAGAGAACTGGACAGATCTTACGACCCACTAACAGGTATCGAGTTTTGACATATTTATTTTATTTTTGGATTATTTTTTTATATGGCAAATTGATTCATTTCTGTTTTCATTGCTGTTTGCTGGCCTGGTTTTGATTCCAAGTCACTAGCCTAATGAAGAAAGTTTGCTTTGGTTTTTCAAAAAAGGTAACCAGCCACATACAGCAGATTATTTGTCTGTCGGGCTCATCTCCTCCACAGTCACTAAAGGAGAATTTAATTCCTTTTCATCATCAGTCACTCTAGCTGCAGCTAGGGATCAAACTGAGAGAGGCTGGATGTGGACACGCAACCGTCCAAACAATCCAGCAGCCTCATCCTCATCACACAGGGAATTAGAGATTGATTTGACAGACAAGTTGAAGTCTACACCCTTGCTTTGGCCTGTTAAATAATAATATGTGCAAATGTTGCAGCCTGATTGTATCATCCATAGAGGTCCCTATCTGCTGCAGCAGCCTGCAGGTCGGCTCAAAACAGAAAGATTTGTGAAATGTGTTTGATGATAGTTCCTTGTAGGAAATAATGCAAAAACAAGCAAACATATTGCAGTACTTTTCATATTATTCTTTAATGCTGACTTAATGGCTGATGTATCAATCAGTTGGGGGTAATGGTTAACTGTTTAACATATTTATGGGAACAGACAAAGCCAAACAAGTAAATAAAAAGTGTTTGCTTCCTCTTTTTCATTGTAAATTCAATCTATTTGGTTTATTGATCCGACAAAATAAGTCATTTATAAGACGTCCCTTTGGCATATTGCATTGGACTTTCAAACTAAAAACGATTAATAGATTGTGAAGTTGCAGCTCTAAACAACATATGAAATGCACTGTGGTGATAGTTGATATTGCAGTGGTGAATGTTGCCGCTGGAATGACAGAGAAAAAAAACACTTGTGCATCACAAACATGTGAGAACAATGTAGTGTTGTTGCAAAAAGATGCCTGATTATCAGTGTGGTCCCATAGTGGACATACTGTATTCACACTGAAAAAGAACTAAAGTGGAGAGGAAAGGGAACAGAACTCAACAGAAGACACTTGTCCCTCTTTCTTGTCATCTAAAATGATACCTGCCAATGTGTGTCTTTATGTTCTCCTCTATTTGTCATTGTCAGACTGGTCAATGTTTTAATTTCCTCATGAGAGCCTGTAAAGACAAGCCTCTTGAGAGATAAGAGTCAGCATCTAATTGTTCGTCTCTCTCTCTGTCTCTCTCTCTCTTTAACACACACACACACACACACACACACACACACACACACACACACACACACACACACACACACACACACACACACACGCTGGTCTGACATCCCAGTGACAACTTCCAAAAATAGTCTTTTCCTTTTAAAAATGACAAAATAAATGTGTAAAAATAACCGCTTAGAGTGCTGCTCCTAGTCGGTTTGCCAGATGTTCCCAAACACATCCACTTCAAATGGACAGACGGTATAAAGATAAAGGTTTATTTACAGTAATGGCCCGGTCGTTGTTGTTGCCAGCACAATAGCCAGTGGTGATATCCATTCAGCAGCAGGCTAACCAAACAGTGAACAGGTGCGTTAACACAAGAGACACAAACAGACCTTTTCATTTCTAAAGTGAAGCACAGAGACGTTGTGGCGCTCAACAGCATTGAGCAGGAAAAACCTGCAGCTTTGACTGTTCAACTCTATCTGCCCCAAAACAACAACAGCCAACAGGTCTGTAAAGCAAACTGATGAAGGGAACAGCAGCTATACTAAGGCATCCCAAAGATTCATCAGCTATTACGCAAACACATGTACAGGAGGTCCACATGCAGCTGTGAACTGTGTTCTTCATACAGTATAGATATACTGAATATTTTTCAGGTCATCACTTGCCATGTTATGTGGAGGGACAGGGTTTCCTTTATTTGATAATTTTTTAAGTGATCGCTCTACATTTTGAGAAATCTGCTTTTTTACTTTCATTTATATCTGTACGGTAGATATGAAGCTACAGTGGGCAGACATTTAGCCTGGCTATTATGACTGACTGACAACTGAAATTTTTTGTAGCGTGCTCAAGGTTTATTCTCCCTACCGAATGCATCAAAAAATGTCACAAATAACAAAGATATAACCTTTATGTAACAAGGTTACATGGCAGCTTTCAACAGGGAAGCCCCTCACTGCCAAATATAATTTGTTATTGCCAAATGGAGTTTGCAGTAGTCTTCACTAATGAAGATTGTTGTTTTTATATCACTGTTATCTAACAGATAATCTGATCCGTCTGCCTCTTTTTGAGGACACATGAGGTGAAATGAATTGATAAATAAACCTCTGTAACAATAACTGTGGCGCTCACAATGTCAGCGGAAGAAACAAAGTGTGCGTTGAAACACGTTAGGGTGGTGTGTGTGTGTGTGTGTGTGTGTGTCCATGGTTTGTATAAAACTGATGTCTATAATCTGAACCATGTCCCTCTGAGGGATTATGGTTGGCACGGAGGCTGTTGCCCGGGCAACATTAGCTCACAAACAGCGCTGTCTGACCCTTCTTAAACCCTGACCTCCCGACTGTAAACAAAAGGAAGGGTGGAGGAAGGGGCTTTGTGTTTTGTGGGTAATAAATCATTGAATTATTCTTATTCTTATGTGTGTGTTTTTTTTTTTTTACAGATTAATGATTATCTAATACAGTGGATCACAAATCCACACTCATAAAAAAAGGTTTTCTCTTAAATTTACTCAAACCTGCTGACATATACTCACTATTTCTTTTTAGCCCATTTTCCAAAATTAAAATTAACGTTTGGCTAGAAAGTTGTGTCCCCTACGACCCACTCTGTGATTTCTTGATAGATATGTGTCTCATTGTAAACCCATGAAAGTCTTATATAAGGTCATGGAAATGATACCACGTTGGGAGGCTGTACACCTTCTGTGATTACATTATTCCCTTGAGTCAATATTTTCAAAATTTCACACAAATGATTTTGCCAGAAGCTTGCCTGGGTGATAGTGTTGATTGATTTAATACTAATACTGTAGGTTGTATTTATTTAGCGCTTTTCTAGAAACTCAAAGTCAAATTAGACCCACCTCAGAAGTTTGAGTTAATATTCAGATCTATTATGTCTGCCCTTCAAATGAACTGAAATAGCCGACTGTCTACTTAACCTGCTGAGGAGGTTCCGGACTTTATAAAGTCCTCAAAAAACAACTTATAAGTATCACCTATTGTAAAGAGGCGAGGACTCCTCTTCAAATGTCTTGCCGCTTCCATTTTACAAATGTCTCTATTGCTCTCAGTCTCTCGCTTTTGTCCTTCCACGGTTCAATTATTTCCTGCTTGAGCTGCACCAGTGGATAAAAGGTGTGGATAAAGGAGTCTTGAAGTGTATTAACAACAGCTGAGAGGAGTGTATTGATCTTCCCCAGATGGCTGCAATTGATTGACACATTCAAAGTCACAGTGGGTCTCCAGACTGAGCTATTCATCCACAACTCAGTCAAAGCCTGGAGATGTCTCATGTTGGGTTTGTGCAGTGTGGGACAGTTAAATGTTAATGTTATGTCATGCAACAAGCTCTGGAAACATAAAGTCACCTCACAGAGCTGATAGCTAAGCATTTGCACACCGTAACAGTATTAACAAAATCCTCCGTGCTTAGGAAGCATTACAATAACATTCAAATATCTGGGATCAATGCCCGGCACTCTATTACTTCCAAAAATAGAGATGAAATAAACAGTGTGGCATGTTGTTTAGTTGTCTTTCTGAGAAATGGTTGTCAACTTTTATTATTCTGCATCAAAAGCTGAATCATCAGTGTCATCCTTCTGTGTGTGTGTGTGTGTGTGTGTGTGTGTGTGCGTGTGTGTGTGTGTGTGTGTGTGTGTATGGTGTGTGTGTGTGTGTGTGTGTACGTGTGTGTGTGTGTGTGTACGTGTGTTTGTGTGTGCGTGTTCAAGAGGCCTCGTAAAGCTTTGTTTGTTTTTCCATAGTTGTGCAGCTGCTCAGTTTGATAGCTTGATTGACATAAAGGTGGAGTTTTTCTTCCCACAGAAAGAAAATATATTAATAATTCATGTTTTTTTTATATAGAAGCTTTATGCACATCTTCTGCAGATTTGAAAATTCCCCCCTCACACAACAAGAAGGAAACATTTAAAAGTAAGGCCTGTGTTTTAATGAATGCTACTGATATGCCCTTAAGCAAAACATTTAGTCCCCATGTGCAGCTGTTCTTAGATGTTAATTTGTGAGTTAGACTATACAGTATGTTTCTGTCTGTGCTGCTACTGCTGTGTATATGGCTGTCATTTTAATCAGTGTTTACTTTGCCTTACTGATAAACATTTTCTGAGTTTCTTAGAGGCTGAACATGAGCTGAATATCACAGGCTTCCTCTTTGGACAGCAGCGAGAGCAAGTTGTATCATCAATTACACTTTTAAAATAGCCAACAGGTTGCTCCAACTGTCTGCTTTGCTTTCTTGCAGTGCTTATACTGGCTAACTATGTGTACATATGCCCTGCTTTCCCAATCACATACTCTTTCTTATCACTTTACTAGCAGCTGACCATTAAAAGTAGGGGAGAGTGGCCTAAGTTGTGCGGTTGGGGAAGTGTGCAATCCCTTGTTTCTAGAAAACCATAGAAGAAATTGGAAATGTGACCACATATTTAAGAAGAGCCATCCATTTGACTCATCCTGTAAAGAGGGGAGACACATGGAATAAGATATAAGCACATTTAAGCTCAAAAAACTGTTTTTTGCCTTTCAAAGTAAAATTTCCATGATCATGGTTTTTTGATTATTGTGTCTGAACAATTATAGATACGTTTGAAAACATTTGACACATGTTTTAGTGCTTTAGTATTAGTATGCTACACTTTGTGTCAATATAGTTAGCACGATGTCAGCCCTAAACTGCTGCATCATGCCTATTATTCAAAATTCTGGGGTTGGGGTGATTTGTGCCAAAGGGCCTATGTGAGTTATAAGTAAGTAAGTAAGTAAGTAAGTAAGTAAGTAAGTAAGTAAGTAAGTAAGTAAGTAAGTAAGTAAGTAAGTAAGTAAGTAAGTAAGTAAGTAAGTAAGTAAGTAAGTAAGTAAGTAAGTAAGTAAGTAAGTAAGTAAAATATATTTATAAAAGCACATTTATGACAGTTTGCACTGTCCAAAGTGCTGTACATAGTGCATTCAGTAGATAAACAATGAATGTAAAATAACAATAACAAAAATAAAAGACATAAAGCCCATACATCCACAAATATAAACAAAGATAGTAGTGCAGAGGTAAGATTGTTAATGGGGAGGAAAAACCAGGGTGTATAGATGGGTTTTGAGCCTTGATTTAAAGGCAGAAATGGAGGGGGAATCACATTTGCCAGGTGGCAGTCACAAGCACAGAGCAACTAGTGCGAAGTACATTTCTGAGAGTTGTGCCAGTGGCATGGCTGTATACGCTGGTCACCAAAAAGAAAGTGATTGTCTACAGTAGCTCAAAAGAGACTGACATCTCCATTCCACTTAACGACACCACTGATGAGAGTTCAGATGGCCAGAAAGATGATAATGGTGACTTTGTCATTATGAGCTTTGCAGGCAAAACCACCTAGATCTGCTAGGCCTTGTTTAAGAAAATTGACCTTCAATCTTTGTAAAATATTTACTTTAAATAAACCTTAAATAAGTAATTGTCTTATGGATTTGTCTTGCATTACAGTTTATGAGATATATATCAATGGCACAATTTACCCCATGGTATTCTCTCTTGTGGCACAACTTACACCACACCGGGGGCAAGTTGTGCCACAAGACAACTTTTTTCCGAAATTTATATTTCTTAAACAGTTTATTCCAGATCCAAAGTTTTTATTGGCAGGGATGCACAACATCCTGAAATATACAGTATCTCACAAAAGTGAGTACACCCCTAACATTTCTTCAAATATTTCATTATATCTTTCCATGCGACAACACTGAATAAATGACACTTTGATACAATGTCAAGTAGTCAGTGTACAGCTTGTATAACAGTGTAAATTTACCGTCCCCTCAAAATAACTCGACACACAGCCATTAATGTCTAAACTGTTGGCAACAAAAGTGAGTACACCCCTAAGAAAAAATGTCCAAATTGGGCCCAAAGTGTCAATATTTTGTTTTGCCATCATTATTTTCTATCACTGCCTTAACCCTCTTGGGCATGTAGTTCACTAGAACTTCACAGGTTGCAACTGGAACCCTCTTCTACCCATTCATGACGACATCAAGGAGCTGGTGGATATTAGAGTCCTTGCGCTCCTCCATCTCCCGTTTGAGGATGCCCCAAAGATGCTCAATAGGGTTTAAGACTGGAGACATGCTTGGCCAGTCCATAACCTTTACCCTCAGCTTCTTTAGCAAGCCAGTGGTCGTTCGGAGGTGTGTTTGGGGTCGTTATCATGTTGCAGTACTGCCCTGCGGCCCAGTTTATGAAGGGAGGGGATCATGCTCTGCTTCAGTATGTCACAGTACATGTTAGAATTCAATGAACTGTAGATCCCCAGTGCTGGCAGCACTCATGCAGCCCCAGACCATGACACTCCAACCACCATGCTTGACTCTAGGCAAGACACACTTGTCTTTGTACTCCTCACCTGGTTGCCGCTCCACACTCTTAACACCATCTGAACCAAATAAATGTATTTTGGTCTCATCAGACCACAGGACATGGTTGCAGTAATCCATGTCCGTAGTCTGTTTGTCTTCAGCAAACTTTTTGTGGGGTTTCTTGTGCATCATCTTTAGAATAGGCTTCCTTCTGGGATGACAGCCATGCAGACCAGTATGATGCAGAGTGCGGCGTATGGTCTGAGCACTGACAGGTTGACCCCCACCCCTTCAAGCCCTTCAGCAATGCTGGCAGCACTCATACGTCTATTTTCCAAAGCCAACCTCTGTGTACGACGCTGACCACGTGCACTCAACCTTCGTAAACTGGGCCGCAGGGTGGTATTGCAACATGATAACGACCCCAAACACACCTCCAAGACGACCAGTGGCTTGCTAAAAAAGCTGAGGGTAAAGGTTATGGCCTGGCCAAGCATGTCTCCAGACCTAAACCCTATTGAGCATCTTTGGGGCATCCTCAAACAGAAGGTGGAGGAGCGCAAGGTCTTTAATATCCACCAGCTCTGTGATGCTGTCATAAATGGGTGGAAGAGGGTTCCAGTTTCAACCTGTGAAGCTCTAGTGAACTACATGCCCAAGAGGGTTAAGGCAGTGCTGGAAAATAATGGTGGCCACACAAAATATTTACACTTTGGGCCCGATTTGTAAATTTTTTCTAAGGGGTGTACTCACTTTTGTTGCCAGCAGTTTAGACATTAATGGCTGTGTGTCGAGTTATTTTGAGGGGACAGTAAATTTACACTGTTATACAAGCTGTACACTGACTACTTTACATTGTATCAAAGTGTCATTTATTCAGTGTTGTCCCATGGAAAGATATAAAGAAAAATGTGAAGAAATGTGAGGGGTGTACTCACTTTTGTGAGATACTGTATGTACATATTTGAGTTGGAGACATAACTGTCAAGGCCTCACTTTAAAATCATTTTGAGTAAAAAGTTGCACAACTTAGGCCACTCTCCCCTACTTAGTTTGCATACAGGTGGGACATACTTTTTCTCATAACATCGTGCCATGAACTTGACTCTTCAGCTTATGTATCCTTTGCTGCATTGCTCTGATTGTTTTCACTTGAAGGTTCAGTTGATGTGACATGACTTCCTTTGCGCAGTGGATTGTGGGTTAGAACTACCGAAAAAGCATGCTGGTTTACACCTATGGTTTGCACACTAAATATTGCCTTTGACATCATGTATTGGGACATCCTGAATATTTTTCTACTGTACTAAATAGCAGGGAAGTATTGGGATTGGAATGCACCCAAGTTTGTAATTTCTCTTACTTGAAGGCCTTTAGCATTGGTCCAAGTGACTGTAGTTAAACAGAGCCCTCTTGTGGCAGTAGGGACACATGACTGGGGATGCATCTGATGTTGAACAAAGTAATACACTCATCTTATTTTAGATCAACATTTACAGGATGCATTTTGGGATTATTTCAGACACAATTTTCATCCCTTTGAATGTCTGCCCTTACTTAAAGGAAATTCAAATGAAGTAACAACAACCACAACAACTGGTTGTGTGAGCTTATGTCATTTTAAAATCAGATCCATAGTGGAAAGAAACCAGGAAGTGCCTGTGATGGTCACGTATGTAATTGGAAAACAATGGACAGATAACACAGGAAAATCAGTCATCAGAGAAGATTATTGACCAATAATAAACTCACTTCCTCTTTGATTTTGACGAACTGGATGACCGGCCCTCGTCAGCGTTGGAGGGAAGAGTTCAGAGGAAAGAAATACAAAGTTGGGACATCTGATTCTGAGATATTGTTGACTGTACTGACAAAATGTCTCCAGGTTATTTAAAGCTTTAGAGATGAGAAGTAAGAAGTAATGCATAATGTATGTTATTTAGTGGCTGAGGGTTAGTCATACAAGTTTAAATATCCTGTTGAATAATTGAGTGTGAAGGGAACATGTTGAATATGATATGTTAATGTAAGTGGTGCGCAGACAGCGTTGTCCATATTCAGTTTCATGGTTTTTATGAAATGACAGGTAGCCGTGGCTGCTTGTGTGTTGCACACAGGTTGCAGGTGTATTACAATCCTTATGTTTTTCTAATAGCTAGAGTGGTGTCATGATGTTGTGTCTGTAATAGGACCACAATGGTGGGAGTCTGGTCTCTATTTTGGCACGAGTCAACACAATGTGTGTGTGTGTGTGTGTGTGTGTGTGTGTGTGTGTGTGTGTGTGTGTGTGTGTGTGTGTGTGTGTGTTTGACTTACAGTAAGTCATTTAATGACACACACTAGACCAGTTGATTGGGGACTGACAACTTGTGCAAATGTGGACAAAAGCTGGTCCCCAGTTGGTAAAAAGCTGATATTTAATGTCAGTGGGGAAGGCTTTTGGGTTAAGATTAGTCTGGTTATGGTGAGGGTAAGTCTTTAAGTAATAAATGTAAGTCTATGTAAATCCCCAAAAGTGACCCAAGACAACATGTGTGTGTCAAACATAGAGAATTCTGTTATAAATGTTGTAGTAGAACGTTTCCAAAGACACCAACTGTGCCTTGCTAAATTTTAAGAAAATCTGTATTAGATGATGGTCATTACATCTCATTTTCATTTGATTGAATGGTGCGGCCATTCTAAAACAAAGTGGAGTCTGGTGCATCACTCAGTTCTTTTGACATTTGTGAAGTTACTTCCATGTAAGAGAAAACGTTGTCTTATGGGGACTAATTCTGTCTCTCCACCACAAAGATTCAAACTGAAGATGGTGAACATGATCAACAACACAATACCTGTTAAACATGTTAGCAGGTTTAATGCATGTTAGCATTGTTATTATGAGCATCATAAGCATTTAGAGCAGCTGGCCTAAACTCATTTAACAACTTCCTCATACAGGAAATCAATAGTCATTTATATTTATTAAGATTGTGATTCAAGTCAAAAATTGCCATTTTACTGTAATTGTGTGAAATCCCTTGACAGTCCCCCCCCCCATTTGTACCAGAGAAGCTGATGTTGTGGGACAAACACGGATCTTAAATTGATTCAGTTGGAATGAATCCCTGTCACATCAAACAAATCTCAAATGTGGCCATTCATCTATCTTTTAAAAGATCTTGTATTTCAAGAAACATCTTGGGTATATAAAAGATTAAAAAAAAAAACATGTCTTCTATTCAAAGTATATGTGAAAAGAAATGACTTTGAAACGTTTACATCACACCCTGCATGACCTGTCTGTATCCCAGAGCTCAGAGTTGAGTCATGTGTCGTGTCAATCACATGTTGGACCTTCTCCAAACAGCTTTGATCAGATGGGTCGCTCTGGTTCAAAGCCAGGTCAGCAAACTAATTCGCAAACGGAATAGTTATTCAAAGTATTTGGCATCTCGTCATTGAAAATGGTCTTTCCTTATGTGGGTCACTCAATCTGCCTCTAATCTCTGCTGTGGTTGGTTGTGTTCCAGGTAATCCTCCATCCAAAACCAATAAGAAGAGCATAAAGCAGCGCTTCCTCAAACTTCTCCCCTGCTACCATTCTGGATCCGGCTCTTCAGTCAATCAAGGCAAGGACAAGAAGTCCAACATCGTCAGTCGGACTCTTCTTCATAGTATTTCAGCCACTAATAGAGAATGAAATACTGATGCTTTTACACATTGCCCCTCATACGTTCCCTTCTTTCTCAGGGGGGGATGTGGTCTTTGGAGGCCTACAAAACATTATTTTGAACCAAAATATTCACTATGACTTATTTTCTTTATTTTTACATGAGTAAGATATATCCTATTTGATCTTTGAAAATTTTAAAAATAGTGTGAATCTCTCTCGTAACCTTTGGGTGCAACGTCAAAAGGTCAACCAAACTAGCGTACTGCCGCTAGGTATACGTGTGTCTGGTGCCTCGCTTTTATGTGTCTAGACTAAAACACATATGGTTCACATATACTGTACATTTGATTTCAACTTATACTATAAATGCAGCTTCTGTTCACAGAGTTAGTCTCTCTCAAAATATATGTATGTGTTTATGTAGGAATGAGAGCATCATGCACACACATTGATACAAGTAAAGTAAAAGGGGGCCCATGGACTGGACATTTTGCAGGGGCCCAGCCAATTGTGTGGACGGACCTGCCATGCTGTATCTCAGAGGATAAGGATTGCTTCTCTCCCCTCTTATCAGGTAGTGTAACCAGTGATGCTGAACAGTCCACAGTGTGCTACAGACCGGATGGGCTGGACCAGCTCGTACAGCAGACCAACTTCAGCAAGAGAGAGCTACAGGTCCTCTACCGGGGATTTAAAAATGTCAGTCAAAGATTGCTATAGATCTTTTTTTTTCCCTCTCTTTCAATGGACCCTGTATATGAACATGGAGATTATTGAGATGATCTGTATGCCTGAGAAATTGTGTGTGAGTTTTTTGTCTTTTCTCTCCCCCCCTCATTTCCACAGGAGTGTCCCAGCGGCGTGGTGAATGAAGAGACTTTTAAGGGCATTTACTCCCAGTTCTTCCCTCAAGGAGGTCAGTGAGTTTATTTTTTTTAGATATATAACATTAATTTCACCAAAAATCTATCAGCTTTTTTTGTGGTATTCAATTATCAAGAGTCCAAGAAGGAGCTGCTCTCTAAACCAGTAGGAGTTTTGCACTGCATGAGGCAAGATCTTCAGGCATCTTTTAGCGTGGCCAGATTCACAATCAGGTGATCATGTGTCATGGCCTTTGTTGAACAGTTTGCAGGTCTCAAGGCAAAATGCCAGATAAGATCGCTGTTTGTTCAGTTCACACCCACTACTTTACGCTGTGCTCATCAGAGAATCCCTCCGCTTTAGTCTTTGTTTACTCTATGGGTTCAATACAAAATTGAGTTTGTACAATGATTGTATAAACAATCCTTTTGTAAACCTGCGTGTGTAGAAGGGAGTTGTACTTGTAAATAAAATGGCTCTCTTTATTTTCTCTTCCTTCCAGATTCAAACATGTATGCACATTTCCTCTTTGAAGCTTTTGACACCAACAACAACGGAGCGGTCAACTTTGAGGTGAATTTTCCATCCCTTCACTCTCTGCTGTCCTTACCGACGCTCTACCTTCATTTCACTTCTGTAGCTGCAATTCTCTACAAAACCACGTCCGTCCATGTGGAATAACTGTTTCTACTCCATTTGCTGTGTTTAAATACACAAGATACATGTTTCATATGGACTTTCCGGGACACACCCACACACACACTCAAGGTTGACTTAGAAATCTTAATCTCCTTCAAATCTCCTTCTCTTCAATACACTTCAATATGTTACTCCTTACAATATGTTGGTGTCAGAATCACATATCGCTAGACATGCAGTATCAAATTGATACTTAAAAAAAAAGTGATACTATAACCTTCCTGATCAGTTTTCTTTTCCTGGCTGTAGGACTTTGTCATAAGTCTGTCCATCATCTTGAGAGGCTCCATCACTGAGAAACTCAACTGGGCCTTTAATATGTACGATCTCAACAAAGACGGCTGCATCACCAGGGAGGTACTTCAACAATTTGGACTCTCTCTCTCTCTCTCTCTCTCTCTCTCTCTCTCTCTCTCTGTCTCATTCTTTTTTGGCAGCTCTAGCTGATGCTTGATTTTGTTTGATATTTCTGTGTGTCCAGGAGATGACAGATATCATGCACTCCATCTATGACATGATGGGGAAGCATACCTACCCCAACATGAAGGACAGCGCTGCCAAGGATCACGTTGACAACTTTTTCATGGTAAAACACAAGCGCATCATCAAAGATACCCACATCTCCCAACACTCAACTCAAAGTGCTCCATTCATTGTATGATTTGATTTGATTCAGCAATGTTTGCAATGTTAGCATTCGGTGCAAAAAACTGGGTGTGACTGTGAACTAGGGGTGAACCCGAACAATGGACTGTTCTGCGATTCGATGGAAGGAGCCCGTTTTGACTGTTAATCTCAAAGTGGAAGAGTCACAAAAGGTGGTTATGAAACAATCAAAAAAGTAGTAAAATAAATTCATATGCTGAGTCAAGAAATCAAACCTTAATTCTGTGCGTGATTCAGCCTCTCCGCCTAGTGTGAATAAAATGCAAGACAATGTTGCTAACAAGAAAATCAATGAGCTATGAGCAGAAAAAAGCAACAACAAAAAAACATGATTCGACCATTTGTCGAGTACAGGCATGATTCGACCAATCAGATTCAACTATGTAAATTCTTAGTCGGGGACACCCTTAGTGTGAACACAACTGTTTGTTTACAAGAACGCTCGACAGGGGAGGGGTGACTTTAAATATCCTTCTTAACAACGGTGCCCGTGTGTTTGATTTTTTTTCTCCAGAAAATGGACAAGAACAACGACGGTGTGGTCAGCATCGAGGAGTTCTTGGAGACGTGCCAAAAGGTGTCCTGCATCAAATGTTCTCTCAACCATTTCAAAAGCACATTGACAGACCCCCTTTCAATCTGCAGCCTTTCTCTGTTTAACTTTGTCTCTTTGTTTCTTCTCCCTTCAGGATGAAAACATCATGCAGTCCATGCACATGTTTGACAATGTGATCTGAGGCTTTGGTGAACACAGACAGGAGATCTTTCCTCCTCTCTGCAGCTTGTTTACAGCCATTCAGCCCTCGGCCAGAGTGGACCATGTTTCTTGGCCTAAACTGAGTGACACAGGGTGCAGTGACCTACGGATATTTACCAAATACCATACCCCACTTTCTTGACATTTGTTCCTTTTTAAAGTGCATAGGAAGGCATCAAAAGGTGGATTCTGGTGTTTTAAGATCTCGTATTGTGATCAAATGAATATTATAAAGAAGCATCTCAACAACAACAAGAACTGATGAAAAGACAGACACCTGCCATGGCCTCTTGACTGATCCACATGACTATTTGTTTATCCCCCATTTTTCTCTTACAGTCTATGGTTTTCTCTAGTGCATGAATGAATGTGCAGACACATGGAAGACATTGAACAGTGCTCAAAATGGTTGTAAAGTTTCACACACTTTTTCTGTCCTCAGTTATGCCAGGATGAGGGGCAGCTATAATAACAGTATGAAGTTTGAACTCAAGCAATAATCTTATCAAATCCTCTCTGTCCTCCACTCACATGTATCGTCACACTGTCTGCATGTGTTTTGGGTGTTCACATATTTTCTTTGTGGACATGGTAACCATGATGATGATATGTAATAAAACCACACAGTTGCTATGCAAAAAAAAGCACCTACTGTAGCTATTGTATCATTGACATGCAGGAATATTACATGCCCCTTGACGTTTTGTTACAGGTTTTCCAGCCACAGTTTCAGACGTCTTTGCAATTTTTCAGTTTTTTTCTAAAAAAAAAAGAAGTTCATTCATTAACCCACCTCGCAAACACTGTTGGTTGGAGGGCAGCGGGCCACAGAGAATATAGTTCCAAATATGTAACAAAGGAGAACTTCATGCTTTACTAATTTCTGTAACTATTCAGCCACACATCCGCCTAGCCTTTTGCTGTCAAGATCCTAAACTGGATATTCAGTTTCAGTTATGGGTGCAACTGCAGCGTCCAGAAGTATTGTCCAACAGGTAATCTCAATAAACACATTAGACACCGTGATATGTTTAATATATCCTTTATTTTATTAAACAAAATTTCAGTAAAAACTCTTATTTAGTAGAAAGACAAATTTCCCTGTCAGTAGTTTGATCCAGCTGTAGGGCCTTTCCCCGACCAGAATTTCTCATGTGTTGACAAATGAATGAATTAATCTGTTGAACACTCGCAAAACGCTGTTCTCCTGCAAATTATTATGGTCACATACACAATCTTTTCTTTCAATTTTAGTTTACAAAAGAAAGACATCCTCGTTAATATTTTGGTAATGTTGAAAAAGAGTAAACCTGTCCCAGTGAATAACTTATAAAAGACGATTCCTAAAAAACAAAGAGTAAAGGATGGGTGCTCTCTCAAAGGTCCATCTCCTTGTTTGATCGCTCCTACTGAATTAGCGCCGCGAGAAAGACCGAGCCGTTGTTGACTGAAGTCTTCACCGACTCTTAAACTGTTGGGAGACAGCGGGAGAAAGTTGACAGTATATAGTGTCAAAACTACAGCGTAGACAGCAGTGTCTGTTACAAAGGCGTTAAGAAAGAAACAGAGCGGTGAGCAGGTGCACCGTGCACGTTGAGCCACCTCCGGCAGTGTTTTCAACTATTATTCTTAAAAAAAAGAAAAGAGGAAGCTACATGATTATCATCACAAAATAAAATCTCTTTGGCATAGAACACCCACCCAAAAGCGTACACACACACATACGCGCGCACACACACACACACACACACACACACACACACGCTCTTAAAAAGGTTTTCTAACAGAAACCTACAAGCATCGTCACTGTCAGAATTATAAATCAGCAAAATTATGCAATAAAACAATGTTGAGCCCTGTTAAGATTATGAGTCCCGTACTCCGTGACAATTGCATATATTACAACAGGCTATGAGCAGAGGGAATAATCTCTAGCGACTACTATATTCTCTTCTTTGTCCCATTACGTCCCATATCAGCTCGTCCGCTTCCATTTCCACCTTTCTTTCACCTCTGGGTCTGTAAGAAAGGGGGCGAAAACATGAGACAATAACAAATAGGTTACTATGTTGTAAAAAAAGGAAGAGCAAACTCCAATATAAATGGCCCCGTCTACACATAAACTACTACATTTAGTAGGGTAGAGCGAGAGAGAGAGATGCATGCACTGACCTTTAATACTGCTCCTGGCCGTAGTCATCATAATGGGGATTTGCTTCCATCATGCCCATTCCCTGCATGCCCATGGGCATGTCCATGGACATGTCCTGCTGATACCCTACAGCGTAGTTTTGGTGAGGAAGATCCATTTCTGGAAGAGATTGCAACATATTATTTAGGCAGACATTTGGAACACACATAGTTTACAGAGAAAGTGGAGAAGCGGATCCTTTTAGTCCCCTTTGAGTCTGAGAAGAGACAGAAAATGCCAAGGCCATACAAGGAGAAACGTCAGGGGGGAGAAAAGGACGGCAAGAGAAAGATGCAAACGCCAGGAAGGAGAGCACAGCTTTTAGACAATGAGGAATCAAGCAGTGATGTACCCAGAGAAAAAGATTTAAGAATTAAACAGAAAAAAAAAGCCAAGGCTGAAGTGAGTGAGACAAGAACCAGGCTTTGGACTAAAAAGTATTGCATTATATCCATTTGGATCATGGAGGTACATGAATGTGACTGCATACAGTGCTAAAGAAATAGACAACTGAGAATAGCAAACAGAAAATAAATGTATAGAGGACAGATGGAAGAGGCTTATTTGAAGAAGACAATTTGCCAGCGCTGCCAGAGCTGTTTTTGTTATTAATCTCATTAAAGCAGTAAAAACTACTACTTTTGTAACCAAATGATAGTAAAATGGAAGTTGTGGGCTGCAGCAGGGAGGACGGCATTTAGCAGATTACAGCGTTTTAACACTGCGGTGGCTGGCTGTGGTGGAGTGACCCAGAGCTAAGGAATGTGCTGTATGGGCACATTTCAGTCATAGTTACTCACCCTCTGGGTAGCCTCCATCCATTGGGAGACTGTTGTGGACCTGCAGAGAAGGTCAGGAGAGGCAAAGGTTAAACTAGTCAACAGGTTCATACAGAGAGCTTATTAATGCTCTTTAAAGTAAAATTCAACATTACATAATAAATAACTCATTTCTAATTGCTTTGCAGAATGTACTTTGTAACTGCCGTCAGCATTAAAAAACAATGGCTAGACGAGTAAGATGTTGAACTGAAGGGAATTAAAGATGAAATGTCTAAAAATGTTACGTTAAACTGCCATGTAGTGGCAGTGGAGGGCGCCAGACACTCACCGCCTCCCAGGTAGCAGGGTCTTGTCTGAACAGGGAGTGTGTGAGCTCCACGGACACTCTCTTCTTGTAGTCTGACGTCTTATCCTCCGAGATGCGGAAGAGCACAGCTGCAGCGTAGGTAGCTGAAGAGGGAAAGAATCAGGACACACTCAGTCATGTACCAAAGCCCTCCTCTCCTTTCGTGTGGGTGAACACCTTTTCTATCTGGGCTGCAGCACAGCTTAACGTCTTGAAGATACACCAAAAGTCAAAACACAATAGTAGTTTTGCTATATTGGGACTTGTACCGGTAAGTACTTTTCCCTTTTAGATAACTCTGAGGCTTTATGGACGCAGTGCATCTACATCATTTACAAAGCATTAACAGCTTAATTAACATATGGCTATACACTTGCTTAATATTTCATGATAAATGATGCGATTCTGAAAAGCATTGGAGTAAAAGTATACAGCCAAAGACATGGTCAATTGGGGTGAGATAGCTGGAAACTGCATTCACAGTAAGTACAGCAGGTGAGTAAATTGCCTTTGTTGCTGTCCACCTATGACTCACTGCCACATTACAGTAAGCTAATGGCAGTGCATTATCTTGGTGTCCTACCAATGCCCTCGTTGTTGGAGTGCAGCAGCTCCATCAGTGGAGCCGACGCTCCCTCGGCATCGATCAACTCGGCTGACTGTTTGTCCAAAGCCAGCTCACACAGGACGCCCGCCGCCACACGCTTCACGTTGTCCACTGGAGAGTAGAGGAGCTGCAGAGGGGAGAGAGGAAATGAGTGAAATAAACCACAGCAACATCATAAGGAAGTTACTTGTTAAGAATAGGAAGTGTGAGCGCTTTAGTTTCCTCCGTTACCTGAACAAACAGGGGGATGGTCTGCAGGTTGGCGATCTCTGCTCTGTTGATTGGATCTCTGGCCAGGATGTGCAGAGCACCTGTGCAGCCCTCCACTATCTCCTCCATCCTCACTCCGTCCTGAGGAGCAACAGAAAAAAGAAGAGATTTTACTCAAGGATACTAATGCCCATTTGTTTTCTCTTAAACCCACACATAATGACATCCCAAATCAAAGCAGGCCCTCTTGTAACCTGGTATGTCTGCTGGGCTGAGGAGCCATGTTTCTGGGCGTCCTGGTGGGACTTGAGCAGCAGGTTGACCAGACGGGGCATGGCTCCAGCTTCCCTCAGAGGCTCCTGGTTCTCGGGGCACAGGGCCAGGTTGCGGATCAGGCCAACAGCAGCCTTAATGCAGGGAGGAGAAGCAAAGACACAGTCAGTAAACGCTTCACCGTCATTAGTCAGCCAGTAAAACAAGCCGGACAACAACGTCAAGCTGCCCCATTAGAAATAGAGATTGAGATGTTTCTTCCCCCCCCCCCCCCCCCCCAGAAGCCTGGTCCTGTAAAACCTTACTGTTCTTGCTGTCATATGCATTTAGTGCTCTCTCAGGCTGATTGAGACTCTGGCTTTCTTCCTGACTGTCCATCTGTCCGCTTACCCCCATTTTGAACAATCCTGCTTTTGGACCAAATCCATTATCCACCATTTTTGTTTAACAGTTCTACAACCTATCTGCTATCAGTCTACCTGTTGTCCTCCCTGGACTCCCTCACCAAAAAACAACAACATCATTTGAAAAGGTTTAAATCCTATTGGCCCTTCTTTGAGCCAATCTGAGACAGTCCTCTTATGTACCTTAATGACGGGCCAGTAGTAGGGTTGGTTGAGTAGCTTGACGATGGCGGGGATGCCGTAGTGTTGCCTGACAGCGTTCTGGGCCAGCTCAGCCTGCTGGTGGCGGGAGGTGAGGTGGCGCAGAGCACAGACAGCGGGTTCAGTCACATCCTCCTTCTCCCCTGCTCGCAGTATGGCGTGGATGAGCGCCTCCACACCGTTGCTCTGGGTGACCAGGCTTTTATTGTGGGCATTGTTGCATGTGAGGTTGGACAGGATGCCGGTGGCACAAGTGAGCATGTTGATGTCGTCTGAACTAAGCAGGCCCACCAGCGTCTGCAGAAAGCTGTCCATTCCCTCCTGCAAACGGGAAGAGAAATGTTACAGAGTTGTGTGCTGAATGTTTTTTGTTTTCCTTAAGGAGGGTAGGGGTGACCCCAAGTAGTCAACTATTCGACTTTCCAATCAAATGAGCACAATCGCATAATGTGGTGTAAATATCAGCCTATTGAAATGTTCATAAGAATTTTAAAATAACTTGAGCTTTTAAAAATAATAATGAATTAAGTTCATTATGCCTTGTGCCTTGTCAAGAAAAAAAAAGTGTTATTGGGTGTTTCAGCCCCTTTGTCTGTTGAGGAAAAAATGGAAGACTGTCACAAATGAGAAAACCAATCAATGAGCAGGAATATAAAATATATGGGCAAGATTTGGCCAATCCGATTCAACTATGTAAATTCTCATGGACACGCCTAAAGGAGGCAGAGGAAAAACAGTTGAAGTGAATGTGCACACAGACCTGCTTGGTGGCAGCATCAGACAAGTTCCTGAGCGTCCACAGGCTGTTCTGCATCAGACGCTGGCTGGAGCCGTTGAGGTGACCACCCAGAGCCTGCATCCCACCTGCAGGGATCACAAGAGTCACATCACTCTGCTCTCAGCAATATCTCATTAACTCTGCTGTCATCTAGCTATGTGGTTGACTATGAGCCATTAGCCACTCATGTAACAAAAAGCTGACACACCTGTATGACTACTACCCCCCCCCCCCCCCACACACTCTCTCTCATCGAAAAATGTATATCACATACCAGCCTCTACAATGGCAGGTTTGTTGCTGGGGCACACAGAGAGGACTTTGAGCACACGGCTTGTGGTCCACAGTAGCTTCTCATAGTTGTTGTTTCTCATGATTTGAACTAGAGCCTCCGGACCGCCGTTGGCAAGGATGATCAACTGTGTGAGAGAGAGAGAGAAAGAGAGAAAGAGAGAGAGAGAGAGAGAGAGAGAGAGAGAGAGAAAGAGAGGGACTGTGAGTATGTGTGGTTAAAAGACCAGCAACTGAAGAGATAATAACTTCATCTCTTCTGTAACAACTCTTTTTCAAAGCTGGGACCTGTCCAGGCAGAAAAATGTAAGTTAATACTCACACTTTTCTGTTGTTGTTACTGATCTCAACAAATAACCACACCCATACCCGCCCCTGAACAATTCGGTTCACATGCCACACCCAAAAACCAAACACATCTCAAATGACACACACACACACACACACACACACACACACACCTTGCTCTCCTGGTTGCCATAGGACAGCAGCTGCAGACAGTCGGTGGTGATGGCCAGGAACTTGGGGTTAGTCTTCTTCAACAGGGGAACCATTCTCTGCAGGCCGTCAGCCAGGCGGACAGCCATCTTGGCTCCTTCCTGGTGCAGCAGCAGGTTGTGGAGCGTGGTGATGGCATAGAAGAGCACACTCTCCATGGGAGAGCTGAGGGAGGGACAAACAGGTGGGTCAAGTGTGGATCACAAAAAAGGCAGATGCCATACGTTAAAAAGAAGATTCCACCATTGTTATGTACTGATTGATGGAATCTTAACAGTGAGCATTTCAAGTAATATAAATGAGACTATCTCCCATTTACTTCTACAGTATTACATCTACAGTCTCCCACACAATCCATAATGCCAGTTGACACAATGCAGAGTCCAAAGAAAGTGCTTTAACATAGCATGTCTTGTTGCTGCAATATTGTCTTTTGAGGCCAACACTGGTGAATGAACATCTCTTTATATTTTATAATGGCTTTCTCCTACTAAATCCGTAAAAGGTGGGTACAAACTGGCGAGTCATTAGCTCTTGTGTTGTTCAACCGAGTTGCGTTATAGCTGTTACTGTAAAATACTTCACATGGACTGCGTTTCAAAAAGTACACAAAGCAAACCACATAAAAGGCTTGTCGCAAAACCAGTTGAGTATTTCAAAGTGGATTTCTTTTCTTTCATAGCCCCACTATAAAAAAATAGAGAAAACAAAACAACCAGATGGATCATAAGTGACTGAAGTCAATTAACTCTCTCCAGCCATGATCTTCCTTTCTCTCGGCCCAGCAGTACCTGAGCATGCGGACCAGAGCAGGGATGCCTCCACACTTGAAGATGGAGAGCAGGCCCTCTCTCTGGTGGGACAGGTTGTGGAGGATGCTGGCCGTGGCCCGTGCTGTCTCCATGTCACTGGTATTCTGCATGGCCCGCACCACTGCTGCCACCATCTGAGGAGACTGCATCAGCGCACGGCGCGACGCCTCCTTGCGTGTCAGCTGGTTGACAATCTGTGCTGCCTTGCTCACCACTACCTGATGAGGAACGACATATAAAAAAGGGAGATGAAGAATTCATATTCACTGGTGGAAATGATTGATACACTTAAAAGTGACTCTGCCTTGTTCGGTGGTATTCATCATGTTAAGTTCAACATGACCTTCAAACATGAACATCAAAAATGTCTGGGCAACTAGTCCAATTCCCAGAATATTCCATTTTCAATGACATTCACGAGAGAAAAACACTTTCTTCTTGTTATCCAGTCTTTTTGCTAAGCTAGGCTAACCATCAGTTGAGTATATAAATGTTACACAACTCCTCTGAATCTATGACAAACGAGTTTGACTTATCAATGATTTGTCTAATAACTTAAGCACTATGTACTTGTAGGATTACACTATATGGACGACTTAATGTTTCTAAAGATACTGTCAGTAAAAGTATATTTATTAAGATACCAGGTTGGCTGTGCATCATTAAGTGCAACACTGAATCAGTAGAATTATCTCCTGAGAGCCTAGATGATGTATCCCATTAGCTGACCTGGTCTTCATCGTTGAGCAGTTTGGTGAGCTCGGGCACGGCGCGTGTGGCCAGCTCTGCGTCGTCCTGGTAGTTGATGAGGTGGATGATGGCGGTCTTGAGCATCTGGGAGGGCTCAGCCAGCTTCTGGACATTGGTCATCTGGGAGATGTCTGTGGTGGTGGAGATGAAGGTAGAGCCCTCCACCGTCTCTGGGAACATGGCGGCACGCACACGCTGGGCTCTGGTGGTGAACTCTACATCTTAAGAGAAGGGAGATGATGATAAAGATGACATCATATAGGCTAAAGACAATAGTGGATGCATATGGGCTGGATTTGGGGGTCTTACCGGGCTGCTCGCTTGTGATGGTGGTGGTGGTCATGGAGTACTGTTTGTTCATGTACTCTCCATCTTCCTCCCTGACTGTGTTGGCACCGGACTGGATGCCTGAGTCTAAGCCATACATGGTCTCCTGCCAGTTGGTCACCTTCACCCTGCCGTCAGGCTCACCCACTGCCAAGCAAGTTTGATAAAGTCAGTGAGGGTTTCATTCTAATATTTACAAACAATTGGATTATCTGTGCACAAGCGTTTTGTCCACATTTTTTTCTACCCAGTGAAAAAATTGCTTCTAAAATCACATGGAGAAACCATTTTGCAGAAGTAACCTTTCATTATCTTTTGTATTAAGGAAGTGACCTCAATACTAACACACAAGAACAATAGTTGGAAGTAGGAGAGGTCATGATCCAAATGTTCAACAGTGTCCTTTGAAAGTACAGTAGAATGATGTGATGAGGACAAAAGTGAACATGGAAATGCACAAGCTAAATATAAAATAAATCACTAGTTTATCAAATTGGTTTGCAGAAATATAGGAGGGAAATGAAATGACAGTTAAACAAATAAGGAGTGTTTTTAGAAACAGGCAGAATTGTGAATGACTTACTCTGCATTGCCATCCTTGCCTCCCGTTATCAAAACAACGCTGGAGCAAACCTGAAAAACACAAAGTAAAAAGGGGAAAGTCAACATCTCAAACAGTCAGACATTGCTTCTGCTGCAATGATGATGACAAACCTCACAACAACACAGCCGCCTCTTTTCATGAATAAATAAGCATTCCAGCGAGGACTGAGCTCCCTTACACCAGGCTCAGTTTAGATGCTACCCGAGTACGACAGCTCTCAAAATACTCCCCAGCATTGCACCCTGACCTGAAAATGACAACACAGAGCAGTAGCAGAGGATGACGGGGGGCAGAGAGACAGCTGGAAGTCAGGAATGCCTGTGACCTTTCACCCCAGGCCTCCACCCCTACAGCCCTGGGAGTGGAGCAGGGTGCTGCTGACGCATGGCAATCAGGAACCTGCTACACTGGTTGAGTTTGTGTGTGTGTGTGTGTGTGTGTGTGTGTGTACAGACAGTGAGCCTACTTCTCTTCACACACACATGCCTTAAACCTCTAAGACAATGCCAGCACTCCACTTATGGTCATCTTATTTCCAATACCACCACATACATTCTAGAACAGTTACTTGCTTTTCGGATTTATTTAATCATTTCTGAGTGGTTTGACATTTTGAAGCCACTTTGTGGAGTTTTACACAGTGCTCCAGATTGCGTAACCATGCCATGCAACTTGTTGGTGCAAGTTTGTCCCTCTAACTGTTCCACTAAGTTGTACGTCTGTATTGTATATCTGATATTCATGACATTTGAACTAGCTCCTTGCAACAAAATGTATTTTTGCATCCTTTGAAGAAAATATCCTTATTGTTCATTTAAATGTGTAACCTTAAATTGAAGGCTTAGATTTAGACCCTCTAGACGTCCGTATTATGAGGCTCCACATACCTAAAATAACCCTCTCATATTTTCTATCTCCAAATTTCTGCAAAAATGACCACAGAACCACAGACACAAACACATCTGCATTCATAACAGCCGCCTGCCACTGCGTATATGACCAATACACCACAATGCATTCACTGTTCTGGTTAGTGTTTTCAGCTGTTTGACTTTTATTGACAGGATTCTTTGCTTTGCATATTGTAGGGGTGAATTGGTATGTGTGTGTGTGTGTGTTTGTGTACTGCACATGTTGTCTTCACTGACTTGTGCAGGTACTGTTGGTACCGGGGGGGCTCTACAAACAGTAAAGTCAGCAAACCTGGTCTTCAACGGAAAACAACACAGAACCACAAAAGTACCAAACACTCCTGTAAGCTCTTCTGTATGACAGCTGGTTTTAGCTTACAACAGAATTCCATGCAATACGCAACTGCACATCTTCCATCTTTACAACCAACAAAACAAGACAGCTCATGTCAGGGCTGCTGTGTTGGCACAACATAATCAATAAACCTCTACATGACCACCTTTGCCTCTGCTCATTCAAACTTCACCAAACTCATTCATTCTGGCACAACTTAACGTTGTAGTGTAGTAGTGCTGTCATTACGAGTAGATCTACGGGTCCGGAGGGAAGGAATTAAACGGCGTCGTCTGGCTGCCATACACCAGGGCTGTTCATGCTGTTCTAGCTAGCGCACCACTCCCTCATCTTTTTGCCCCTAGGCTTCTGCATAAGGATGTGTTGTGTTTGGGTCCCTAAGCAGACCAAGCCCACTGTTTCTCCCCTGGGCGTCACGCTGCATGTGCGTACTGGTGTGTGTAGTTGTGTGTGTGTGTCATTGTAGCGTCTGCAGGGGGGCTTTGTTTTCCATAGCACAGTGTTTGTATGCACACACACACACACACACACACACTGTGTTAACTGCATGTTCATCATTAGCCTGTGTCTGTCCTTAGTTTTCTCTATGTGGCATTTCGATGGATTAGCAACTTATTTGCAACTCTCCACATGTCTTTTGGGACTGCATGTCATTTACAGTGGACCTGCACATGCAAATAACATGTTCACCTTAACCTGATGCTCCTACAAGGTCCCAACATGTCCCTTTATCCAGTGGACAGTAACAAAGTAAAGTTACTTGAGTACCGAATACTAGTTCATTTTCTGTGTATCTGTACATTACTTGAGTATCCGCTTTTTTGGAGGGAAACTTGAGACGTTCACTCCACTACAACTGGCCATATGCAACTTTCAAATGTTGTCAACATTGTAAGTGTATGCGACGAACAAAAGGTCAATTTATATCGATAACATTATAATTTAAGCAAATATGTGCCACTTGTTCACTTGTAGTCGAGTAATATTTGAGCAGGAGTATCTATACTTTGACTTAAGTACTGGGGTTGAATACTTTGGCCGTTACTGCCCTTTTCTAACTCACCTTCTCAGGTAGCAGCAGCAGCTCAGCCAGTGACAGCTGTAGTCAGTCTGGCGTGAGATCCTGGAGCAATAGGCTCCAGAACACTGTCTGTACTTGCAGCTACATGCTACCGTACAGATAATGAGTTGACTCACAAGGCCACAGAGAGAAACTCTGCTTACAATCACTGTGTAATCATGTCTTTCCAACTGAAAAGGTGTGGCCTCTTCTCAAACACCAGCATGATGAGGGCTTGTCCGTCAAGCTGGTAAGCCGGACCACTGGCTATACATTAATCACAATGGAAATGGGAATAAACTGACATGAATAACACACACTTTAGTTTTAAGATCTGTGTATTGCAAAGGGTGTTTTTTTTTTTTTAAAGTCCACACAACAGCCGTTTAAGCGGAGGTACAGTGTGAACACAGATCTTTTCTCTTCTCTGGAAATCAGGGACAGTGTTTGTGTAGTCTTTGTTTTCCTGGGCGAGGCAACGGGTTCAGCCAACTATTGCAATGCTGCGACACGCCCAGCACGTCGCCTAGGCAACTAAAACTCTGCTCAGGCAATGTACTGTGTGGGTTTCTTTTTATCTGCTGACCATCGGATGTCTGAAGCCATGTCCGCGTGTCGGCTGATAAGTCTCGTCTTCTCTTGAGGTTTCTCATAATCTCTTGTTTTTTTTCTTTCTTTCTCTCTTTCAATTTTCTTTTCCACTTCTCCATAATGCTTATAACTGCTGGGAGCAGAGAAAATAACTGTTTTATATTCAAAAACGATATAATATAGGCTACAGCAACAAGTCTAAACTAAAGATGAGCAAAAACTTAAAAACATAAAACTTTTAGCTGGCGCTTCAGAGGAAGACTGCAGGAAGTTTAGCAGTCCAAATATGTCAAGGTACTTAGAGTAAATACTAGTCTGTATACAAGAACATTCAAGTTCATTTATCACGTTAGACTAAATTAACCTTTTTGGATTAGAAAACTTTTGCGTTTTCGTATATTCATTTGATTGTGGTGATAGTGAGTATAGAGGCTTATCTACTGATCCCTCCCCCATTGTTCAGTGCAGACTAAAAGCTGTTGCTTTTTATTGTGCACTTCTGACTGGACTTTGCTCTCTTCCAGTTAATGAGTGATGCATCCATTCACTTATCATCACTACCGCCATCCAGTAACATGGAAGACATACTTTTTACTCTGGAAAACACATCTGACACCCATTCCCTCCCACTATCTTGTTAAGCAACAGCCTCTGTGGATGACTTTAGGGGGCGTCTTCCAAAAGAAAAAAAAACCTGCACAGTAAAAGCAGGAATGTGGCTCAGTGAAAGCTGCCAGTGAACGAGTTACAACAGAAAAAAGCAGAGACAAATAATGTTCAGCGCCCGAATGCTGAAACACTAGTGTGACATTCCACACTAACTTACTGTATTCCAATCTGTTCAGTGTCCACTGGGAAATCTTGTGCTGAAAAAAACACACCTTTCCAGTCTTTTAAGGCTAAACCCTTCTAAACTTCAATCTCACTGACTCACGCAGAGATAGCAGAACATGAGGACACAGCTATTGTAACAATGGGCGAGTAATCGTTCTCAATCATAAGGACAGGTTTTCTAAGCCCCCCCCAGGTATGTAAGACAGGGCGTGTCTCCCCAGCAGTGACAGGCTCTGAACAAGGGAGTGGCACCAGAGTGTGTGGGTGTATGAGTGAACAGGGCGAGGCCGAATACACCTAATGGCTAGAGGGGTTCAACTGTAGATCTGACACATAATTATTCTGAACAATAATGAATAAGTTAAGCAGTTACAAACTCTCAGCATATATTAAAAACAGCAGGCCAGATTTTGACTTTGCATCACAGCAGGAATGAATGAGGTCAGGGGAGAGGCCCAGGGGGGTGGAGATGCACTGTGCTTGTATTCCAGAGTGGATCCTAACAAACATTACAGAGTTCTCAGTGATTAGTTGGTTGGCCTCATGCCTGTTTGGCAGTTAGGAGTGTTACTAACTAATCGTGTCAATATCATGGCTTTTGCTGTCAGCAATGATACGCCTGCTTGAGAAGTAAGGTAGGTATATATTATGCTTATTTTCAGGTTGCAAACTGTAATTTGGGTTTCTACTAGAAAATGTTCGCAGTGCCCTTAATGAATCTCCTCTTTCAGCCGGTTTTCACTCATGTTCTGTCAGTTAAATATGAAGCAAGGGAGAGCAGTCGGTTAGCTTAGCATAAAGACTGGAAACGGGAGGAAACAAGTAGCTTGACCCTGTCGACAGGAAATAACCCTGCACATGACCTCATGTACAGCTACAACCTGTTGTTACTTTGTCAATTGCACAGTCTCCTGGTTGTTCATAATATTAAGACTTTGTGGCAGAAACTTGACATCCTCTGACAGTCTGATTTACAACAGTGTCATGCCATGTTTAAGTTAACACATAGCATATAAAGCAGATTATGTTAGTGTAAAGCTCTTTCACCATCTGCACAGATCCACTATTACGACATATAGCTTCCCAATCACACGCACACCGACCCTGTGACATACATGTCTCCTGACACGCAAAACACACTCTTCTTTGGATTAATTGTTTCACATATTGCACACTGCCCAATCCTCCTGACATAGTAAATCACCATTGCCCCCAGCTGAGCCTCCAGAGCAGACAGGCTGCGAGTTGACACTGCGCCCCCATATCCCTTTTATGACATACAGCTTAACACCCCCACTAACCTTTCCTGGTCCCCAAGCCGCACATCCCCCCCATGTCCCCCACACATCCAACAATAGCTGTTGTGGCGCAGTAGAGGAGGCAGTAGGGGCTAACTGGGGATAGCTTGTTTGTTATAAATCAATAAGGCAGGATGTGGAGTGGTGCACAGCTAATGGATTTATTGTGGTGGTTGACAGGAAGCTGGTGGTCAACATTATCAGACTCACCAACAGTACAGTCTGGTCAGAGGAAGTTATTAGGAGAAGCGTTCCAATCTGTTCCTACACACTGCAGACACTCCACTGTAGCCTGTATCACGTCATGTGTTAAGTTGAGACGAAACAGAATCAGAATCTGGTTTACTGACCAGGAAGTTTACATAGAAAAAGAATTAGCCTGGGCCTGTTGACGGGACACAGTTTGTAAAAGCGCTCACTCTTTTAGTGAGAGCATTTGTCAAATACACTGTAACAGACAGTTGATCAAATCCAGACCATAGCAATGCTGCCATGCCAAGAGCCCACAGAGAAAGAACAGACAATGAGATACTGCTGGTGTGTGCACTTGAGCAACACAAACTGAGTTTGTCTAAACGTGGCAGCATACAGCGGGCTCCCCTTCCTTTCCCTGATCTGGAAACATTCCCAAGAACACAGTCAACCACAGTCAGCACCGCCAATGAATACAATAAGCAGCAGAATGGATAATGGCTGGCCCTGGATCTGTCACTTGATTCACTACAGCCACTTTGTTGAGTTGGGATAAGGCAGTGGACACAGTGTGTTGGCTGTAAACTTGTGTGCAGTTGTTTACTCCCTGTGGGATCTTGCTGTGAATCAAAGGAAATGTGAGCTGTCTCGGAGGAGGAGGTGGCCCAGTGCAGAGCAGGATCAGATTACACAAAGCTGATAAAGAAGGACGGAATGAGGCAAAAGTCTTGTATGTGTGGCCATAATAAAACCCTCAAATTGCAAAGCAACAAAGTTCACAAAATGGTAATTTACAGACAGACAAATGGCTGGAAGTATTTAATTAAGTACTATCAAGTATTGATGCCCAGTCACTTGTATTTTGGGTGAAAATAGATTTTTGTCTTTGAACTACAGTTGAGTAGGAAGAGCCCCTCTCCATGTTGTTTGGATAGCGGTAGGAAGGAAGAGGATGATTTAAGTCTGTGATACAGCACAGAGAGGTTCTGTGCTACTTTGTTGGGGTAGAGAGGAAAAGAGAAGCTGCTTTGTCCCATTGACTGCTGTCATGGTGAAAAGGAAAGCGGGTTTCAAGTGTCCCCCTGTTGGAGACAACCAAAGGCCTGGAGCACATCAAGATGGCCCTGTGTGTTCACTGGCCAAGTCTGGTGGCCAGGGCTGCATCCAAAGCTCTGTTTAGAGGTCTGACGGAGTGGATATTACTTAAACTGCCACTGCTACGCATCGGTGTGCGGCTGAAACACTGAGGCAATGTGACAGATGATTAATATTTCAGGGAGATTAGAGGCACGAGGGAGCGGGAGGGGGGGTGCTTTGCTTTGAAAGGCAGGGCAAAAGTCTGACAGGGACCCAAAAGAATACAGCGCTCATGTGGAAACAGTTCAAGTTCACCGTTTCTTTAAGAATGGAACAAGGAACCTAGATTTGAAATCTTCAGTATAAAGAGTGAAAGCTTGCGTTATTAAAAATTGAGTCGACAGTCATGTCATTTGTTTCTTAAATACTTCTGTTGCCAGATGTTCACCTCCACAACTCTTAAAGTAACAAAGAAGAAACTGTTAGAGAAATAATTACAGCCGTAAAACACCTATGCCCTTTTCAGGTTACATCCAGTGTTTTTTTTAAAGAATGCACAGGCCCCAGGGTTGCACAGCTTTCTCAACCCACAAGAGCAGGAAATCCTTCAAAATCAGCAAAAACACCAACGATTTCGATTTAGGAGGTTTTCTCTCAACAGTGACGATATGCAAAATTGACTTCCTTGTGAGATGTTAATGTTCTTCAAGTTTGCATAAACAACTTGCAACTCCCTGGTGATTTGCACTCTGTTTCAACCACACCCTTGCTGTCCTCACTATTCCTCTATCTCTCATAGAAGTGTAATTAAAGGAGCGGGGAGGAGGAGGGGAAGAAAAACAGACAGCACTGGATTTATGAGAGTCACTAGTAGGCTGAGAAGTACAACTCAGCCAAATCATCCAACTGTGAAAACTTTATCTCTTGAATCAGTGCTGGAATCTAGATCAGTCCCCTCCCTGCTCGGATACGCCGTCGGTAATGGATGAATTAGCAACGGTTATTGCATCCATGAAGAAAACAGTAGGATTGAGCTATTTCTAGCTTGCTGTTAGACAGGACACATGGGTTTGATAGGAGTTGACCTGCAAATAGCCAACCTGGCAGACATTCATACAGCTTTAAAGTGAGTGATGGGGTAGAAACCGCCATTAGGCCTTTGACATGTTAAGTAAAGGACATTTCCTTTCCCTCCGTTGATCCAACCGAGAGAACTGTTGAAGGTAAATAATTTATTCCTGCGATGTCAGAGTCATGAGCAGCAGTGCCAGCTTTACTTGCTCAGCATAATACCACCGCGCTCTGCTAGAAGCTTCCGATTTTATCCTCTCGTCAGTGACAGCAGAAGCCTTTTACATGACTGGATGTTTTCGGACCATCCTGCCAATTATTCATCCATAACAAAGAGACTCAAAATTCTTTCAGTTTGACGTTATATCAACCCCATCTCTGGAGACACATGGGTTTAGTTGCTCCTACCTGCTTTACCTAGATAAAGTCATCCATTCTAAAACTAAAGTGTGACTGTGACTTCTTGCTTTTAAATTTATTTGGTCAGAGATACTGTTAAAAAGGTGGAGCTAGCGATTCTGGAGATTGTTGTCAAGATCACTTGTGAAAATCAGTGAATATCTCCACACAATTCGCTACTATGTGTGCCTCAAAAAAATTCCAATGGTGCCCCCCCCCCCATACCAGTTTACAGAGCCTAGGCTGTGTATATTAACAAAAAAATAAATGTAAAGGCACTCACAGTACTACGGACAGGTAGCAGATCATGAGGAAATATTCACTGATTTTGCCAAAAAGTATTCTCCAGAATCGCTGACTCCACCTTTAGTATTGGAGCGCTGCTGGGTGTTTCAGCATCTCTTTCTCCATGGGAACATTGAAAATGCAGAAGCATGGTGATATGCAAACACAGAGGGGGGGGTCACACCATGTCATGTGTGCTGTGTGGCTGTAACCGAGACCCTGGAAAGTACTCAGTCAGGCACGGCTAAACACAGACAGAGCCGGTGGGGTAAGACGGTGAATCCACAGAAAAATAAATCCTTCAGGCTAAACAAAGAGGTCGAGATATGCCATACAGTAATCCCCTTTGCAAAGTGTAGCCCTATTTATAAACCCAAGGATCTCCTGGCCTCTTGCTCTGTTAATGTAGGACAGTATCACGGAATTAAGTGTGGAGGGGGGGGGGGGGGGGGGGATTATAACCATGCATCCACAGCTGTAGCTGGGACATCCACAGTAAGTCACCCGCCCCCCGTTCCCACCACCCTCTTCTTTCCCCCCGGGGCAAACAGGAACAGCTTTCCATCCAGGGTGCTGTGTCTGCTGCTGCACCACTTGATGACACAGACCCAGGGCCAACTCTGTGGAGGCCTGACTGACTGGCACAAAGTATTGGCACCCTGTCCCATTCAACTTGACACACATTCAGCAGCCTCAGCTGGAACGCGTTGCTCTAGAAACAAGTTGGACGTCACAAACTTGTTAAGTGTTTTTCTCTGCACTTTGTGAGGGTGTCACTAGCAGATAATTTGCACAAGAGGAACAATGAAGTGGTATTCAATGTGATTGAGTGTTCAATGGTCTAAAAAGAAAAGAGGCTCAGTTTTGAAAGAAAATCTGTTTAACTTCTAATTCCAATGTGACCCATGTCACATTTGACTTAGCAAGATATGAAAGGTGGCTGCAGAGGACACCACCAATGATTTGATCTGATAAGAAAAAAGCCGATAAGATAAAAGTGGTTCTAAATGGACGCTGGTTTCAGTGGACTTGCTCATGAAATCAAATGACAGTGTGTGTGCTCCTGAGGTCACTAAGCAGGAGGGAGACAGACAACTGCTGCTCTGTCAAGTGTGTGGAGCATCTGCAAACTATAGTGCTAATGACATCATGGAAGATTTGGCAACACCTGGGAGTAACACCAAAACATTTTTGTGGAATGTGATTAATTATAAACTGTCATACGTTACAGATGTGTGTGAACAATAACTCAATCCAATGTGCAAAGTGTACCCCCTTTTTTATTTACTGTTGTTTCAGCTGAAAGTTTTAAACATAGGGCACAAAATGAGAATTATTTTTTCATTTCAATGAATCTGAAACTTAACTTCTTGATTATCCAGCATATAGGCCTATACGATGTCAGAAAACAGAAAACTGCTATTGAGAATTGCTTGTTTTGTCCAATACCCAAATATAATTAACTTACAATCATAGAAATCATACGAAGAGAAACAGAAAACTTTAGATTGAAACCAGTAGATTGTTGGCCCTTTTGTGTGGCATATTTTACGTAAACCTAATAAAGTGACTTAAATTATTAAAACAGATTATAAAATAAAGGTGCCCATAATTTTTAGTTTTTGTTTTGTGAATTGAGTAATTGGTTGATTGCCTCAGCTTTATTTCATTTCATGTTTATGAGTAAGCTGGAACTAAAGGCCTGTCTTGCCAACAGGCTATTAAGCGTTCATGAAACTTTGTTGGACATTAGATAAGCCTATCTTATAGAAAGGGTAGAATTTCTGAATGTCTTTGTTTTAACAGAAAGACAATATCTAAGCCTACGTACGTTAACTAAATGTAGGCTATGTTATTAGCATTTCCCTTTCGCACGCGGACAGACATACACGCGCGCGCGCACGCAGCCTACTTGGACACCACTAATGACATCGGAGGACTCTATTGACAAGTGACGTCAAGTTGAATGACCGATACTGGGGCAAAAAAAAAGAAAAAGAAAAACGTCGTTATGATTTTTCAGAAAGAGCTCTATGACACTTTGGACGGTCGAAACCACAAGCTCAGTGTGACAAAGAAAACTTTTTGGGGGCTGAAGAGCTCGAGCTTTTGTAACAACAGGCATCGGTAGCCAGTTCTAGGCATGCGGAAATGAATTCCAAATAGGCTGGATTTGAACCCAGGTACGCAAACAAATGAAAAATTTAACCAAACTTTAGCACAGACAAACAAACACCGACACTTTTACATGAGGCTAAGCAAAACACAAACTCTACGCAAAAATAATGACAAAACACAACCGTCGGTAACAAAGACCCCGTGAGCAGTTTAAAAACTGTCGAAGGGGAAACGAGCATTCAGTGAATCTTACCTGTCGAAATACGAGGAAGCGTTTCAATTTATTCCAGGTCGGTGTTGTTTTCTTCGGGACTGGACACTTCTGTCTTTCCCCTCACTACACTTCACTCACTTCACTTCACTTCACTTCACTCACTCTCTCTCTTTCACTCTCCGCTGCTGCCGCTGAACGAGAGTCCGCTGAACAAAAACGAGTAAAAGAAGCGTCACCTCAGCCCAGGCTCCGCCTTCGTGAGCCCGACCCCACCCTGCTACTACAGCTCCCGGCGTGCCCAGTCGTCTACAGGCTTACCGTATGGCTAGAGAGAGAGAGAGAGAGAGCCTGTGCCAGTGTTGGATATGAAACTGGAGGCAATACAATTGAAAAGAGAATTTGACTGTTCTGAAAAATTACCAAAGGCTACACCGCTTATCTGCTAATTATTAACAGATTGGCTAGCCTACCTCAGCAACAATGTAGCCTACAGTAGGATACCCTAGTTTAGCCTCTCTTATATAAGGCTAATACTCGAGTTACTATATATAACACTTTAGAACACATTTCTAATGTTTTTATGTAGGCCTTGCTATAGGCTAGGCCTGTAGCCTAGACCTAGCCCTACATAACACACACATGCCCAGCCTACCAAGCTCACTGCAAACCTTAAAGGCTTTTGGTTGGAATAACACAACAAACATTAGACTTAAAGGTAGCCTGTATAATGCTACAATATAGGCCTAAAATAACTTTAAATTTTAGAATTGTGTCTATGTTTCGATTTGTTTTTCTCATTTCTGTCCACCTGTGTGACGACTCGGCCACACCTTGGTTACAAGTCGAAACCAGACGGCAAGATGAGTCAGTGCGGTCGGGAAAAGGCAGGCTGTCAGAGGGACTGCTCACGCCATCTACAGAGGAGGAGAGATAATGAATTGTGTGTGTGTGTGTGTGTGTGTGTGTGTGTGTGTGTCTTTTCTTCTTTTCAGACAATAGTTTTTCTATGGAAGCAGAAGGGGGGAGGGGGGGGCGTTAGAAAGAGAGATAGGTTGATATCATGGGAAAATGAGATAGATAGGTCATACCTTGACATTTCAAAACGAAAAAAAGTCTCATGTTGTTGCTACACACGCTTTTATAAATTCACTAAAATAATACTGACTTGGTCCACAACTGAAAAATATCTGGCCTACTAATAGGCTACCTTACATACAAAAAGTAGTATTAAAAGTCTGAAAAATGACGCGCTCAAGATGCTTATTTTGTGCAATCAGCATACAGTAGGCCTAATATACGGTAATCAGATTGGAGTTTGATATTGTTGCTTCAATTTTTGTGCAAAGATTTAAGATGTATGGATGAATCATTTCCGCTCCATATGTTACCAGAATGTTTCCTTTTCACGAGTGACTGCCTGGTTTAATTACAAGAGTTCTAAAGCATTGATGAAAACACCCCTAGAAGTAAGACAATATTAATTCAATGTTTAGAAAGAGCTGTAAGGGAGCCAAAACATGTGGAAATGAGGTTTCTATTGAATACATTCCTGTTTCATAGCGGACTGAATGAGAAGGTGACTGAGCACCAATGTGACAAAAAAAGAATTAGGAAGAAACACAATACTGCAGACTGAAAAAGATGTGTAGGCTATTAGGGGAAGAGTTAGAAAGAAAGAAGTTAATCTAAATCTCTTCACACTTAAACACTCATGGTGAAGGAGGTAGTTACACGTTAAACACAGACTCAGATAGGTCAGGCTATATACTCCTGTCTTGCCCTGGGGCAAATCTTTGTGGCTCTCTCTTATATTGCCATTGTGACCGTCTTCATCTGTGCCTCCTACAATGAAAGAGACAGGGACGGAGGGGGACAGGGTACGCTGTGTAGATGCTGGCAATATAGGCCATTATATTTTGTCAGAGTGAATGTGGACCGACGGCCCTCTCTTTAAAAACAGCTTGGGGCCTAATCGACACTCTATGTGTCGCTCAATTGTGGCTTGAAGTTTATGAGACCATTTATTGAGTCAGGACAGTGCCTTCATACTGTTTTAGTTTTCCTTGTGGATTTATTTGACTTGTTTTTGGCTTGCTCAGATATCCCTGGACAGTGGACTTGGGGGCAGCGCTGACATGAATGGAGCCATTGTTTAGAACACAGCAGCATCTTTATTTTGAAATCTAATTTGAGAATTAGAAGAGTGGGTTTCATGAGGGACTTCTGCTCATGTTGACTCTGTCAAAGACACCTTCACCACTAATTCAATATTCAGCCTATACAAAAAATGCCATTTCTATGTTGAAACATTTCTCCCTTACTGGCAATAAGCTATACTGGCTGCTTTTTCACACTGATGAGCATTAAAGGTGGAGTCAACGATTCTGGAGAATGCATATTGTCAAAATAAGTGAATATCTCCTCACGATCCGCAACCGGTCCCAAATGTGTGCACACTGAATAAAACAATCCAGTGTTAATACACAGCCTAGGCTCTGTACACTAGCACGTTGCTAGCTGCAGTGGGCTCCTTTTGTTTGGATACCAGTTAGAGAGCCTAGGCTGTGTATTAGGACCAGATTTTTTTCAGCGCGAATACCACTGATTTTGACTAAAAGTGATTTTGACAACAATGTTATCCAGATTTGCTGACTCCACCTGTTAGTATGGAAGTTCTCTTTGCTGTATTTCCCTTTATCTATCTCTGTAATATGTCACATGATCAATATTTTTTCACAAAGGCTAACACACAAGCATGTTTTCTGAGTATCCTGTAGGCAAGCGGAATGATGTCTGGCAGACATGGCCCGAGTCTTGCCCTGTAACCTCCCAGCAAACGATCCTACCATCCCCTCGGATCTGGTGTTTCAAGGGCAGGACGCGCTGATATGATGTGCCTGCTTTACAATACTCGCCTGTTCCCATGTCTCTGGTCGTCTGCCTCCAAACCCCACAGGAAATGGCCCCTATTGTCCTTGGAAGAGGAAGTGGCCCGGAGCAGACCACTAGCTCACTGGACTGATAGAGACGGTGTTAAATTATTAACCGTCGCTTACAAATGGAAGACAAGCAGCCCACGCTGTAGTGTTTTTGAACAATGGACAGTAGAGCTGCAGTTTACCACCTGTACCCTGAATTTAAAGACATGTTTCAGTGGCTGGAGTGTTAACTGTGGGTGTGAGACTTATTAAAGGTAACATATTGTGCAAATTTTTAGGTTTAAAATTAGTTTTCTACTAGAAACTGTTTTCATGATGTAATGTCCAAAAATCATTTATAGGCAATTTCTCAAATCTCCTCTTTTCAGCCTGTGTCTGAAATGTTCATTTTAAGATCCTGTCTCTTTAAGCCCTGCCTTCAAAAATGTAGACGGAATCTAACTGCCTGTTTGAATCAAACTTGCAGTTAAATTAAGGGGTATCTGGGGGTGTGCTCATCACAGGTGGAAGTAGTGCTTAGTTAGGTTGGTAATGAGGGGGCGTGGGTTCTCCCCTTATGACGTCATAATGGGAGATAAATCTGACTGGGGTTTTCAAAAACAGGTTTTTTCTAATACGTTTGGAGTCTCTATAGTTTTGCATTATTTATGTTTTAAATTAGGGTAAAAACGAAGCAATAACATGAAATAGAACAACATTTGTTTTTATCTTGACCATACTTAGTCCAAGAGTTTGGGGAAGGTTACACCTTTTCTCCATTCAAGGTTCACTGTCTTAGTACTTTGTTATTTATGGAGTTTGCTCACTTCTCATGGAAGTGTAGATGTTCAAACCTGACATAATTCTGAGAACCTCTAGGGCTTCTTGTCAATGTTGTATAAGAGGTTGAGCAGACAAAAGAAGCCGCACTCAAGATCCACTTATTTGTTTGTTCTGGAGCTTCCAACTGGAAAAACGGTTTAGTCAAATGAAAAATGGCATTTATTCCAGTGCGGCCAGATTTCCTTGAATGAAGATATATAAAACACTTTACACATGATTGAGCAAGGACCTTTGGACTACTACTACTACTTTAAAAATGATGACTACAATCTTTCTGTTCATTCAGACTTTTACCACTAGAGGTAGACAGTGACGCACACAATCAGTGAACGCTCAATGTGCGAGACTGTAGGCATTTGTTGAGGTCAGATCAGCTGTGCATCAGTGTGTCTGTGTGTCTGAGTGTAGGTTTGGGAGTGCATGATGTGTCTGTGCACATTCTCAGGCGGGGGCTTAGTGGTTGGCTCTCAGGGTTAAAATAGCTCAGCAATTTGGTCCAGTCACATGTGGGTCTCCTTTTCAGAGTATTGAGATAAAGTTAGAGAGGCAGCTGAAAATAACTACAGATGTGCTGTTACTGGCACACATATCAATCAGATTGATGCCTGCAATTTGTCATCGTCTCATCTGCTAAATGCTAACTCATTTTGGTTTATTTATTAGCAGTGCAGCTCTTCGTGTGTACACCTACTTGTACAGGTATTTGTTTATGTTTAGGTATTTCGTCTGAAAGTGTGTCAACTGACAACACACACTCTCCTGTGCAGGCTCGACCTGTGTCAGATAGGACAACCAAAAATATCAAGAGGGTGTGATGTGATTTCTCTGGCTTAAAATACTTTGCATGTGACCAGTTGCTAGAGCGGCGCCTTGCATAATTTCCATGAGTCCATCACCCATCATATTACATATAGCAGAATCATATAGAGCAAGTTACAGTGTCATGGGGCCCCTGCAGGTGTGACTGGAAACCTGAACATTTTTTACAGTTTAATTGTACTTTTTTTCTTTTTTATATTAGGCTATTTAGTTCAGTGTTTCTGACTTATCTTTGCTCATCTTTGTTGTTCTTGTTTGTCCCCACTTTTATTTATTTTTTCTTAAAAAATAAATAAAAATGTAATATAAAACATCTCACTATAAATTGTTAGATAGCCTATATGTGTCAGTGGGCTTGACTGGCCATGTTCTATTTCTAATTATACATAATTAGATCTGTGAGAGAACAAAAGTAGTTCAAGAACTACATGTCCCATGATGCCTCACTTTCAAGATGACCAAATGGAACACAGAAGAGCAGACCAGCCGTTTTGACAGCTGAGCCGCAAGTTTGTTGAGGGAAACTTCAGCGCCGACTACGACCTTGGGTAGACACGAATGACATTAACATGTAAGTTTTAATATGTTTTCCTTTCTTTACCCCTTACTGTCATTTCACTGACCGTTCTTTCGTTCATCTGTCGCTTCGGAGTTTCTTTCCCAAACTGTCCAAACTTGGTGCGGGGGAGCCGCAGGGTGGGACTCGGCGGGGGTGGTGTTCATGAACGAAGCAGTCTCTCACAATGAACAACAAACAAAGTGCTGTGTAAGGTGTAGGCTATTTGTTGCTGGCTCAGTTTTATTTTCTGGCTATGGTTTCGCTTTATATGTCACCTATCTTAATGGCAGCTAGCGTTGGTCTAATGTAGGCTAACATTTTGAATTTACCCAACTCAGAGCCCCCTTCACAGTGTGAGTTCAATGTTGTGACTATAGGCTATAGGCCACTTTATTCAGCAAGCCCATTAGAGGAACATCATTCTTTAATTCCTCCTCTGTCTACAGTCCTTGAGGGCAAAACAAATCATCCCCTCCTGGTTATTCATGCAGGTGGTTGGACTTGGAGTAACGATGGGTTCTGTATACCTTTTAGATTTAGGGCCTACTGTACATCCAGACAGCACCCAGAAGGTTCCCCTCTGTACACACAATCTGGTGGGAAATGAATGGCACCTTTGTGTGCAATCCGTCCTCACGTTATTCACTGTGTATTCAACACAAAGCAGGGAGCTTCTCTTGTCTGTCCTTCTAATTTGATGAAGACGTCCACTCTATTAACGGTGGGATCTGTGATGGCCGAAGAGTCCTAATCTGGACCCACAAGTTCTGTTAAAAGTGGTGGGGCGCAGCCTATGTGTTCATGGAGGGGCTGTCGATGTCAGCCAAGGCTGTTATTACATGTTGGTCCATTAGAAATTAATAAGGGAAACAACTTAAAAAACTCACAATTTCAAGGCAGTTTTTGTGAAACTCTAATTTTTTGCGCTGTGGACCAAAGTAGCTATTACACATTTCACTGTAAGACTGGGTTGGTAATTGTCCTGGCTCTCCTCTGCTTTCCTCTGGCTGTCCTCTCCATCTCCAGCACATGAGTACCAGTCTTGCACACCTGTCGCAAAGAGGTACAGAGACTCAGCAGCAACAACCCCTATGTCGTCTGGTCCGATCTTGGACTTCTTTAAAGTGTTCTTCATTTGGTCCTTAAAAAGCTTCTTGTTTTGCTCTCCAGCTGAGCATTCACCGTGAAGTCGTTTGCCATATAACACTATTAACTTAGGCAGAATGGAAAAGATTAACTAAAAAGAGGTCTGTATTATGAAGTCAGAAGCACATGATTACCCCTAATGAAAGGGGAAAAAAATAAAATTTGTGAATAATGTGAAACAAATGTCTGTCCCAGTCTGTCTCTCCCTGGCCTTTCCTCTGTGTTGGTTTCCATCGTAACCCTCACACGACCATTCCCATATAGAAAACTATTATACAAAATTGAAGTTGTAAAGAAAAATGTAATTGGAAAAAAAACATGCATTAAAACATTAGTGTTCTGACATATTTGTATTCAAATAGAACAGTGTATTGTTGTATCCCAGCAGGTATCAAGTTTGGCAAATAAGGATTTAGAAAAAATCACCTCAGCCTTAGTTATTAAGAGTAAAAAAACTAACTGAAATTTCATAGACTCCAATAAGGCAGACACAGAGTTAAAGTAGATTTAAACATGATATCCTCCTGGTCACCTTAAACAAAATGTTCTATATTGCGTTGTTTGAACCTAAACTACGCAATACAGCATTTTAATTTCATTTCCCTTCAATAACATTCTGCCTCAGTCTTTTATGGTGTAGGCTTCAGTTTTGCAGTTGTCCCTTGAACTTTAATGCTTTTCTGTTCTCTTTCTTAGTGATGAAAAGCTGAAACAAGTCAATATAGCCTGATTGCTTAAAAGGGTGTCCAAGTGCCACATTTCAAATTAAGAAATAATTGTATGTGTTAGTGGAACTTAGAGTTGGTACCTTTTGAAGCTCTCTGTACTTTTCCAACATCGTGTGTGATGTAATTGAATTCTTGAGCCATTTCCTATGATATCATGACTGTATCAGGTTACATGTTGGATAACAGAAGGGGGGCAGTCTGCTCCTGTTTTAGAACAAAGGAATGAATTACACTACAATGCCCTATTTTGGTTAATATCTATTTAAACAAGCCTCACCTAAAGTGTTATATATACTCAAAGTGTAAACATGCAAGATACATTTAGGTTGAAGTAACATCAAGGAGACATTCTGAGGAACATTTAACAAAAGAAACATCCACCAATGAATAGAAAGACATTCTCAAGATTCAGTTGTCTTTGTTTCAAAGTAGTAAAGTGTTTTGACAGCTTGTAATTAAACACTCATCATTACTCTCTGTAAATCAGTGACCAGCATTGGCGGGGAAGGAAACAGACCTGCCATTGTTGGCTGTGATAAAGACTTGCTGAACTAGTATAGATGTCATTTGGATATCACAGTAGAAACCAAAGCCTGGCCGTTTGCAGGGTTTGGCTGATGCAAATGACAGTGTCTATGAGGAAAAAAGGGAAACCCTGACCTGCTGCTGTAACACATTAAAGGTGAAGTCAGTGATTCTGGAGAACGCTTGTTGTCAAAATCACTCTTTGTCTAAATCAGTGAATATTTCCTCCCGATCCTCTACCGGTCCATTCTGTGTGTGTGTGTGTGTATGCTGAAAAAAAAATCCAGTGTAAATACATAGCTTAGTCTCTAAACTGGTGTGTAAACAAAAGGGGAATGTGTATTAACATTAACACCAGATTCATTTCTTTCAGTGCACACACAGTACGGACAGGTATGTGGATCGTGAGGAAATATTTACTTTTTTGACAACACGCGTTCTCCAGAATCTCTTACTACACCTTTTTAACCCGTACAATAAGCTCTGTCTTTCGCTTCTTTTAAGTTGCTTCTGTCCATCCATTGCTTCTCATGAAACACATACACCACGGTACAGCTGCACGCCTTTTTCTCTGTGTGTCCCTCCTCCTCCTATTTCATTCCTCCATTCAGCCCCACCTCCACCCCGCCTCACTTCACCATTGCTTTCTCTCTCTCTCTCTCTCTCTGACAGGACATGCTTGTGGCAGGACAGAAGCCGGCCGGTGAAGCAACACTAGCAGCAGAGAGGATTGCATTTTGAATTTGATGGACACACACACACACACACACCAAAGGAGACACTGCCCTACGTACACAGAGCGTCACATGCTAGGATACCCACTTCAGTAGCACAGTAAGTCTGTTTCATTTTTTTTTCTTTTCATTCATCAATCTATTATAGCTTTCTGGCTTTTCCAGTGTTATTAGCATATTAGCATTGCTGTCTTCTGTGTCTGTTGCTGTGCTCTGTTCTCTGTGTTGATCAGCCTTGATCCAGCGCAGATGCCTTTACATGTTTGTTTTGCTGCCCTCGTGGTACTAGTCACGTCAGCATGTTTGACTTTTGCCTGTCTAATTGTGCCGCTATGTACGCAAAAAAAAAAAAATCTAATTAAATGTCATCATTGTCATGTGTTGTAGGTCAATAGTTTTTTTCTTTATTGTAGTTCAGGCTTGTCTCTTTGTACTTTTGAACCAACCCTACCGGTTAGATGTCCCGAGGCAATTTAATTTCCCCCTTCCGACTCTTTATCTTATTTTATGTCTGTTGTTGTTTCATGTTTACCTGTTCCTAACCCCACACATAAGACTATTTTATATCTTGAACAGCAATTCATTAAAGCAGTTGTATGATGATGGGACATACAATCCTGTCATTCATGGCTGAACATGATGACGTCATGCTGGATCTGGCATCACAGCTCACTTAGACCTTGTGCCCTGAAATAAGTTTTTTTACTTAAGTCTTTATTGCTTGTTTAATTTGATCAAGCATCAGATGAAGCTGCTGGCTTAAGAACATAGGAATAAAATAGAGGAACTGATGTGGTGTGAAATGAGTTTAGTGTAATTGCATACTTTTCCCCTTTTGGGAAGTTTGAGAAGGGAGGAAAATTGTGAGGCCCTGTGTTTATATTTCTGTCATTTCAAAGTGTCTCAGAGACACTTAGTGTTGTACAGTAACCTGCAATACAGCCGAGCTATAGTTTAATCTGGTGTAAACAGCTGGGCAGTTACTGTCATGTGTGCTTTTGCATCCATACATTTCTCTTCAGTTACATATTCAACTCTGGGTTGTGGTTTCTTTCAAAAGAGGCGCTCAAACTCAGCAGAGGTCAGAAGTCTAAAATACTATAGGATGTGCTAGACAGAAGACAACCAGATATATTTTAGTGTAAGATTGATTAAGCTGAATTCATTCTGCATATCTTTTTAGCAACGTAAGAGCACTCAGGAAGGTCTAAATCCTGCTTGCTCTCTGAATGGAGACACATTAGGGCTTTTAATAATACTGATGGGAATTTGTAAGATGGAATAATTATTTCAGCCTTGTGTCTTGTAAATAAGTAAGTCAGCAGGCCGACTCTCTGTTGCACAATGGCCTAATGTTTAACTCTGACAACCTGTTATTCCTGACCCAAATGCCAACGATCTACTGGGTGATTTTAAAAAGTGTGAATATGGCTCTGAAGAACCACAGATTTGCGTGTCCCTTACAGCACATGGAGCACATTTAAAGGACAGCATGGTGAGTGAACAGAGCAGATTGCCCTTTAGAGAGTGAGTGATTAGTATTTTTGCGACCACTTTCTTTTCACATGGAGTTTCTGTCCAGATATAGCTCTCCCAGTTGTCAGGGTTACATTCTTGCTTACATTCTTTCTTTTGTCAGTTTTTGTCCCTATATTCCAGTCCAACTTTCTTTACGCATTCTTTCTCATTTATTCTCCTCCCATTCATCTGGACACCATGCTCTTTCCAAGTTCTGGTTATTAGTCCATTAATCATGTACAATCATTTGATTAATGATTGGTAAAATAATTATTAGTTGGAGCCCTGCTCATTCTCCAGGTTTTCACATAAGCCGCCTCATCTTTCCCTCTCCATTTCCCAAGCCTCTCCAGCTCTCTTTAATGTGACCAACTCCTATGTTTGTTTTGCATCAGCCTAGCATCATATCCTGTTTTTTGTCATGATGCAGGCTTTGTGTTTGCATTGTGCTGACCTGGGCCTCACATAGAAAAAGAAGAAAATTCTATTAATAGTATAACATATCATTTTACAAGATACTGTATCTGACATTTTTGAAAGTGATCAATGCCAATGCAGTTAGATGACACAAGGCTGTGCTGCTAAGTTTTACTCTCAAATCCTTATACTGTACATGTGAAAGTCCTATTTCTCAGCTGTTTTCCTCCGTCAACTTTATGACTGATATCGCAGAGTGAGTAATAAATAAGTCCTCTCATGGAAACTTGGCAAAGAACATATCCATTAATCAATGGGTAACCAACCAATTATCCCAATTCAACACTATGAAGGAGTCTTGTGTGATTGCTTGATGTAATCATAGGATTATGACACACCGGTTTCACCAGAGAAAATACTTTTGTGGCTGTGTGTTGTGCCTATACACTTGCTCAGTCTCACTGAAGATTTACTATACTGTGCACATTACAACATATAGAATGCCTCAGATATATAAGTGGTTAACATTGTTATTTTTTTAATATAATGTGTGTGTCAGGAGGCAGCAGGCTGCAGGTATTGTGAGTTGATTGTGGACTTAATGGTGCACTCAGAGATGATTGATGATTTTCTGTTGTGCTGAGCTAGCTTTGTAAGGTCATTGTTATCATATTTTCAATTTGACATTTTGCAGAAGTAGTCTATGCTACAGCAGTGGAAGTTTTTTTTTCTATTTTAGCTGTTGAGGAGTTGAAAGGTATAGAATGTGTTGTAACTTTTCTTCATAACTAATTTCAATTATTTGGCCTCACACAGAAGACTCGTGGAATATAATTTAAAGCTAGGTCACACGAACAAGTAATAACCTGACTTGCCAGATATCCATTTAATCAAAGCAAAAGTTTGTTCAAATTGGCTGCTTTTAAACTCATTAGTTTCATCTCCTTTGGAGTAAAGCTACAGTAAGTACGTCTGAAAGAAGTACTTCTCCCTGTCAACACACTTTTTCATTTTTAGCCACTTTTAGGGAGAATGCCAAACTGTGCTTATCAATTCTGAGGCCCGCTATGTTTCATTTTAAGTTATATGCTTTTGTAGTTCCTGTTTTTTTTCAGACTTCTAAATGTTTAAGATTAACAACACTACTACATAGTCCCTGAAACACACTCGTTTTTCAGATAGTTTTTTTCCCCTTTTTTTGAGTTACAAATCCATTTGGCTAGCTACAAAAGAGGTCAAAAGAAATGATCATTTTGGCAAGCTTCCAGAGCAGGGTTTACTAATTCTGCTAGTGAGTGAATAAGTACCCCTGTCTCAAATTCACCCCTCCCTCAACCCGTGCAGTGCATCCTCTCTCTCTCTCTCTCCCTGCCCCTCCTCCTTGGTCTCTCTTTCACTCCTGTGTGCCTGTGCTCACGTACACACCCTCCTGGAAGGGCATTGTTTGCACAGAGTACCAATGGAGAGCTTTTCAAACACCCATACCTCAGGTTCAGTCCACATGCCAAGGTCAAAGGCTGGATTTTCTGCCACATGCATAGTTTCACTTTCAAGACAGGACTTTAAGCCAGCAAGACAAAGCACCAGCCTCTTTTACTGTACATCATGTGATTCCTTTTGTTATTATTTAGAAAAGATTAATTTCACATTAATTCTAGTTACAGTACACATTGGTAAAACCCTGGATGGCATTTAAAGTCTGTTTGGGCCAGCTACTGTGTTGCTGTTCCAGATCTCAGAGGTCGTAGTTGATTACTCAGCTGACAGTTTTTTTCTCTCTCTGGCCTGCTGCCTTGCACAGTAAAAAGATGAGAATACAAAGCAGAGAGAGATGGCTAATGACCATGTCCCCTTGTGTCACTCCTAAGTGGCTGACAGGGTCTCGCTTGGCCGCATGGTTAACAGACCAACAGTGTGTTTCAGTCACTGCTAAATTGGACCTGACACACTGTTAATATGAAAAGTTTGGACGTTCTCTCTCTCTCTCTCTCTCTCTTTCTCTCTTTCTCTCTCTCTCTCTCTGAGCACACTTTAGTTCTGCGTGCAAGGTCCTTTTTTAATGGCTTCACGTTGAGTTAATGTTTATCTGTTGTGGCTAAGTGTAACAGTTTACCCGCAGGGTCTTAAAAGTATGCACAAAGCATTACATTTAATATTCTCAAAAGAAGGCATTAAAAGTATTTCACTTTCTTACAAAGGTCTTACATTTTTTGATTGCCCTTTCATAGGGTCAAATAAATACTGAACATCAGAAACATGTTATCCAGGTAAGGCCATGAGGGGTCGTTACGTGACCAATAAACACTTTTTGATTTTGTTATTAAGGGTACTGTACAAAGCTATTGTTATATGAATGTGAGTTTATAATGTTATTATTAGCCTATATCCTTCCGTCTTTTGCCCTGTATATGGCGAGACGTTGGCATTACATTTCATTTTAAGTCGCATTAAAAGGTATTCAAAAGTCTTCAATTTAACTTGGGGATTCCTTGGTGTACCCTGTGTAAGTTAGAACCTTACACTCTCTCTACTCAATATACAGTCTATGCTCACAACACACAAACATCACTGGTTGGTAGGGTGACTCCTCTGACATCTAGAGAGAGAGAATATTGATGTGGAAGCGTTGGCCACAAACCAAAACACTCAGCTGATTGGATGAAGCATGCAGTGGAAAGCAAGAGAATAGACCAACATGGATATAGGGCTTCTGTTTATGGCGATGGTTATTCTTGGGGGTTAACTCACGTGTAATCAGGTGGGTGTTCTATAAAGTGAACACGGCTGCATATGTGCTTTGTACAGGCACGGAACTTACTAGAATAGGTTGGTGTCTGTTGCCTTAATAGGGCCTAACCCTTTGCCCGTCTGGCTAGCATGTTTTATTGACTGCAATAACTAGATGGAGGTATCAAGTGTCCTTTTGTCACCACCACCAGTCTGAGAAAAGCCTGAAACCATTAATGTGACTTGAATGAAAGAGAATAGGATTTTTGTGACAATAATATACGTCTTTTTGACCCTCGTTGTTAATATGTAAAATGTCTGTAAGATTCAGGACATGTTGTAAAAACCAGTACAGATCAAAGTCTGTGTATTTTCATTTAAATGGATATAATCACTTCAATAAAACCCAACACTGTGTACTTTTACAATTGTAGTGTATTGTTGTATGTCACTACAAGTCCTTTTAGTATCAACATATGGTGTTGAGCCTGCAGATATTATATAAACCTGAATAAAACCGGTTGGTAAGTTTACGTCATCATCAGAGACAATACTTTGTACATTATACAGTGATAGGTCAATCTAGCTGAAACTAGTTTATTAGAATATTCTTATAGATAATCTTACCATCATGAAGGTTGCATTTCTTTTGTGGAGACTGCTTTAGGAAGGTGTTAGTTCACTTGTACCGTCATTTGTAGGATGTTGTTTGTGATACTGTTGAACTGTATTGCATTATATATATACACAGAGGTGTTTCAGTTATTTAACCTACCCTCATTGATTAAAAAATGGTGTGTAATTCCCATGGCGTCTACTGCCTCATGTGGGGGTGTGTGAGTGTTAGTCATTCTGAGGAACCCGATCGGCTTGAGGCAGTGGTAACTTTATCCCTGTGGCCCTGGAACACAGAAAGGAGGCCGGGCCTTGCTTTGTTCATAGTGAAAAGGGTTTACAAGGTTAGATGCTGGGAGAGTTTAGATCTATTAAAAAAATAAATGAATATCAACAATGACTTATATCATTGGACTAAAGGCTGTAGCCTGGGTAACACATTTGCAGCATCTGTTTGTTTTTCAAGTCTAACTAAAAAAATTAAGGGAGCTTTGATGGGAAATGAAGTGAGGAGAAGCAAAACATATAATTATGCAAAATAATCATCACTATCAGATAATAAGTAATTGGAACTTAATTTATTATATATATTTTTTTAGGAAGTGACTGTCTTATCACAGGTATGTAAGGGCTGCTGCACCGATAATTGATCAAATATATGAAATATTAAGTATGACTCACTTCAATTTCCAAATAGGATGATGTTGCCCAATCTTTTAACTGTTATATATTGTTTTCTGACGGATTGTGGGTCTATTAAGTTGCCCGTGGTGAAATAAAAACCTTCAGTATATTCCCACAGAGTTCATATTAACTTAAATGATGATTATAACATTGTCATCTTTCTCCTCTCTTCCCTCTTTGCACTTTGCCTCCAGTCACTACCTTCTAGGCCGATGGTATCCTGATGCCCTGGAAGCCTGCGTTGTCTCTCTGAGCCACCAGGGGGCCTCAGTCCCACAGCGGGACAAGCAGCTCTGAGTTTGCTTTCACCCTGAAGCGTCCAGCCCCAGTCAAGCTGTCCAGCCCTGCCTCCTCTCCGTCCTCCTCTCCTCCCTGCTGGCCCCCACAGGCCCCCCTGGACTCCCAGCCAGCCTTCTCCCTCCATGAGGGGCGGGGGGAGGCTCCGGGGGCCCTGGACGTGGAGCCCCAGCCTCAGCGTCTTGCTTCACCCGGGAACCAAAGGGCCCTTGGACAAAGACTCTTCCATGATGTGTCAACTTTAACAGGTAAGTGAGAAAGGACGCGTAAAACCCTTTTTTTCAAAGTGTAATATGTACAATTTCATTTAAAAAAAAAAAGTAAATATGATATTTATTTAAATATTATTTCCCCCTGGCATTTTGTCCACAAACACATTCCATTTAATTTTGACTGTGACTACACTAGTATCTGTCTCTAAATACTATTTTGAGTCACTACTGTCTAGCCCCCTTCATTCAAAGCAGTCAATAAAGAGAACACAAATTCCTGTTACATAGTTAAGTAGTACAGCTTTAAAAGGATATGATGAAAAATGATTGACCACACACATGTTGGTAAGGACCAAAGGTACATTTGGTTATATTTTGAATAGCGTGCACCAACACGTTAAGAGAACAATGTAGGTTCATAGATGTATCACTAGAGGGCAGTGTGCCATCGTCGGTGACATTTCAGCCTAGTGGATGTTAAAGTGCTGCTTACTTTCTCTTTCTTTTGTTCTGTTTTCCTCAAACATAAAGCCATACATAACTGAATCTTGTTTCAAACTACAGAAACACAAACATGCACTAACAGCCTCTCTCTGCACACTCAGACCTTTGCTCCAACCTGCCAGAGTTGGAGATCGTGAGCCTCCTATCAGAGAGTCAGCCCAGCTACACTCTACGAGCAGACACTGTGTTTGGATACGACAATGACGACTGGCTGCACACCCCTCTGCTGCCACCAGAAGTCGTTCTGGGACTCACACACGAGCAGATTGAAGAGACCTTCAAGTACTTCTGTGAGTACTGTCTTGTTTACACTTAAGGTGAAGTGTGTACTGATTGGACTAGCAGTTTCAGGCTCGGACTGTATAGGTTTTTCACCTTTTTGATGTGAAACATTTTAAGACGCAGGGTTTTGGTATAGTCTGCTGAGAGAACTATATTGAGCGCCTGGCTTAAATGATTGCCTTGTTTTTTGCTTGAAAAGGATAAAAAGAAGGCCAAACTTCACATCAGTGCAGTAGTGCTAAACCTTTACTGGATGTAAAGGTCTGTTTGTTAATAGATAATGATAGATGTATTATCACCACAATGCTAAATAAACAACAACAGAGTAGGTTGTAGTGGCTATGAGCTTCCGCTTACTTTACATCATGTATTCGTTCAGAACTAGTCCTTTAATTGGTTACGCGTCTGAGATATCAAAATACATTCACATACACAGGTTAGAAAAAGAAAAATAGAGCATCAACATTTTTTAAAAACAATATTTTCTACATGGCTTTACCTGTTGAGATTTGTAAGGCTTTGCCAAGTCACATCAAGCCTGTGTTTTGTCATTGCCCCTCATTGTATAGGGACTAAATGATCAATGATTGGTAGATTACTTGATTATTAAAATATTTGTTAATTCCAAGGAGTAAACATCACCAGGATAATATTGCCTTTGCTTTCATTCTTATATTCTGCCCAGAAATGAAAATGAACGTGTGTGTTTTTGTGTGTGTAAAGCCTAATCTCACGTCTCCACCACACACCCCGACACCACTGCATTAGAAGTCACAGATGCCAGAGGTCAGCAAGCCGATTAACCTGCCGTCACTTGACCTCCTGAGCAGTGTCTTAGACGGCATATCCCACTGGCCCCTCTGACCTCATGACCATCTTATTGGCAGGTGGGTTAGCCGTAGCAACCCAGTAAAATGTTTATAATTAGTTGCATAGAATGTCTAGACTTGTAGGGTGATAGTGATTGCCCTAAAACTGTTGGTGACTCCTCCCAAATGTAATGCTGAGGGGTCAATTATCGAGTCTTACAGGTTCTGCTCTGTATTCTTTGTATTTTTAAATTCACCTTTTTGTTATGCATGATTTGGAGAAAGCCTCACCTCATATCAGTTTGACATTTGTTATGGAAAGTCAATAAATCAGTGCTTCGGTCAGCTACCCATTACAATCAACACACCGTGTGAATGTACAAATATCGGCTATATTTACTTTGCACTGATTTCCGAAAGGATTAAGGAACTTTGCTTTGCGCTTATATATTCATTGTGACAGAAGGCTGTGCACGCCCATGTTAATCTCCCTCTTATAATTTACTATTTCACCCCTACTGCATTGCTATTCTTGTTTTTGTCAGTATCTAGTGTTGAACACCGAGGCAGGAGTAAGTAATACAGGCCACAAGGAGAGATGTGCTGATTCTAACGTTATTCAAAGATATCCTATCACAGGATAGGATAGGGTTTCATGAGATTGTGTGTCTGCGACCTCATAATGCTAGACATGCTGTACCCATCTGATGCCAAGCCACATGTTCCTATCAGGACCAGTACAGACTTACCTGGCCCCCGCACACTCTGCCACAATGAAGTCTTTGACTATTTGGCAGTATTTTCTGTTCCATCTGTGTGTGTGTGTGTGTGTGTGTGTGTACACTTTATACAATTTGTTTTTCCAGTCTTTTCACCTTCATGAGGAAGCAAATGATAAAAAAAATAACATTAATGACGTGCGAAGTCCACTGATCCACATCAAGGAACTACATTATAAAAATACTTTTCTAAATCAACATGGAACCAGTCAAGTGAGCTCCGCCTCCCCCTAAGTATGCTGTAACCATTGTCTGCAGCGTGTTTTGCTCTTGTGCTGGGGAGCTGGCAGCCTGCGAGCATGTCTGATCATTAATAAGTAATGATTATTTATACATCGGTACAGAAATATGAGCGCTATGTGATTGCTGTGCATGGCTGTGTTTCTGTGGACTCTGCGGGGCAAAACCCTGAGGGAAATAAAAGAACTTTCAATGTTTTTTCCTCAGACAAATATTAACTAGTGATATCAGCCTTGTGTTTGCAGAGACTTGTACTGTTGATACGGTGCTAACTCACATCCTCAACAATGAGTTACAGTAGTGGGTGGATTTCATCAAGACCTTATTCAAAAGTGTACTTAATTGACAGTGTTTTGCCCCTCATGAGTATGCTAATTGTTAGTTAATAGAGTTAATATAAGGGTAATCACAATCATCTTGGTAATATGATGTTTAGAGAAGGTTGAATCATAGCGCTGCACTAGAGTGTTGTTTTTCTTACTGGGAGGTGACTCTAAAGATAAAGCCTTTGCTTGATATTGTGGGCAAAGTACTGGAGACATTACTGCTTTTTAACCTATATTCCCCTCACAGCATTATTATATGTAGTTGTTGTGTAGTGCCGCCGTAGTTAATACAACAGGTCCAACTGTCCCTGTAGAGTGTGATGTGATTTCCACTTAAACCGTATTATGATTCATTCACATGTGCAGTGATTTTATTTTGCTGGCACTGGAAAAAAAAAAAGTGCTTGCAAGGAGACGGACAAGTGCAAGAGAAAATGGCACCCAACAGATGGCAAAAGCTGTGTCTTGCGTGCGTCTCTTGCGTGCGGTACTCGACCTCGACAGGAGACAGCCAGTGCGTGAAAAATGAATGAGCAGGTTAATATTTGATTGCAAGAAAACTGCTGTGCTGTGTAGGGTTGCAACTGCAAGGGAACGGCACAGACGGAGAGAAGACAGTGAATATGATGCCCGGGTGTAGAATGACTCTGGACCATCCCAGCACAATGGACCACTACATTGTAAAAATCAATGGAATTTCCTTTGTCCCGATTGGATGTTGGAAAGTTATATTGTTGATACAAGATTAGAAAAAAAAAAAAAACATCTTTGTGGTGGTTGCCCTGCTTCTCTCTAGAAAAACAGAATATGTATTTACTATGTGTTCACAGAAGGCAACCCTCTGATCCACAGAGCATAGGAATTTTTCAATTATATATTTGAATCTTTTTTTATTCATATAAATGTAAATATCAACTTTGTATTACACAAAATGAAACATTATTTAGTAAAGGGTAACATTTGTAGGAAAAGGATGAATGAATAGTATATTTTTCTTGTGGTACCCCCCCACCCCCCAGTCAAAAACATCAAATCATAAAACGTATTGACTCTATTGATTCCTTCAGACCCCCTGTGGGTGTGTCTCTGTCTGCACCAGTGTTACGCAGCAGAGCCCTCTCTCTTTATCTGGTGTTACGTATGTGGACTGAACAAGAGCAGCCATTGGCGATGGGCGGAACCTACCATCTCCCTCAATTGGACAGGGGTGGGTGGGCTTAATGCAGCATCCCTTTAATCAGCTTTGCCATGCTGGATATCTTTCAAATGACAGCCTTATGACTCCTATGTTTTAGTGCTTGGACGAGGCCTGTGTAATCAATATCAGCTTTTATGACTCTTGGCTTGGATTTTTCTTCCTCCATCCCCCCTCCCCGTCTCCCTCCCCTGTTCCCTTACCCGGTAGTACAACGTGGCCAGGTGAACGGAGGCAGGGATGACGACAGATGGACCTCACTGTCAGAGGGATTACATATTAACCAGAAGCCGCTCAGATTCTCTTGCACACACAGACGTATAGGTGTGTACACCCACACTCTCGCAGGCTAGTGGATACGGTTTTCAACCAAACACACAGGTCGGCAGAATGATGGCAGACACACAGCTGGGGGTGTGTCACAGCCTGGCCAACACACAATAGAATTTTAAAGGAGCATTTTGTGGATTTTAAGCGATGGACGGGGAGGCGGAGGGCAGCTTCTCTCCGGTCACCATGGAGGTGTGGATCTCGTCTGCATCCGAGGAGATGGAAGGAAAGAAGGGAACCTCCAGCCCGGTGTTGGAGGCAGTGGAGGAAGAGAAGATCTACTGCAACGGAAATAGCAATAACAACAATAATAACAAGAAATGCGACAGCCTATGCAAGGAGGTGACACAAGGTGAGACCAGGCAGAGGACAAGAAAAGACAAGAGATTTATCAATGATCTGCAGAGCCATTGCTTAGAAAGAGAATTGGATAAAAAGCCTGGATTATATAATATCATGGTTAATGTTGTGATTATTATTCTGCCGTGCAATTTAAATATTGGTCTTTGGTTTGTTTTGTTGTATTTTGCATTGTCAAGGTGTTTGTTGTCTGAGAGCTTTATAGTCCAGTGCATGTACTGCAGTGATGTCATTGAAGGCACATCAAGCACAAAGTCATGTGGTTCAACAAAATGCTTCTTATCTGCATCTGTTATCATTGGACTCCTTTAGTACAACATAAAGGTGCCCTACGACGTGCACCGTTTTGTAAATATACTTGAATGTTTTCTCTTAGTGTGTTGAAGGTCACTTAGCCTGTGTGTGTGTGTGTGTGTGTGTGTGTGTGTTCCCCAAACGCCGCAGCAGCACATTTAAGCCCTGCGTAATGCCGTTGTCAGAATAAGGGAATGTAATGTCACCGCTACAGTTTTCATTTCTTTTACTTTCCCCATTGACATGGTTTTAAATCTCAGAGGAGACTTGTATTGTACAAAATCTGCAGGTACATGGCCTGGGCTGCTGACCTCCTTTCAGTGCCAATTTGTCAGTTGCGTTTCCTGTAATGCAGAGTTAACGAGTGAGGTTTTTTTAATTAAGTATTGTTTGAGTGTGTTGCCTGGCTTTTAGTGTACAGTAATTTATATTGCCACAATTGAATCTCGTTACAGTATGGTTCTAATATGTGTGCATCATAAATAACATAGCCAATTTAAGATTTAAAAACTGCAGATAATATTTTTCCCCTATTCCTCCTCTGTGCGTCCTTTGTTTAAAGCGGGCATGTGGCTGGCACTCGCACCAACACTGCGACATGGGCACCTCTCCAGAGCGCTTCTCTGTTACACAATAGGATAAATAAATTGGATGGATTTGTATTGCACATGTCCCTCTGTCTCTGTTGATCTTTCTGCTTTGCATTGTGTTCACCTGCTACATTTTGGGGCTAAAATCCAGCTATAATTATCAGTAGTGGACCGGACGCTGTTTGTGTATACAGAACTCATAATTCCTTATTGCAAGAATAATGTTACCAATTATAATAGCATTGACCTACTCTAAGACATTCTCCAGTCCAGGCATATTTTCAATAGGAAGCGCTGCAACATGGTTTTAGCTCCTGCACAGTCTGCACCTTTAACAGAACAAGAGACCAATGGGGATCAATGTCTTATCTTATTATTGGAGCTCATCCATGCTTCCTGTCTGATCCCCACAACATATAACAGACGTCATAAGTATGCCTAGGACAGCACGGTCCGACCATTGCTACACTAGTGTCTGGCTAAGACTTCAGGGTGGCAGCCTGCATTCAGATCTCTTCCCCTGATCTGCTTTTAGACTGTGGCAGGTGGGTCAAGAGGCAATATAGAAGGTATTTCAGCTGGCGAGACTTTGTGAATGTGTGTATTGCTTGCTGAAGGATGCATTCATTCAGGTGCAAGCAGGCCATTCACGATAGGAAGTGTCTGACATAAAGGGATGCTTCATTGACTGAGAATTACAAACACATGAACCCTTTTATTATTAAACGGCCGTAGCACTTGACTGACATGAAATGATGGAATGTCATTACTCTTTGTTGACACATTTGACAACACGTTTGAGTGAACGCTGTAGTGAACTTGATCTTATTTTGTATTGTGTGTGTGTGAGGGTCCAGTCCTGCTCCAGCCTTAATACACAGCCTAGGCTCAGTAAACAGGACTGTTGCTAACTACAGTGGGCCCCCTTTGTTTACATGCCCATTTACAGAGCCTGTGCTGTGTATTAACAATGGATTTGTTTAGGCACACACAAAGTATGGACAGGTAGCGGATAATAAGTAAATATTCACGGAGAATCGCCTTTTAAGTAGGATTTGAGAAAAGTTAACTATTAGGCTACCTGGTTAACTTTTTGTTAATTTGTAGGAATTACACTTATCCCCATTTATAGCTCAGGAAGATTTGTATATGAACGAAGTAACGTGTAAGATGTAGTTTAGAATTTGTTAATGATATTGTTTGGTGTGCCTCCTGATTCAAAGTCATTTAGATGATTGGAGTGATTCTATTATACCCTTTTTATATAGGCTTTATACCCTTTTTATATAGGCTTTTTGCAGTTAAATTAATGTAACGTTTAATAAAGAAGAGTATCCATGAACTGTATAACTGTATAACAGCAGGGTCAGTGAAATATGCATTCTTCTCTTTTAGATTTGATGTTCAAGTACATTTTCCCTACTGCCATGTCCTTGAGAGTAACACAATATCGTAAATTAAGAGAGACTCCAATACATTTTGTCAGTTTTGTCATTTTGGTATCACAGACCCAGCTTTTGCAGGGGTGTCTCCTTTAAAGCCCAGTAGAGTCTCCTGACTTTGTCTGGCAAGGCCTTGTGGTTATTTGTGGGTTTAAAGTCTTTGACACACGTTTGCAACGTTTGTTTTGTTTCTGCTGTATTCTACACTCTAAATCCCCTCACACTGCTACAGACATGATTGATGTTCCATAATTTATGGTCCGCTACATTATACTTTACAATGCAGTAGTTCGGCCAAAGGTTAGGCTCCTTTCCATTAGGCTGATTAGATACTGATACAGCTATGTTTTTCCAGACCAAATTCAAGGAGCTCAATCTAATTACTTTGCTGTATGTCTACTTCCCATCTCTTGAGCCCAGCAAAGTTAAGCTCTCTACCAAAGTAAGATTACGCAACTGATTTTGGTTTAGCGGTTTGGCAGTACGCAGTGTCTCTGTAAAGCACACACTAGTGGTCTATACCATATTACACCATGAAAACACAGTATTGCACTTCATGGTTATTGTTTTTAACTGAATTCTTTGGTAGACGTAGTAACAACCTTTTGAAATTCTAATGACATTTTGATAACCCTTTTTGCTGTAGTCTGAACTGAGAAAAATGTTTTATTGACATTTTGCACCTTTTCCCGCCTTTATGGAATTTGAAGTTGACACAAAGAAAACCTTATCCAGGATGTAAACAGAGTTTCATGTCAATAGTTAGTCACTGTTATCCCTTCCCTACTGTACCTGTCCTGCTGGTGTGAACACTCTGTCTGTTTAACCCTGGCAGTCTCTCTCTGTAGAGCTATATTGGTATCCAGGAGAAGCAGGTCTTTATTGGCTCTTATCTGGGCTAACAAGGATCAAGCTAAGAGGATCAGTATCTGGCTGACCACATGGAGATGTTATTGTCTGTAGCCAGGGAAACTTAAAGGAGAAGCCAGATATACCAGAGGCCATACAGTCTGGGTGTGTTGTCGGTTTTTGTTAAGAGGGCATGTTTTGTTTATAAGGGCAGCCTCTCTTTCTTAATGCGACACATGGCAGGCAAAAAACATATTTTTTCAAATACTGGTCAATTTTCAAGATTTTTGGCTATTTTGCCTCTTTAACATGTATTTTTTAATACTAATATACAGTATCTCACAAAAGTGAGTACACCCCTCACATTTCTTCAAATATTTCATTATATCTTTCCATGGGACAACACTGAAGAAATGACACTTTGATATAATGTAAAGTAGTCAATGTACAGCTTATATAACAGTGTAAATTTACTGTCGCCTCAAAATAACTCGACACACAGCCATTAATGTCTAAACTGAAGGCAACAAAAGTGAGTACACCCCTAAGAAAAAATGTCCAAATTGGGCCCAAAGTGTCAATATTATGTGTGGCCACCATTATTTTCCAGCACTACCTTAACCCTCTTGGGCATGGAGTTCACCAGAGCTTCACAGGTTCCCACTGGAATCCTCTTCCACTCATTCATGACAACATTACGGAGCTGGTCGATATTAGAGACCTTGCGCTCCTCCATCTCCCGTTTTAAGAAGCCCCAAAGATGCTCAACAGGGTTTAGGTCTGGGCCAGTCCATCACCTTTAACCTCAGCTTCTTTAGCAAGCCACTGGTCGTCTTGGAGGTGTGTTTGGGGTCGTTATCATGTTGCAATACTGCCCTGCAGCCCAGTTTAAGAAGGTTGAGTGCACGTTTTCAGCGTCATACCAAGAGGTTGGCTTTGGAAAATTGACGTATGAGTGCTGCCAGCATTGCTGCAGGGCTTGAAGGGGTGGGGGGTCAACCTGTCAGTGCTCAGACCATACGCCGCACTCTGCATCATACTGGTCTGCATGGCTGTCGTCCGAGAAGGAAGCCTATTCTAAAGATGATGCAAAATAAAGCCCACAAACAGTTTGCAGAAGACAAGCAGACTACGGACATGGATGACTGCAACCATGTCCTGTGGTCTGATGAGACCAAGGTACATTTATTTGGTTCAGATGGTGTTAAGAGTGTGTGGTAGCAAACAGGTGAGGAGTACAAAGACAAGTGTGTATTGCCTATAGTCAAGCATGGTGGTTGGAGTGTCATGGTCTGGGGCTGCATGAGTGCTGCCAGCACTGGGGATCTACAGTTCATTGAATACCAACATGTACTGTGCCATACTGAAGCAGAACATGATCCCCTCCCTTCGTAAACTGGGCCGCAGGGCAGTATTGCAGCATGATAACGACCCCAAACACACCTCCTAACGACCACTGGCTTGCTAAAGAAGCTGAGGGTAAAGGTTATGGACTGGCCAAGCATGTCCCCAGACCTAAACCCTGTTGAGCATCTTTGGGGCTTCTTAAAACAGGAGATAGAGGAGCGCAAGGTCTCCCGTATCCACCAGCTCCGTGATGTTGTCATGAATGAGGGGAAGAGGATTCCAGTGGCAACCTGTGAAGCTCTGGTGAACTCCATGCCCATGAGGGTTAAGGTAGTGCTGGAAAATAATGGTGGCCACACAAAATATTGACACTTTGGGCCCAATTTGGACATTTTAACTCAGGGGTGTACTCACTTTTGTAACCGGCAGTTTAGACATTAATGGCTGTGTGTCGAGTTATTTTGAGGGGACAGTAAATTTACACTGTTATATAAGCTGTACACACGCTACTTTACATTGTATCAAAGTGTCATTTATTCAGTGTTGTCCCATGAAAAGATATAATGAAATATTTGAAGAAATGTGAGGGGTGTACTCACTTTTGTGAGATACTGTAAATAAAAGGTCCGATATACATTTATATGTTTATTTTTACTAAACCTTGTCTGTTTGTGTCTGTATATTTCTCCTATCCAGCCATCTTTAACGGACATTATCTCAACATTATTATTTTTTTCTGGATAGAGTGAACTAAAACATGTCGTAAATGCACATTTCAGACCTGTACATAATATTTTTCATTTCAGATTTTTTTTAAATCCCAAACATTATTATTTTAATGTAAATAATCAACTGGCAAAGTTAAATGATATTAATAAATTAAATAGTTTTACCCTATTCACATGCAGTGTCTTAACTTCATATGTGTACATGACTATCTTTTAAGTCTGTAATCTATTGTACATCCAGAGATGCAAGAGTTAACCAGAAACTTCAGTAGGAAATCAAAGGGAAAAGAGTCCAACGGTGCTATTACTTTGTAAAACCATCAGAAAGCTATCTGTCTCCTCCTCCATTCACTCTATCCCTCTCTCCCTCTCTCCCTCTCTCCCTCTCTCCCTCTCTCCCTCAGTGCTGTGCTCAGACAGAGTGGGCCAGGTCACCAAGACGTATCATGACATCAAGGCTGTCACCCACCTGCTGGAGGAGGTGAGAGAGACACACATACTGCAGAGCAATGGGGTTATGATGGAGGATTAAAGTTCTCTGCCTCACTGACCCTCACTACTGTATGTCACCCCTTTGTTTCTGTCAGTGCCATCAGAAAACAAATCAAATTTAAAAATGTAAATCAAATTTTAAAAATCACATCAACTTTGCTTAAAGGTAAAAGAAAATTCTGCAATTGCCCTTTCCTCAATACAAACTAGGATTTAATATCTGACATTTTGAGAAAAAAAATATAAATGAGCTTTATCATTATATGTTGTAGAGTAAAATAAATGCAGCGTTTATGTATGACTTTGCAGAAAGAGCGAGACTTGGAGTTAGCAGCACGGATCGGTCAGTCCCTGCTGAAGCAGAACCAGGAACTGACGTCGCGCAACGAAATACTGGATGAACAGATTGAGATGGCAAAGGAAGAGGTATAGTCATTAACCTTGTGATAGCACACAGTAGCACTGAAACACATTGGTGGCTGTTGTGTTATTGATGTGCTGCTTGTACAGTCTGCTGAGCTTCCAGTGACATAAGTTCACTGTACTTTCCAGATTGCTCAACTACGACATGAGCTCACCATGCGGGACGACCTCCTACAGTTCTACGCCAGCACTGAGGAGATTGAGAACGCTGAATCGCGCTCGCCGTGAGTTCACACACACACACACACACACACACACACACACACACACACACACACACACACAAAACATATTTAGTTTAACAGAACGATGTCTAAAGCAAACGCATGTTTCATTTTCTTGTTGTAGAGTGAAGAGGAATGAGTCGTGCAGCTCTCTCAGTAACTATGTCCACTATGACTTCCTGCAGCAGAAACTGAAAGGTTTGGAGGACGACAACCGCAAACTCCGACTAGAGGTTTGTAGCACTGCAGAGTACTCGCTCAGGATGAAATGAAAGCAAACTCAATTTTTCCTGTCCTACAGTAACAGTCATTTTCAGGAGGTGGTTTAAAATAAATATATGTGTGCACTGCAGTCCCATTTTACACTGCATAATGCAAACTGAACACATGTCTAACTTTATATTCAGTAAACCATAAATGTGATGCTGAGGAGTTCAGTCTGTTAATATGTGGAAATTCACAAATGCAAAATGTATCTTACAATTTAAAATGAAAGATGGATGATTTTGTGATATTCTGACGCTGACATTATGTGTGCAGGCCAATGAGCTCACAGCAGAGACCACTGACTACGAGGAGCAGGAACAGGAGCTGATGATGGTGTGTGTGGAAGAGCTCTGTAAGTGTCACACAGACTTGTCTCAGCATAATGTAATTAACACACAGGTGAGCAGCTGCAGGTGTGTTGACCAGACTGGTGTGTTTCAGCATCCGTCAATAAACAGGTGGCGGACCTGTCAGAAGAGCTGGCGCGCAGAGTGGAGGACTGCCTCAGACAACAGGAGGAGATCAGCTCTCTGCTCGCTCAGATTGTTGACCTGCAGGCCCGCTGCAAAGGGGTGAGACACACACAGACACAGACACAGACACAGACACAGACACACACACACACAAACACACACGCACGCACGCACGCACGCACGCACGCACACACACACACACACACACACACACACACACACACACAAGAAGGTGCCCTCAAGGAGATTACATACAACAAGAGTTTGTATATTGTCTACAGACTCTCCTGACTTTCTTCTCTCTCTCTCTATCTCTCTATCTATCTCTCTATCTAGCTCACCAATGAGAACGAGGAGCTTACCCAAAACCTGGGTACCTCGCGAGAGAGTCAGTTAAAACTTAAATCAGAGGTAAGACACAAAGTTTTACTTTTTTATTTACCATCACCTACAGTTTCATAGCTCAGATTTGCTGTTATTCTGGATTTTAAAGCCTGCAAAAATGCTTGTTTGTTAGTGTGTGTGTTAATGAAGTTGGAAAGACTTTAAAACGACCCGTAATTTTTTTTCTAATAATTTAATTGTTGTTGCAAAAGTACGGCAGCTACAAATACTTTAGCCCTTATCTGTCAATATTCACTTCCGGAATGGTGAATGGTACTTTTGTACTAACATTGTACTGCAGTATGACCGATATGCCTCCCCCTGTCTGCAGCTGAAGGACCTGCAGGATAAATACTCTGAAAGTGAGGACATGCTGTGCGAGGCCCGAGATGACATCAAGAACTTGCGCAATAAGAGCGTCCCCAACAGCACAGTGCAGCGCTACGCCGCGCTGGCCTCGGTCCTCCCCATGGACTCACTGGCAGCAGAGATAGAGGGCACCTTCCGCAAAGGCCTGGACAACCCCCCCTCCTCAGAGTACAAGTGAGTCTGGGATTTTGGGTGTTTGTTTTCTCATCGAAATCTCAAGAAATACTGGACAAATAATGCTAGTCATCATGCCTAATCTGATGCTTGCATGTCCTGGTAGTTCTGCCCTGCTGCCTTTAGCACGCCTCACTCTAAGAAACGACCCTCCAGTCTCACTTATACCAACAGATATGTGTCTGTCTTTATACTTTCTTTTTTTACCACTATTTTAATAGTTAAAGTTTGACTATATTTAAGGCCAATATTGAGTACTTATGGTTTCCAACATCATGCAGGGAAAGTCTGGAACATATACTCCATCCACAGTGTAGTATGAAATTTACAGACAATAAAACTGATTATTTTAAATAATAAAAAAAAGTTAAGTTGACGTATGGTAGGAAAAGCTCTATTTAGTAGCTATATGTCAGTAAAATACATTAACATTCAACACTGTTCTTCTTTCACAGTTCAGCAGCTGCCTATAATGTAATACTAATGATAATTCTTACTTGGCTTCTTATACATAGCAATGGGATGCTACATGAACGCGCAACTTTCTGCCAACTTGACAGCTGTTTGATTGTTTCACATTAGACATTTCTGCATTTATGTTTTGTCTCTACACTGTCAACGTATCTCCATGTATTGTGACAGAACAAAAGCTGAATTTAAAATACGATGGCAGTGTTTGGATCGTTTTGATCTTTTGCTTGTTTATGCTGCCAAGAAGCTGTCAAATCTGGTCAACCACACCCACACACACCTGGTTCTGATGAAGCAGATACGATAAGAGTCATCAACTGTTAAAAAAACAAAAAAATACATTCTATTAATTCACTGGAAAATGGGTGTAGCAGGTGTGTTGCTACTTACACACAGTAGCAACCTACTGTGTGTAAGTGTTTTGCTTTCTTATCTTCTCAATTTTTCGATGGGATTTTGTGCATTCTAGTGAAGATCAATAGAATTAGACTTTGACAGTTGTTTCTGAGCCCATGTCATGCTGCCCTTCTGGTGTCTCAGTAATAAGCATGGATATAATAACATGTGCTTGAATAAACTGTGCGACTGAAACCTTTTCAGACATATCAATTGAATATATGTAATTTTCTTTATCTTTTTTTGTGAAATAATTTGAACATCGTTTTTGTTTATTGTATTTACATGCTTTTCATTATGTTTTGTATTTTTGCTGTTTGATTTTAATTTTCATATGTATGAAATAAATGTTATCAATCAATCAATCAATCAATCAATTATTAACAGTTGACTGTTTGTCCTAGCAGGAGCCACCCGTGGCGTGTGTTTGAGACAGTGAAGGTGGTGAACAAGGCGGTGAGGCTGCGGTCTCGCTGCAACTCCCCGGCTCTGCCAGGCTCCAGCCCTGTGTCCACTCGCTCCAGCTGTATGAGCACGCCCCGCACCAGCTACTATGGCTCCGATAACGCCAGCCTTACCCTGGAGGACAAGCCTAGCCCCATTCATGCTCTGAAAGAAGACAACAGGTGTGTTTGAATCTACTACATACTAAGTCTACTAAATCAAATAGAAAATTAATTCATCCTTTCAAAATATACTAAAAGTTAAAATGACTTTTTATAGGTTGTAACATGTGAAATTCAAGTTTATTAGCAGGACAAACACCTAGAGATGAATAATCTCAATTTCGAGGGCGTCCTTAACACAAATATACAGAAAGTACAAAACACATAATACACACACACACAGACACACACACACACACACACACACACACACACAGTAAGTAAAAAAGCACATAAATAACTGAAAAATATGTATAATAAGTCTACATACATCCCAACATGTTTATCATGATTAACTCACTTAAACGTTTGTGGTGTAAAAACATTTCAAACCGTATTCCCCCACAGTGTCAGTGGGCCAAAGCGCCTGGGCCAGCCAGGCACACCGGGAGGCCAGGACCTGGAAGCCGCCCTGCGCAGCCTGTCAGCGCGCCAGCAGAACCACTCCTCTGAACGGCCTTTCTTTGACGTGGAGCGGGAGCGTAAACTCCACGCCCTGGCCTCAAGCTGCCAGGAGGCCGAGGGCTCCAGTGGCTTCCTCACACCAAACGACAGCCTGGCCTCCAGCCCCGCAGCCTCATCGGGCACCAACTACTCCAACGGCAGCTCACGCCACTCCTACGGCTCCTTAGGGGGGTCTAGGTCCTATCTGCCCGACCGCCTGCAGATCGTCAAACCTCTGGAAGGTAAAAGTTTCAGCTGGATTTCTTCTAGATTTATTTGGAGCTTTTTCCCGGTTCATATGGGATTCATGATGGAGCACAAGACTGTCAGTCCTGATCGTTGTCGCTGATATTTAAAAAAAAAAACTTTTCAACCCAATGCTACACGCATCACAAACATTAGTGCGTAACTTCATATAAAGGAATGACGGTTACATTGAAGCCATCGCCAAACGAGTTGACACAAAGTTGAATAAGCCTATCAGCTCCACAACACCCTCTCTGTGTTTCTCAGTAGGGCAGCGTTTACAAACCGATGTTGCCCCCTGACACCAGCGCAGGAGCTCAGAAAAATCCCAAGACATTTTTCAGACCATTACTAAAGTCTAACCTCATGTACTAGATGCGCTGACAGTGTTGTTGGATTTTACTCAGAACTCCTCATGGGGGTAACAGAAGTTACGCACTATAGCTTTAACCTTCCAATGAAATTTAAGACATGACATTGTAACTTAGAACCCTATAAATTGAATAATTTTATCTAACAGTATAAATATCATCTGCTACTACCGCGTGACGTTAAGTACCCTCTGACTCTTCTTGCTGCAGGCTCTGTGACTCTGCATCAGTGGCAGCAGTTGGCCAAACCAAACCTGGGCGGCATCCTGCATCCACGTCCGGGCGTGCTGACTAAAGACTTCAGGGAGCTGGAGGTGGACATCCAGCACGTCTACAGTCTGAACGACCTGGAGGAGGACGAGCCTGACCTGTCTCATCTCTCTGCTGCACACGGCCTGGGTAGGACACCTCAACACAACAACCACACTTTACATTCTTAGACACTTTCTTAAATCCCCTCTTAAATTCATATTGCCCACTTCCACTCCTCCTCATCATTCAAATCTTTTTCATGGCAGTTTCCAGTTGCTTTTTCTCTAGTAGTTTCATGTGTCTTAAGTTTAACGCGCCTTTTTCTCCCTCCATTACATCACAGTCGCTTCATCCGGTCCCAACCTCCCTCAGACCTCTCCCACACATACCATTACCACCTGCCAAGTCTTCCAACCCTCCCTACTCATCCCCTCTTTCTCCACTGGGTAAGCATATACATACTGTAAACATGCAATGTACTGTACCAGTGCCTTTATGTTTTTGTTTTGTTTTGTTTTTATTGTTTTAATGTTGTGTTGACCAAAACCCAGATAAGAGAATCACCTTCTTGGATGATAAAGTTTATTTTGAGCTAGAGCTTGATGTTGTGTTACCATACAGCTCTGAAAATAGCATTCTGTGTTGATTAATCCACAATTTCTTTGCAGTGTTACTTTAATCAAACAAGTGTGGATATTCCCGGCCTCCTCTCTTCCATTATGCTTTTTGTCCCACTCAGCTGTGCTCTTTACCCCCACAGTGGTAGAAAACGTCTGTCGAGGCTCTTCCTCCAACTATAGAAGGAGCCCTCGGGGCAAAGTAAGAGTTGACGGTTATGGATACACTGCAAGCGCTCGATTGCAATATTAATGACGGAGGCACAGTGTCATGTTAGTTTAACTAAACAACAACAAGCTTTATATAAAAGAAAAAAGGTCTGCCTACATTATTACAAGTCTCAGAACAATGCCCTAGCCTGAGATGTTTTACAATTTGCTGTGACCTGAAAGAATTGACCCTAGCTACTTTATGGTAAAATCATGCACTGTGCATCTGCTGAATGCACACCTTTTGTTACCTACTAACATTTAGAGCTATAGTGCGTAACTCCTGTCACCCCCATGAGGAATTCTGAGTAATTACAACAATTACAACGATACTCGTGCATCAACGTACACAAAGTAAGCTTTCAGTCATTGCGCATGGATTTCATGCCTTCTGCTGCACGTCCATTTTTCTTTCTTAGCAGTAGAATCAACAACTGAAACCTTTCTGAGCTCTTGCCCCAGTGTCGGGGCGACACCAGTTTGTAAAAGCTGCCAAACTGAGAAATACAGAGAGAGTTTTGTGGAGCTGATAGGCTCAATCAACTTTGTGTCAACTCGTTTGCAGATTGCGTTAATGTAACCAACATTCATTTTTATGAAGAAGTTACGCACTATAGCTTAAAGAAGCCTCAGTACTGTCAGAGACTGAGATGTTACATAATTTGCTGTGACCTGATTTATTTACCATATTGTGAAACGATGCACTGTGCGTCAGTTAAAAACACACCCCGTGTTTCCTACTAACATTTAATCCTCTAAACTGGTACATGTTCTCTAACGTGTTTGGACTCCACATTATTTTCTTTCTGTTTCTAGATTTTTATCTCAGGCTATCACCAGATGCTGTTTCATCACCACTGCCTTAAGGCCAGGACACACCAGCCCGATAATCGCCGTCGTCAAAAAAAAAGACGAATCTGTTTGGTGTGTGCCGTGACGTCGGCCGACGTAGAGGTCGTCGGGCTTGTTTTGAGCCTGTCGGCCGCCGATTGAACATGTTCAATCGGCGGCCGACCGTCTTTCATTTGGAGCATTTTGATTGGTGGAGGGCTAGCGAATCAGTGAAGCCCGGAAGTGAGGCGGGTAGCACAAACAGCTAACAACAGCTAGCCATCGTTTTAATGTGTTTGTTCGTTTCGTTTTGAGAGTACTCACATGCATCAATCCTTGTTGACTGCTCGACACCATGCTCGACACTCTCTGCTAAAAATTGTGCTCTTATGGTCCATAAATATAAATACGTATTTCTATCTATGTTTATGCTCTAGAGAGATGTCCAATCATTTCCGGCTTTCGTATTTTTTCGGGCCACAATACAGATTAGCGCCGCCTGCTGTTGTGGAGACATTACGTCCCGCGAGCGTACGGAAAATAAACAGTCGTCTCGGTGTGTTCTTTAGCAGCGACGGGAAGCTGGAGCTTCCTGAAACGGCCGACTCCATTTTTTTTGACGACGGCGATTATCGGGCTGGTGTGTCCTGGCCTTTACTAACATCATGTTTATCCACCTTACAGATACTAACAGCAGATGAACTAACTGAAACAGTTGACATGTTTTTATTGCTTGTATAAGCGTGCATGTTTGTGCAACAACAAACTGCTTAGTTTTATTATCTATATTGTGTTTTATTTGAGTTTTTTAATTCTGATTTATTTTCTTTTGGCAGCGTTCGCTCTTTCGGCCTTCCGTCTTGTCGGAGCTGTGAGCTCGTGAGCACTTCATCGCCGCCATCCCACTCTGGCACCTCCACCTCCACCACCAATACTACCACCACCACATCATCTACACATGAAAACACTTCTTCACTAGGACTGCTTCAGCTGCTGCAAGAGCGTGGCATCTCTGCCTCTCCCTATCCCCACCACAACCTGAGGAGCAAACCTTCAAACTCTACAGCAGAAGACAATGGTGGAGGCTCATCGTCGGACAGCGGGGCACAGGGGAACGCTTTCAGTTTGAACTTGGTGGAGAAGCTTAGGGGACTGGGGCTGCACAGAGTGGCAGCCTGGGGGATGAACCTGGGACGTCCTCTGCAAGTTTGATGAAGGGCCGTCCACTACCTCCTCCTCTCTCGTTCACCGTAGTGACTTTGCATCCAGCCATGTGGTTCCCATCGGGCAGTTATGAAGAAGAAAAAAAGCCACGGAATGTGCTAGAGCCATACTTTAAGTTTAATTGTACAGTAATGTTCTTTTCTATCAATTTGTGTATAGTAGTTGAGCGTGTGTGTGTGTGTGTGTATGTGTGTGTGTTTAAGTTTGTGTGATATTTTCATCTCAGGACAATCACCTGATCACCTGTCTGTTTGAAATACTTTCTTTTTACACCAAAAAAAAGAGAGAAAGAAACATCATGAAGAAAAAAATATTTTTATACTTTGTTTCAGTGATCGTCATTTTACACGTTCCCCCTGCCACTGCTTTTAAGAAACCTCATCGCTTGTTTTTTGTTGTTATTTCCAAATTGGATGTGTATATAACAAAGCTGTCAAAAATGCAGCTAAATGCAGTAACTTATTGTAAGTTGAAACCACAAACCAAACCAATGCTGTCACACTGAAGAACTTTCAAATGCACTGCAGTTCACTCTGGTCTTCCTGCTCATGAGCTGCTACACAGAGAAAAGCATGTTGTATATAAGACCGTCACACATCTTATCTTGAATTTAAACGCTTGAGAAATCAAAAAGCCCTGGGATGACATCTGCCCTGCACTGGGACAGACGATGCACTGACTGAACTGAAAACATCCTGGTAAGACAGTGAATGGGATCTTCAGAAGCAATATGTATATATAATGAACCGCGTTGACTGAAAATCTTGCTTGTGCAAGTCTGCTGTACATCACGTCATTGGGAGTTTTGAATCGCTGGGATATACATATGAATTCAAAATGTCTTTGGGGCATTCTAAGTGACTTCCCCAATGAAGTAAAGGGGAACCTTTATTTAAACTAGCAGAGTGGTCATTATTTCAAGGGCACTTTTATTTGAATTTTCTGACGAATCTACTGTAGGAAAAAGGCATAGGATACTGTGGATTAAAAAGGGAAGAAATAAAAAAAACAAAGGTTTTAATACTTGTGTTCCGACTCAAATCAACCAAACCATTGTTTATCTGCACTACTGTTTGCTCTGTACTGTGTTAGCATCACTGCTCTACTGTATACAGTATGTCCAGTGTGTGTCCAATCCATATTATCACCTGCGAATAAAACTTTGCATTTCCATCCACTACAGCTTGTATGTCTCTCTTGTGACCTCACGGCAGTGATGAAAACACATGTGGAATTAACACATATGACACTTGGGATAATTCTGCAAAATAGTTTTATTTTACATATCCAGGGAATCAAGTAAAACACAGACTTTTGTATGAAATCAGAATGAAAAGCAGTAAGTCTGAGCTCTGAAGTTGTGGCTGGCAGTGGTCGTGTCTCACTCTGCGTCTCTGCGTCCAAAGTCCACCCAGCCCTGGTAGTCTCTGTCTGACAGGCAGTCTGAGGGCATCATGTCTGTGGACAAACCATGGCTACATCAATCATACACAAGGATTCACTACACTCACCTGAAATATCAACTCACTCACTCACTCACTCACTCACTCACTCACTCACTCACTCACTCACTCACTCACTCACTCACTCAAGCTTGAAAGATCATTGAGGGGTGACCCTTATTTAAAAAGGACATTGAGTCAGACAAAACAACAACCACAAGAAGAATAAACAAAGTAAAGGCCCACAACAAACTGATAAAAAGAGCCAAAACCATTGAAACATGTAAAAGTAGATACAACATGTAAACTTTAAAATACAGTTAAATAACATTCAGATGACTAAAAAGCCGATTAGATAATACGAAACAGGGACGGTGATGTTTAATGGCTGCAATTTAAGTGACGTGAGTGAAATACGATATAGTTATATATAAAACAATTGCAAGTAGTGTTGAACAGATGATATGTCTGACTCATTTAACTAACAAGATGAAAACCAAACAATCAGAGCAGAGTAACTTTAACAACATGACCCACACTATACCTGAAATGGCTTGCATTATTTGCTTGGCCATCATCTCCCGTTCATCCCCCGATATGTGCGTCCGTCTCTCCATCCGTGCAGAGTCCTGTCTGCCGGCTGCGTCTCTCTCTGTGCCCCTCTTGGCTAAAAGCTGCTGCAGTTTGTTAGCGCTGTCTTTGGCTTCTCCAGGTGAGGAAGCTGCACAGGACACTAACTGTGCAACCAACAGGGCAAACACCACAGCAACTTTCCCTGACATGTCTGTGTACAAGAGGCAAAAAAAGGAGATAAGTTATATTCACTTTCATTAAGAAGAAAATAAGTCATATTAATATCTAAAAATGAATAGTTACCTGTTGGATGTGAAGACAGTGTGATAAATCTGCTCAACAAGTGTGTTGCTTCTGCTGCCCATGGAGCAGATTGTCTCTTTTTATATAGTTTGGTGTGTGAGCACGACGGCCTAAAGTCAGATAACAGCATTCACTCATTGATTGTTAGACGGATGCATTTGGAGGATGTGCGTAAAGGAAATGAATGCCCACTGCATCCACAAACCCATTAATATGCTTTTCACTTACCTGGAAAAGTGTTTTTTTTTGCACTTCCATAACAATAAAAGGAGTCAATGTGTTGACGTAAGAAAATCCAATACTCGTTTAGCAAACAGCACAGAGGAGCTGGTGTAACCCATGGTGTAACCATGTAGCCCCTGGCTGGAAGACTTGGCTTCAAAGGCTTAACACAATTTACATTCTTCTCAAGCTGTCAGCTGGCTTCCTCTGATCAGGTCTCTCCACTCTTAAAACAGGTCAGACACAAATAAAATTAAGTATTTCCCATGTCTGTGCAGCCTATGGCTTAAATTCAACACTATATGGCCTGTAGTTTTTCCCTTTTCAAGTTTAGTGGATGAGTCTAAATTAGAACTACTGCAGTGTGGTTGTATGCCTCTGTGAGGCATTCAGTTGTCGTACAGTAAAATGAAAGGAGGTATGTTAAGTCCAAGTAACCTTAAACCTCCAAAATGTTATCAGTTCACCCTTGACTCCAAGTTTAAGTTAGAGCTAAATTTGACAAAAAATCCTCAATGCATTTTTAATTAAGATTTAAGGTAACAGTGACCTTGACCTTTGACTTCCAAAATATTATCAGTTCATCCTCGAGTCAGAGTAGACATTTGGGCAAACTTGGCCTTGACATACATATAGAAGAATAGAATATAATAGAATATGTTTATTGCCATTTACACAGGTACAAGACAGTAGGTACAGGTGCATTGGGATTCTTGTTCGAGTCAGCTTCTTCAATAAAAACAATTATATGAATATGAAATAGGATAGCATTATAACAAGAAAATAAAAAAGAGTAGAGAAGTATAAAAAAGGTGGTAGTAACAGCTGAGTGATTTACAATACCCTGTACAGAAGCTACAGTATACAGTGTATTAAAGCAGAGATATAATACAATAGAATAACAATAAAATAACAATGGGGAACACAGTTCAATGAGATGAGATGAGACACATATTTCCCAATATCTAATTGCACTGTTTAAGGTTAATATTGCACACCTGTATTGCACTGTAGAACAGTAGAACTATACACTGAGATCAGATGAAACACACATGAGGTTATTGCACACGCAATGTTCACATACCAACTGATATGCATCCGGAGGCATAGACAGACCACTTAAAACACAATGCCTCTGGCCCCTGGCTGTCGCCGGCGCGGGAGCACAAACAAGCAGTGTGTAGTCTTTAATGATTGGTTGCAGGTGATAATTGCCTCTGTTTGGACTGACGCACACAACTCTTCTCTACCCTTTTAGTACACTACTCTTCTCTACCCTTTTAGTAACAAACACAAGATAACGTGGTTGACATTTACACTGTTTACATGCTGTATAGATTTGTGCCTAAGTTATGGTGTATCTACTTCCCAATTAAAATGTGTCATGCGTAGCCTATTGTCAGGAAAAAAAACATGAATGCAGCCTTAGAGCATTTGCTACCAGTCAGTGAACGCAGTTTGACTAACTCCGAGTGATAATGTGCTACCCCTTAACCCTTTGATGTTTGTAGCCAGTAGAGGTGACTGCAACACAATGGAGAGCAGAGACTTCACATGCATTATGTTTCCCCTGCAGACACATACCTCAGGTTGTTCCCACAAAGAAGTCAAATCTGAGCCGCCCAATGAAAAGCCCCGCACCTGAGACATGAACATGTTGGAATGATGCTCGTCAACATTATTTGGCATTGTGACATTATTCCTAATAATCCTGAGACTCACAGACAATCAGGGCTCGTGGGATTTGACATTTATGCTTTTCAATAGACTGGCATGATGCACGCACGCACGCACACCAGCTCAAACACACACACACACACACACACACACACACACACACACACACACACACACACACACGCACACACATCAGTGAAATCTGATAAGAGTCCCAGACACCACATTGTAGACAGCTCTTTATTTAAAAACATTTAAAAAAAAATTCAGACTCCTTTGATTGAGTCCTGTCAACTTGTTGTCAACCTCAGATAATTCTTATAGTTGAAGCTGCAGGACTCAGAGTGAAAGGTTAAAATGAGTCACTTGCAGAAGGAAAAAATAAATTCATGGTTGGATGGGACAAAATGGCGTGCAAAGAGTTTCCTGATACTTACCCATGATGGGTGTTTTCCCCCAGTGGCCTGAGGTGTTTTCTTTTTTATTCTTCTGTCAATCAGTTCGGAATGTTCTATTGTTACCCAGGTTAGATATGCTTCTTATGAAAAAGGAGTGACAGTTTTCGTGCATGATAAGTGTGTGTGTGTGTGTTTGTGTGCGTGTGTGTGTGTATGTGTGCGTGTGTGTGTGTATGTGTGTATTCGCAGTCATGTTTGGAGAGACATATTTCCTTTTAGCCAATGTCAACAAAAAAATCTAATCTTCTGTCAGCTCCCTTTTTTTTTTTTTTTTTTATATCTTTATTGAACATGGTTAAAAAAAATTATAATAATAATACAAACAAATAAAACGATTGAGCAGTAAAAAAGGAAATAAATAAATTAAAAACAAACAAATGGGATCCTCAGGATCCTAAGCAACAAATACATAACTCAAATAACATAGTTCATGTTCAAAAGGGATAGGAAGAAGTTAAGAAAAACTTTTCTGGTCCTACCCCCTCTTATTTTTTATAATTGTTTACAAAAAAAATAAATGTTCAGTTTGAATCAGTCAGTGTCTATGATGTTTGGCTCGTGGGTTAAACAAATCAAAAAAATTCGACAAAACAATAACAAAATAAAACAATGGAACAGATGAACGAAAACCATCAAATTGAAAACAGCAAAACAGAAATTCACTGCTCCAGCTCATAACAATTCAATGTTTGGTTTCTGAAGAGTTTTTTTAGTACCTTTACTTTGCTAGCCTGGCTCCGCCCGCCTACCTACTTCCGCTCATTTTTCATTTCACTTCAGTAGTCAGTCTTGGGCTGAAGTGTATTCATGGGTTCCTTCTCCAGCCAGACTTTTGGATGTCCAATCAGCGAACAGCGAGTGGCTGAGAACGATGATGTCGAAGTCGCGCGCCAGTTTCAGTTGAATGCTGCGTTCCTTTATACTCGGAACTCGGAAATTTCCGACTTGGTAGTTCAGAGTTCCGACCTGTCTGTGTTCCAGTGCATCTGCTGGGGAAAGTATGGACGCCGACAACCTTTCTCATCCAAATAACTAAACGTTAGGCTCTAGCTAGTTATCGTTGCCAGATACCGGTAGATCCATAGACTACAATATGTAGTGAAGTCGGAAATTTCCGAGTTCCCAGTACAACTGGAATGCACCGTCAGAAGCCGCCTCATGACATATGTCACGACCGAACGTTATGCGATTTGTTGGCTTGCTGATCCAGAGTGGCACTGGCCAGATCCAATAGTTTTAAACTTCAACAGACACCCGCCTCCAAGTTAGTGAACGTTTGCCAATAGAGCAGTTCCAGACCTTCTGTACAAATAAAATTAAGTATGATGGTCTGGTTGGACCGCTTCTTTATTTATTGCCCCTGTGTTGTTGTAAGCGTAAACGGACAGAGACAGCTCGGTGTAACTGATAGAGTCAGTGAGCGAACAGCGCTGGCTGCGGCAGCTACGTGACATCGTAGCAGTGTGACAGTGTAACCGACTGATTCAGTTAATGACGAGGAAAAACACCACAACAGTGCTGCGCTCACATTTTCGCCAAAACACAAGACTCTCTTTACTCTTGCCGAGGTGATTCTTTCGACCAATAAACGGACGGCATGTGTAGCCCCGCCTTTTTGGCACCCTTTCAGGCGGCTAGTACCCCAACGGAGGAGTACTGAGATTAGGAGCGGCTCAGAGCGGTTAGGTGCGCATAAACCGTACCCTACCCAACTTTTGGCAAATGAAAAGCCAAACTACCCGGACCAAACCGCTCCGCTCCGACCCGCTCTACTCGGTGGAAACGAGGCATTACTTGGAAACAGAAAGCAGTTACGAAGAACAAGTTTATAATTGTTTTGAAGCCATCTTGCTTTTCCAACGATTCCTTTTCAGAGGTTCTTTTGACATCCATGCATTATGCAATTACAAAAACAAAGGGACGCCTGGCGGCAAACTAAAGCTTTTTAGAAAATGTCACTTTAGCATACAATTAAACAGATATTTAGGTTGCAACACTACAAGGCCATAAACTCCTAAAGTGACTGCACTAGTACTGCTTATGAGCTGTCCATTGTCCCTGTCAAATAAACAAATAAATAGAAAATAAGGTAACACACAAACTATGCCCAAGATCCCCATACAACCCCACTTCCAAAGTACTGAACTATCCCTTCAATTGTCTCTGTGACTGTCATTATGATGTCGATGGAACAGGTACAGGTGGAGTGGCTGTTACAAACCACATATTGACTTTGTGAAGTCAATCATTATTGAGCTGTGCTGTGCTCCGGATGAATCTCATTGACAGGCACAGTCGCTGTGTTACATAAAAACACATATAAGCTATTACTATCACTGCTGCGTTGAGGGTTTAAGCGAGCAGAAAGAATGGTTGATCTCTCTCTATCTGGAGGTGCGCCTGACAAGTGACAATCGAGTTGTGCATCTGCAATGCGTCAATCAATTTTTACATTAGCTTAAAGTGAATCTGTGTAACTTTAGCTGTATAGCCTACTGGACAAATGTGTGCCCAAGCGACAATTAAAGGATAAAAGTGAATGCTAAAATGTTGTAACAGTAGCACAAAAAGAAAATCGAGTCAGATAACCAACTTACACCCTAGATGGACATGGCAACATACATTTGATTTCCTCTGTTATTAGGAAATATTAAGCAGAAGAAGCGCGTCAAAAACGTGCATGTACGCGCTGCGTGAAACCCTCGACGCCGATTCGTACGACAACGCGCTTGTTCATTGACTTTGTATGTAATCTTGCACACATTAGCGTGTAGTGCTTTCGCACCTTTAGCTTGATTTGTTATCTCATGATCACAAGATAATTCACTTGTTTCCTCTCATTACTAATATATGCCGTTATCTGGAGATCACAAAGTAATCACCCAATCACAACAAAAGGTTGATACCTTTTATGTTCATATCTCATGATAAAGAGTGAATGAATTCGAGATCTCAAGCTTACGGCCCTTCTTATTTTACATTTCTTTACTGTGTTACAACCTCAACCACCACTGTTATCCATTGTTTAGCTAGCTGGATTGCATGGTGCTTTGACTTAAGCAAGGGAGAGATACACCATGAAATCAATGCACATAGAGACCATTCATTTACCAGCGACTGGAGACAAACACACACACACACACACACACACACACACACACACACACACACACACACACACACACACACACACACACACACACACACACACTCACTCACTCACTCACTCACTCACATACACACACGATGCATGTCACTCTCTTCAATAACAATACAGTTTAAGAATATTTTTTGGGGGAATCTATTTTCAAACCTACCCTGTTGTTTATGCCTATCAATAAATGAACATATCAAATGGAGTACCATTGTTGTTTTGCATTTTTGGATTGTTACAACCGACCCCAGTCGGGGTTACAACCTATCCCGGTAGGGTAGGTTGTAACAACGGTACTCATTGTATTTGTCATAATCTAAAAAATTGTGTGATATAGTTGAGGAAATTTAAATGGTTGCCACTTGTAGAAGACAAATATGGGTACTTTGCCTAAAATATCCAGAACAGTAACTTTAAAAAAAATGGTAGATTTAGGTGCTGAAGAAAAAAGTGTTACAACCATCCCCGGTACCAGGTTGACTGGTCAGCAAAACCTCTGGGTTAAGAACGGTTTAGTTTTTATCCATTTTTAATCCTACTTTTCATTGTTGAGAGGAAGTTTCTGACATTTTTCCCAACGTGACATATCCCCACTTTAAATGAAGTAGTAGCCTACATCAGAAAGGAGTAGAGACTACTGTAGGCCTACTGTAGCCTAGTTGGAAATGCCTGAGCTGACAAAAACCATTACACACCATTAAAAAACCATTATGCTCTTCAGAGATCTATTTAGCCCATCAGTCAGACACCCATCAATCAGCAGAACTAGATATTCAACCTGAACATCAACAAGGCGTCACTAATGCTACTGTACACACCTATTGGGTTACAAAGAATCATCTGCATACCACGCATTGTTGTGACATGCATGGGATGGGACTTGACGCTGTATGCTTCTCCCAGAGTCCTATAAAAATGCCCAGGTTTTCTCGGACAGAGTCACTCCACCATGTCAAACTCTTTCTCCGGCCCAAAGAACTACAGCGCCCGCAGCATCTCCAGCGCCATGAGCCTCAGCAGAGGGAGACAGCAGCTGCTCAGGGCCGGCGGTGGCCAGACCCGCATCGCCACCAAGAGCACCTTCCAGAGCCGCCGCGCGCCCAGCGTCTACGGGGGCGCGGGGGGTCGTGGGATCCGCATCTCCCAGTCAGACTTCACCTATGGGACACTGCCTGACGAGACCGCGGTCATCAACAACGAGAAGATAACCATGCAGAACCTCAACGACCGCCTGGCCACCTACCTGGAGAAGGTAAGACGGATGATGATAATGATAGGCTATTAGTTAGACCTATAACTGGAACGTTGAATCATTTAGATAATTCCATTAGCTCTCCATTAAAACGCTGCCTAGACATGATGGAACTTCAATACATTTGATCAGTCTTAAAACACATGCACCAAAAACACATTTATGCCTAACATGCATAAAGGGAGACATGCACATCTACAAATGGTAACTTTAAAGTATTTTTGTTCCAGGTCTGTCTTAAATCAAGGTGTCCACTCAGGTGGACACTGCAAGTTGAGTTTTTTGCCTGCTGTAATCGTTCCTCCTGTTCATACTATTCATACATTAAAGGGTGAATTCAGCGATTCTTGAGAATGCTTGTTGTCAAAATCACTTCTTGTCACTATCAGTTCACATCTCCTCACAAACCGCTACCTGTCCTTTGTTGACATGTATGCAGAGAGTAGGCTGTGTATTAACATCATATTGTATTCAGAGCGCACACAGTACTCTCACACAGGAGATATTCACTGATTTTGACAAAAAGTGATTTTGACAACAAGCGTTCTCTCTTGCTGACTTACCCTTTAAAATATCTCCTCCCAGTGAACCTCCTATTTAAGTGATTGGACACAAAACCCACACTCCTCTTTTCATGTACAAAAACCCATTCTGAAGCTTGTCTGGTTAATACTTTGGCAGTTTAAATTAGAGAAATTACGAACGTCACATCAGCTTCAAATAATTTTTTGAATACCAAGCAGAGACTGCGGATGCTGTCTCTCACTTCCATTGAAATAGGAGTGGATCTGCTAAAGACCTGTATTGACAGAAGGGTTTTTTACAGCAAGAAAAACCTGTTTCAATGAGCAGTTTGAGCACCAGACTGTAATTTTAAGATGCACTGAAAACAAACATGTCCTTTAATTATTTACCAGGAAGGGGAAATAAACAGACGGTATAATGCATGGTGATTCTACGTTATATTCTATTTTAATGTATTATTTTGAAAAATAACTACGTACATTTATAATGGCCGTGCTGTGTCACTTAATACATTTCAGAAGCAAATAGGGTTCTTTATGATTTTGTAACAATAATTTTGTAATAAGGATGTAGTCATTCATCACTGTAGTCAGATGTTGCGCAATTTTAGTAACTTGTGATGCAGATTATGAGACTTGCAAACCTATGATGAGTGTAAATCCCTGTAAGTAAACTACCACCACAACACATAAACTGAATTGTGTACCACTTGCTTAATTCAAATGTGTCTTCTTGCATATGAATGCATCAGTGACATTGAGACATCAGCAAGAACTGAAGGGCTTTATAAATGCCCCCATCTGTCACTGTGGCTTTTCACCCGCTGTGTTTGCGTGTGCAGGTGCATTCCCTGGAGTCAGCCAACAGCAAGCTGGAGCTGCAGATCAGAGAGTTTTATGAGAAGAGAACCCCCAGTGTTTCCAAAGATTACGAGCACTACTATGCCACCATCACCGACCTTCAAACTCAGGTACCGCTCACATTTACGCACATCATGACAGAATCATCTTAAAAACAACACTATTGTGGATTACAAGAAACAGTTCAAACAGAAAAAGCATGTTCCAGAGAACAATGGAACAATCCGGTGACCATGAGACATACTGTATTTTATGCAACATGTGTGATGTCCAGTCTGTCCAGTTAAAAAAGCACTCCGATGACTTAACACATCACTTTTCATACCACCCATTCAGATCATGGCGAGACGTTCAGAGAATCAAAGTATCCTCCTGCAGATTGAAAATGCTCATTTCGCTGCAGAGGACTTCAAAGAGAAGTAGGTTTTTATTCCTTTCATTTAAAAAATCCACAAGCACCTTCCAATGAACTCATTTGATATAAGTCAGACAAAATTCGGTAACAAAAAAGAGTAGTTACTGTTTTAAAAAGAGTAGAGTAACTACTCTTTTTTGGAAGAGTAACTTCTCTTTTGTGTACCTTATTGTAAAGTGTTACCCAAACTTCAAGTAAGTTTTGTAGTTGATCGAATAGTAAATAAATAATGGTTTTATTGTTTGATATGATTTAAATAAAATGAACATCCACTGAAACATCACAAAGAGTGAAGATGTACAGTATGTTCACTCATTTATTTTAATGACAGCTACTCCTGCCTTTCCTTCTGTAGGTTTCAGAGAGAGCTGAACATGTGCACGGCTGTGTTGGCTGACGTGTCTCATTTGCGAGGGCACCGGGACGGTCTGACTATCATCATCTCTGACCTGGAGTGTCAGATAGAAGGTCTGAGAGAAGAGCTGGTGTACCTGAAGAGGAACCACAAGGAGGTGAGAAGAACCATTCGGCTCCTGAGTCATTTCTCTGTTGTCATCCTTCAAACATCATCTTAAACAAATAAGCTTTCAAGATGCTGGATGATTTAAAAGCGCATCTGTTCTTTTTCCGAGTACAATGGCGCCATCTGTTGGTGGAGGCAGTCGTGACGGGGTAATGATGTGTCCCTATTTCATGCCGCAGGAGTTGGAGCTTGTGCAGATGGGAACTGGGAAGGTTAACGTTGAGGTGGACAACACACAGTCTGTTGATCTGACAAAGATCCTGGAGGAACTGAGGGAGCAGTACGGAACTATGGTGTTGAAGAACCAGCAGGAGCTGGAGAAATGGTATCAGGCTAAGGTGAAGCATGGAGGGCAATGTGCCTGAAGATAATAAAAGAAAAACAAAAACAATGCAGAGTAAAAACTATGACGAAAAGATGGAAAAGTTTAACCGATGGCTAATGTCAAGGGATTTATTTAATGTTTGTGTGTGTAAATAGACGGATCTTCTCCAGAAGGATATCTGTGTACGTACAACCGAGGTGAAGACGTCTTACTCGGAGCTGTCAGACCTGAAGAGCACCCTCCAGAGTTTGGAGATAGAGCGTCAAAGCTTCACCTCACTGGTAGGCAACAGACAGAAATGACAGAATGCAAAAGCCTGAGCTGATCACTGATCATACTTTCACATTTTTAAAAGTATGTCTTAAAACAAAGCTCACATGTCCATATGTACATTGAAAGGAAGTTTTCATGCTGCAATTGTACCTCCTATACACAAGTTCCTTTCCTAATGTTCTCCCAATGTAAGTGCTGGCAGACAAAATCCACAGTTAGTTCTGTGCAAAAACACATTACAAATATCCTCTGAATATAAGGCTATGGGCACCTGACTATTATTTTAAGGCATAGTGTGTAGAATACATTTTTTTAAAGAAAAGCTCTAACCACTACACCATGAGCGCCCCCACATAGAATGTATTGGCATTTTTTCAGAACATACTTAGTAATGGAAATGGAAACTTGAAAGTTAAAGTTTAGAAAACCAAAGGAAACCTTACATGGCCGTCGGAAATGCACTTGTTGGAATACGAGGAGTAAGCACTATAGAACAAACAACTAAAAACATCATCTTCATGGTGCAATCTATAGGCTAGTTGAAACTCACCACTAGATGTCGATAAATACTCCGATATTACACTCTGTACCTTTAAGACAAAAAAGTGGAGCAATCGTGAACCTGTTCTTTAAATCAGTATTGTAATGCAGGTAAATCATGAAACTTTGCAATTCTATTCTCCGACCACCATGCTCACTGCTTGCCTAACCCGTCTCTCCTGCAGTTTCAGTGCCTGCAGCAGAACATGGAGGAGGTGAAGGGTCAGTACAGTGTGCAGATCTCCCAGTACCAGCTGACTATCAACACAATGGAGACAGACGTACAGCAGCTGAGAGCAGCCATCGAGCAGCAGCAGGAAGAATACAACATGCTGCTGGACATCAAGATGAGGCTGGAGCAGGAGATCGCTGAGTACAGGAGGCTGCTGGGGGGAGAGCTGCATGAACAACAACAGTGAGAGAGAGATACAGTTATCCCATTCATTTAAAGGTGGCCCCAGCGATTCCGGAAGGATTTGTGTTTTGTCAAAATCAATTTTTGTCAAAATCAGTGAATTATCTCCTCACGATATGTGACCTGTCCGTACTGAGTGTGCACTTTAAAAGAAAAAGGAAAAAAAATCCAGTGTTAATACACAGCCTAGGCTCTTTAGACTGGTATGTACACATAGGGTATGTAAACAAAGCGGGCCCTCCATAGCTAGACACATGCCCAGGTAGCGGATTGTGAGGAAGTATTTGCTGATTTTGACAAAAGTGATTTTGACAACAAGCATTCTCCTGAATTGCTGACTCCACCTTTAACTCTTTAAATAAAACAATGAAATATGTTTTCATGTATATTTCCTCTCTCCATAGCTGTGTGGTCATCAGCAAGGTTGAGGAAGTGGTGCAAGAAATTAAAAAGTGAGGGATTCATTTATTCCATTTATTTAACTCTGTATTAATGATAATAGGCCTATATGCTCATATGAAAACATTTCCTCTCTCCACAGGGCTGTGGTCATCAGCAAGGTTGAGGAAGTGGTAGTGGAAAGTAAGAATCCCAAGCATTCACTGAACCAAAAGTTCTGATCTGATCTTATCGTAACAGTGTGGTTGACTGAGTGTCTTTTCATGATGCATCATGTTTGTTGTCCACCTCTACAGAGCACAAACCCCACATTGAGAGGAGAACCAAGATCATCATAGAGGAGATCGTGGATGGAGTAGTGGTGAACTCCACTGTTGACACCCAAGTGGAGGATATTCAGTGACACCTCTGCTCATCTCTGCTGCCACTAAACAGTTTTAAGTTGATTTGGTAGTACATTACCTGCCTCATGAATACTTTACTAAATACAGCTGTTACCTTGTTATTTCAACCAGCACTATGATAGTTACCAGGAAAACAAGGTTGAACGTTTGGCTTTTATACAGGGATAACTTGGCATTTTCCATTTTTTTTTCTCTTTGATTGCAATTATATGTGAAGGTCACAGCAAGTGATGATCAGTCTTTGCAGGATGTTCGCTTTGAAAAATGATGAGAGCATAATATATAAGCAAATATGAAGACGTGTTCTCGTAACGCAGACAAGTCAATTACTTTCGGCGAATGGGCGGACATTAAGCGGGCCAAGGTTTTTTATGTTTTAGTAAGGAAATGATAAAATCTTGTTTAGTTTTTGTTGTATGAGCTCAGGTTGCGGTCTCCTGTATTTCTCCCGTGGGGACACTGTGGGAAAATTATAAAACGGCACACAATAAAGCAAAATCGGACATCAACTCATACTATGTGCTATGTACTGTTCAGGGTGTAATGCCACTCATGGCCACCAGGTGTCACTATTGTCTTTCTATCTAAAAGTGCAGTCCTATTACAAGGGCGTGGATTGTCCGACCTTTTTTTTGTTTGCAGGAGATTGTTGCTGCACAAGATACATTTCTAAACACGTGTATTTAAGCTTAGTTGCAGCACAAGATGGTAACTGGCAACATGTATAAAGCACTTTTATTCCAGGTGTTGGCTCTCATACATACACTCAGAAATGGCTGCGACCACCGCATTGCCACATGGACAGGAAACACAAACTAAAAGATCAAGGCACAATACTGATGCCATGTTGTACACTGTAGACAAAATGATCATGCGTCATACTGAACATGATTTTCACAGAAACATGCAAAAAAGGAAAGGCTGTTTTTGAAAGTATAGATTTGGTTAAGGCCAGGCCAGGCTTAAGTTACAGGTTGTCCCTTACTCACCCAAACGATCCTTCATTTGGGTGGAGTTGAAGAAAGAATACACTTGAGATCTTCAACCAAAAGAACATCAGTTATTCACATGCCCAATGAGATCATCTGTTTGTCAAAATGACTCACCCTGTTACTGCTTTTGTGCAGCATTCAACAAATGGTTGCTCTTCATCATCAATGTAATAACATGTCATTTGCTGCCCTCAAATATAATTCATGCTGTTGTTATCAGCTCAGTGCAGCAGAGCCATATCAAGTTTAGACAAAGAGGCTTTGATTCACCTGTCTCTCAGTCTAGACCCCACACTTTTAGGTATTCTGCATGACAAGACAAGACAAGACAGAATTAAAAAAAAGAAAATGCATTGCACATGACTGTTGGCCACTTTCAACTCTAAAATACAGACAGTAAGTCCCATTTTAGGATTTCAATTCCCATTTTCAAAATGCAAGAAATTCCTCCACCTGGTATCAAACTTCATGGCTTATTCTAAAAAAAAATGTTTTGTCTTACTCCCCTGCACATGTGTTTTTTACTGTTTCATTTACTCCATAGATATTTGATTAATAGAAAATAAAAACATAATTTACCATCAGGTGACCTCAGTTATTATGACCAAAACACAGACTGTAAAATAGTGTGACACTTCATTCAGTTCAGTTCAGTTGAATCACACTTCAGAAGAAAAGCTGTTAAGAATATTGAACATTGTGTAAACTTTTATATCTTGTTCATGACTGAAAAGGCAAATGTTGCTCTGCACAGTTATGAGAACAGAATTCACTGTTGTAAATGTCCAGATCTCACAGCCTACAGTACAGCACAGGTGTTTCAATAAGCATTCTAGGGTGTGGTCAATACCTGCAGTGCATAGCAAGATCCAACAGAAACCGGTCTGCACCTGAAGTAGAATAAACAAACAGCACAAAGGAACAGGAGCGCTGTCACAAAAGACCTGATGCTATGGTGAGTCATGGCAGTTCTCACTTCCTCTTTTATATGAGATACAAAGTGAGATATTGTTTTAACGTTGGCTCACACATGACAGTTGCACACCCAGGTAAAAGCACTGCGGGCTATTTCTCATGCCACAACACATCTCAAACACACCGTTCCCATGTACGCCACACGCCGCTGTATTTGTGTTGGCGAGGCACTTCGTATACCCAGATTCGAATGGGTCTTTTGCATTCTGAGCTTTATTTTCTACTTATATGAAGAGTGGAAGGGGTATGTGACACAGTATAGGCCAGGGGTGCCCACAAGTTTTCAGCTTGTGAGCTACTTTTATAATGACCAAGTCAAGAAGATCTACCTACTATAAAAATGCAAAACACATTAGGCCCTGGGGCTGAGAGGTTTTGTAGGCCCCCTGAGAGTCCGTCTTACAACACAAAACGTGTAATATTTATTTTGATTAATAAACAAATAATTTTAAGGTAATACTCAGGGCCTTTCAGGGGGGTCCGGGCGCATGCTCCCCCGGAAGAAAATTTATCAATCTGGTGCATTTTGAGAAGAATACTAAGGCTAAATCAGCTGCGTCCTATGTTAGCTATTTAGTACTATTTTCTGGAATAATTTGGGAAAACAGAATGACCAAAAAGCAGAAAGAAAAAATGTACTGGTTTAAAAAATCTCTCTGTGAAGTCTTTTTTTTTTAATACAGTATAGCTCAATATAGGCCCCTGCTCTTCGTAGCCACGAACAATGTAATTTAAAAAATATCAAAAATGTACTGGTGCCAGATCTCTGTATGCCCCCCTACCTACTAAGGTTAGGGGCCTATAATGAGCCAGTCAATTGTTTATTTTTTAAATAAAGTTGTTCAGGGTCTTCAAAGATTAGGAGCCTATATTGAGCCAGTAAAAAAAATAAAAATAAATTGGCCTGGTATAGGCCAATGTGTCTCAAAGACTTACTGATATAAAGCCCTGTATATGTAGAAATCACACACAGGGCATATGTGTTGCATAGCAGATTGTCACAAAGTCAAGCACCAGTTATCCAATCAAAATATAATAAAAACATCACATCAAGCTGCTGGCATAACTGTGGAGAAAACAGGGCTCACCATATATGGTGAGCCCTGGATGTGTGTATTGTATATGTGTATACACATACTATACACACATCCAGTCTTAAAACACTTCTAAAAATAAGGTCTAAAATAAGTGAGTATAAGAATAAAATATTCCCATGTAGTCTTTGTCTACAAAGTGTCCAGAACATATCATCTTATATCCTCTCCCAGTGCACTGTCTCTTACAACAGATACATATAGGGGAGAGTGGGGTGAGATGTGCCACTTTTTACTCAAAGTGACTTTAAAGTGAGGCCTTGACAGTAAAGTCTCCAACTCAAATATGTACATATATTTCAGGGTGTTCTGCATCCCCGGCAACAATAACTTGTTTTTTCCCTTTTTTCTTCCCCCGAACACACCCCGCCCATATCCCACCCCCACACCCAACTACAAACAATCCTGCATCAAAAAATCAGCACAAAAAACAATACACAATGTTTAAAATGACATAAACGAAATACACGCTACAAGAAACAAAAATAAACAATTAATATGAAAAAACAAAAAAAAAACATAAAGAAATAAAATTAAATCAAATAAAAGAGGGGAGGAGGTAGCTACTCTTCTATTGTTGTTGTTGGTTTTTTTAAATAATTTAGGAAGGGGCGCCAAATTCTGTCAAATGTATTCTCGGATCCCTGGGTAGTATAACGTATTTTCTCTAAATTCATTCATGACATAATGTCTCTAATCCAGTGTGAGTGGGAAGGAGGAGCAGGATCTTTCCACTTGAGTAAGATAACCCTACGAGCAAGTAATGAGGTGAAGGCCAGTACCTTCAGCTTCACTTTAGGCAAGCCCGGATTTGGAGCAATGCCAAAAATTGCAGTGAAAGGGTTCGGCTCAATTTGATGCTGAAGTACTTCAGAAATTGTTTGAAAAACTGATGTCCAGAACTCAGTCAAGGTGGGACACAACCAGTACATGTGAAAGAGTGATGCCGGTGCGCTCTTACAGCTATCACAGGTCGGGTCTACATCGGGGAACATACGAGCTAATTTAGTTTTAGATATGTGGATACGATGTACTACTTTAAATTGCACAAGAGCATGTCGGGCGCACATGGAGGTAGAGTGTATCCGATCCAGGACTGAATCCCACATGTGATCTGTGAAGGCAGAACCTAGGTCCTGCTCCCACAGGGTTCTTATAGCTGCTTGGATGGCTCTTCTTAAATATTTGGTCACATTTCTTCTATGGTTTTCTAGAAACAAGGGGTGGCACAACTTCCCCACTGGCACAACTCACTCCACTCTCCCCTATATTTAGAATTTTGAGAGTATCAGCAATTAAACACATAACGAAAAATTGGTTGAAACGGGACATGCCGCAAATAGCTAAATGGAAGGAATTAAAGGCACTACGAGTAAGATGGCACGTTGGCGTCCCCTTTGGACAAAAGCGGTAGTATTTTTACGACGCCCGCTGTCGCAAATGCTCGTGCCAGGCGCGTGAGCGTGGACTGAGAAGGGCGCAATATAGTGCATGTTCGTGTGTTGAAAGTGTGAGGACTCTTTTCGGCTCCGTGAGAGTGGTTTTGACACTGCATCAACTAATGCCAGTCAGTACACACACCTGCTTGCAATGAGTTGATTCAGCAGCGTCACCTAACTACTCTCTCTCTCACGGAGCTGTGTCCTCACAGAAAGCGAATGAATGAGAGACGGCAGTTAGTAGACTATGGATCACGATGAGGTAATGTGTTTGTGTTGTTGATGTAAATAATGACTATTTCAGATAATGGTTATCTGATGATGGTGAAGCAAAGCAAACTTTGTGTTAGTACCAACCGCTCATTCATTTAGCAGTCTAGTTTCGCTCTCGTGAAATTGTATACACGTTGCTTGGCAACGTCCTCCCGCCCGCCTATCACTCACTCTCCCTTTTCGCTTTTCTTCATTGCATTCTCTTTTTTTTCTTTGATGGTTCAGCCCCGTTATCAGTCATTTATGACGACAAATAACTGTCTCAAACAAGGCTCCCGCTCCCCTTCCCTCACCTGGAGGGATAGGCTTCTCAAATGGCGTTGCAGCGCCACACTGAAATCTGCAACCAATACGGATATGTGACCATAGAGCCTGCACGAGCGAACCGAAAATCGGACTGGGTGTGCGACCAGACCAAAAGCAGTAATAAAAACTATATAAAAACGTCTTTCTTTGCACTGATGGTCTCGTTTGCTGTTAAAGGTAATTTATGATTATCAGAGGAAACATGAGGTTGTTTAAAAGATATTTAAATGTTACTCGTATCCGCTTTAATCAAAAAAAAATCCCGAATATGGAAAGAATAACACATAGGATAAGGAATCACAGTGATGTTGTCCAATCAAGATGGAATAGAATTTTGAAAATGTATGGAATAAAAAACAGTTTGAAAATATTGAGTGAAGAGAATGTAGACGCGTGTTGGGTGTGAGTGGGTACATAAGGGTGCAAGCCTGTGTTGGATGAGACTGATACCTACACTAATTTCCAGGCCTAGTCCAAGTTTCTCTTTCTTTTTTCTTTCTTCTTGAATTTATTTATTTTTTATTATTGATCTTTTTCTTCTTCCTTCTTTTGGATAAATAATTTAAAGCATATAAGGCAGCAAGCATGGCACATGTTTAAATGTACTGATAGGTGCTTCTTATTCTTTGTTAGCTTCTTTTTCTTATTTTATTTATTTTCTTATTTATCAATTTTTTGTACCTCTTTTTCTATCAACACCAAATGTTTATTAATTTACAGAATGTTTAAGTAAACAAATTTTTTTTTTTTTGGTGGACAAATTGTTTGAAGCATGGGTGAAATGTGTGGGCAAGCACGGTTGATGTTCGGATGTACTGATATGTAGGTGCTTCTTGTTCTTTGTAAGCTTGTTTCGCCTTTGTATGTCATTTTTTTTTTTTTGTCCTTTTCCTTGAATTATTATCAAAAAAAATCTTGTTTTGTCATTCTTGATTTTATATTTGTTAATCTTTTCCTCTTTTCTCTACACACTAAATGTAGGTTCGTTTGTGGTTTTTCAAAAACGGATAAAAAAAAGTAAAAAAAATAAATAAAGAGTTTGTCACACAGTAGATACAGGGCTATAAATCAATCAGCCTGCTGTGTGGTTTAATTACGTTTTAAGATTCATTTCGGAAGAGATGAACATTCCTTAAAGTTAGCAGGAGTATCACAGTTACAATCATCAATACCTCATTCATAGTTTTCACATGAGAACCACAGTCACACCTAACCCTATCACCTGCACATACCATCACCATGAATCACTCAGCTCTCATAAACTACATGCTTTTGTAATAACAGAAGAGTGTGCAGTAGTTATCTGTTGATATAAGAACATTGTACTTCAGAAAAGCATGGAAGCAATACAGAGTCAGTCTGCAAGGGAATGAGGGACACAGGTAACAGGTTAATCAATATGAATGCACAGCTGGTGAGTGGAAACATTAAATGCAATGTTGTAATTTGTATTAGCAGGTTTGCAAAAACTCCTTTTCCGCAACAGTTACCTGCTTCACTCTCAGTTCTGTACGGTGAAGTCACGAGTCGAGTACGAGCTTTCTTAAAGGAATAGTTTAACATTTTTAGTTTTTAGCTTGCTGCCTATATGTTTTACACTTTAAGTCACTCTTACACAGACCATGATCTACTGACAAGGACATTGCACAATTTCCTTCTGGTATGTATTTGGTTCTAAAATGACATAAAGTTCAGAAAACACAGAGAGCAACATAACACGGTTATTAAACGAGTCCCAACAAGCACACAAACAAGTTTATTGATGTTATAAAGTTTATCTTCTGACTGTCGGCGGAGGCAGGATGATCCTTACCATTGATTAAAAGTATTTGTGAAAAGTTAATAAGCGATGAGCGACCTTTGTCCACTTCTTATTCAAAAATGCACACAGTTAGTAGGAATGGTTTCTGTCTCCTTGTCTTGAACCCGAGAGTGAGGCAACAAGCTTAAAATAAAACAAGGATGAACTATTCCTCTAACATTCACTATAGTGTGTGCCACTTATTTGGTGCAACATGTTATTTTACCGTCTGACAAGAATCTGCTCATATCAGAATCTTTATAAGGATCAGGATGTCCATAGTCTACAGGTGCTGGCTTGTCCTGCAGGATATTGAGTTATCAAGCAGGCTTTTGACATTAATTTTCTTTATTTTACTTGTGAGAAATTGAGATGTCCACTTTCACCAGACCAGGCACTTCTGACTACCGTTTTTTCTAAAGCTGTAAAGATTTTTCACTTTGAACCCCGAATGTCAACTCAGGGTGGGGTTCGAAGGCAAGGCAAGTTTATTTATTTAGCACAATTCAGACACACAGCAATTCAAAGTGCTTTACCGGGGCATAAAACACATCAAGATTAGACATTATAAATTGCATTTAAGAGATAATAAAAATAAATAACAAAAACAGGCCGACAAATTGCCAGAAACATTGTATTTCTCGTGCACTGATCGCGGTTTAAGACGGGTTTTATTTGAACTCGCATCACTAGAATTCTTTTATTTCTCATGCACTGATTGCATTTAACAGACAATAAAAACAAGCAAATCATATCAACAACAACACTTGAGGCTGCTAAACTCTTGCTCACTAAAGTACTTTGTTACTTTGTTTTGAAAGGTGCTATACAAATTAAGATTATTATTGTTATTATTGTTCTCACTCGAACGGTAATTCTCAATAAAAAAATGTTTAAGTCTCTGAGCACCGCAGGTGTCATTTGGTCGCAATGGAAAACACTGACTTCAAAATGCCACACCCTAATTACAAATTAGTACTTACATCTCACCTGTTCAAACTGTGCCAACACACTCCAATCATTGTGTCAGAACATAGAAGAGGCCTCAGGCAACCTCCACTATAACACAAATGCCACAGCTGCTGAGTCTGACTCTGTGATGCTTGGTAGTGAATTTAATACAATTGGAGTTTATTGGATTGACACATGTGCATTGTGTCCTATGCTGATACAATGATGGTGGCAAAATATGGCAAAAGTCTTAAAAATGTACCATACAATTGCAACCTATTGTGGGTCAAAAAACCCAAAACTTAAAAAAAAGAGAAAAACAAAAACAAAAACAAACACACCATTTTATTCATGTGAATGTGTAACACAGCATAAAAAAACAGTATTTTGGTGGTAGTTTTGTCAAGTTTTCCTGCCAGTGTTGAATTGATGTTCTGTAAGTGATATTCATATATCTGTGTAAATTGTAATATGGAAGAAGAGTCCGTTTTGGGAAGACAGCACATGGTTTGAGTGTCAGTGTTTTATTTAGCAAACAACGTTTAAACTACATGCTCATGATATGTTCTAAGGCAACATGCAACATTTCATTAATTTCTTTATTATTGCATTTTATGATATTTATATTTCACGCAGGTGCATTTTGCTGGTCTAATGGATGAAGACTTTTAACATTTCCTTTTTTATTATTTCTTTTAACAATTGCATGAATTCAATATAAAAAGGGTGTGTCTACAGGATGTATTCATGTTTGCATGTATGTATATTCTATATGTCAATTGAAAAATACAGTTTTTGAAAACGTATCCACACCTCAAGTCACATTGTGCAACTGTACGTTGTTTGACCTTGTGATAGAGTGTGTTATTTTGGCTGATGCAATTAATCCCTATTGCCTTAGGAAAAAGGGCTCAGTCAAGTCATAATTCATTTAGACAGCCTACCACTTCGTTGACAATTGCTCTATTATTCCTTAGACTGACATAAGTTAAATCTTAAATAAACTTACTCAACCACATTCTTATGTAATAATATGTTCTGTTTAAACCTCTCTGCCAGTGCCACAAACCCAAATGAATCTATAACAGGGATGTCTGAATGCAGAAACATAACATAGACTCTGAAATGTTGACACCGTCAATTGGTTCTGCTGACAGTGCAAGGGGTTCATTTCTTTTGGAAATGAGATTGGAAGCTAAATGTTTGAAATTGTAGAAATGTCAAGAGACAATGGTGTTCACCTCTTTGTATTGCTCTATTAAAATTGCTTAGACAAAAGTATGTTGTGAGTGCCGGCATTTTGGCATGGAGCTGTGAGACCCTAAACGAAGTAAGCTGTAGAGAGATACAGATATTTCAGTGTGCACACCAAGAAGTTGTGTTGGTGTGTGAATGTTATCTCCAGAAAAATATCTTTACTCATATCTTACTGGGGTTATAAATGAATCACCTTTCATCTTGGACATATTTATAGCCATTCAGCACCTCAAAATGAAAAGCAGCATTGAAGAGAAACAGCTTGGTTGCATAACTCCAGGCAGAGCCGGCCCAAGCCTTCAGGGGGCACTAAGCGAAATATGATTAGGGGGCCCCTCTCCAATGTTAGTGCTGCTGAAACTATAGATCTTTGTTAAATATCATTCACACACCCAGTGTTTTCCGCTAGTGCCTCCACTGTGCGGCTGTGCGAAAATATTTGACAGGCGAGATTCAGACTCTCCTAGGGGGGTCCGGGGGTATGCCCCCCGGGAGCTTTTTTTAACCTTTTTAAAGTGAAATGCATGAATCTGGTGCACTTTGAGAGGAAAATTAAGAGGCTAAATCTGAGAAATTGTGTGAACAAATAATTTGGAGACACTGGGTCAGATGAATTAGAAGCTATTGAAGAAGGACACATGGATTTTCCATAAAAATATTAATATAGTAAGGCGTTCCCCTCCCGGGCCGGGCCCAGCAGCAGACCCGGGGTCGATTCCCACCCGCGGTCGTTCTCTGCATGTCACTCCCCTCTCTGCCCCATTTCACCTCTGTCTCTCTGCACTATCAATAAAGCATAAAAATGCCCAAAAAATATCTTTAAAAAAAAATATATATATATTAATATAAAATAAAATATTATGGAGGGTCCTCTGGGTTGGGCTTGGAGCTCTTTTTCTTTTACGGGACATATTTCTCTGTAATATAGTGAATGCATTTAAATGCAGTGTGAGGAACTAAGCAGAAGAACTCTGTTGTCCAGCTACTGTATCTTTTTTTCCATAGACAAGGCTGAAATAGGCTATAGACTATACACAGTGCATGGGCAACTGAGGGCAGCCCCATTTCCAATTGTTTTTAAATAAACTCAATACACACTGTGCATGGATGTGAACGTGACATGATCAGATAATTTCGGATTTCCTCCCAGATGAACTGATTACATTTTTAGGCTATTAATTATCTAGACCAAAAAAATGTATTCCTTTTTTTGTATGATAACTCACATTTGCACAATATGATGTTAATATCAAACACACAAAAAAAAAAAAAATCTTTTTTTGGAGGGGGCCCCCCAGGCAGTCGGGGGCCCTAAGCGGCCGCTTAGTTCACTTATGCCTCGGGCCGGCTCTGACTCCAGGCTGTATATGGGCACAGTCTGTAATAGGTTAGTTAGTTAGTAAGAGGTTGAACAATTATTTGTTGGATTTAACAAGAAGCAACTTGTATAAAAGAATACATGCATTATTATTGCAATTTTCAGTTTTTGAAAATGAATCCAAAACAGCAAGATAAAGTTTAAATACCTGTATATTTCAATTTGAACCAACCTTCCCTCATGCTTTGTGTGAGAGAAAAACTCTAGGACATTGCAAAAGGCTTAAAAGTAGTACCCTGGTGAAATGGAATGAGGCAAACAAGCAAGAGCTTGTTCTTGTTTGGGCATGATGCACATGCCAAAGTATAACGCCAAGAAAAATAAAGATCCTGCAGGGCAGGCACATCTGTGTTGAGCCAGCAGTGCTGTGCCCAGTCTTGAACAAGGCCAGGTATCAAGTGACATCATGGGTGACTGTAAAAATTGCTGTTAACTGGCAAAACTGCAGGCTATTGTTGAGCAAAACAAAGGAGAATGTGTGCTATCTAAAGTTTATGATGTGAAAAACAATGATTAACAAAATAACCAATGCCAAAAAGATGATTTCATGCCAGATACCAAGAAGAGAAAAGACAGAGCAGAGGTGTGTGAGAGGAAATGTACTGGCTGAGAGCCAAGTGGGAAAAATCCGATACTCATCCATTGACAGTGTTTACAGTGCTGGTTGCCTTGGTTACATAACAGGTTTGTTAAAGCACTATGGCAGTCTTACCAAAGAATGACACAAGTTCAATACAGACACATCTTCTGTCAGATCAATGAGTAACCTGAGGCTACCAGGAACGGGCGTGGCTGTTTTACCACTTTATAGTATACCATAAAGATAAAGACTCAATCGGATGCCCTGTCTTCATGAATAAAATATAGAGCATAGGAATAATGGGAATGAATAGAACAATTAAGCAATTATAATTTGTATCAGGGTTTCAGGTAGGTTTCAAGGTTGTAATGCATTCAGTAAAATTGTCTAACAAAACAGGGTCAAGTTGAACCTTGCTTTCTCCTCCTGATTGTTACACAAAATTGACCCTGAAGAGAGTGTGTGTGTGTGTGGTGGGTGGGGTAGATCAACAGTTTTAGGCCATGCTCCTCCTTTCCAGTCCTGCCCATCCCCACCCACGCCCACAACAGTGACAGCAGCAGCAGCCTCGCGCAGGATAAAAAGGGGACAGAGGTAGAGCTGTGCATCTCAATCCATCTCATTCTCTCCGAGGCCAGCATATCTTCTGATCAGTCTCCACCATGTCCTCGAGAACCATCAGCTATTCTTCTGGGCGCTCCACCGTAGGAGGAGGAGGAGGAGGAGGCTACGGCAGCTTGTCTGGAGGCTACGGTGGTGGAGCCAGAGTGCAGAGGGGCTACGCTTCAAGTGTGCATGGTGCAGGTGGCCTTGGAGGAAGAATCTCTGTTTCCTCCCGTAGTTCAGGTTATGGCAGTGGAGGCGGTGGTGGAAGCGGTGGTTCACTCACCAGTTTCAGTTATGGCTTGGGAAGCAGTGGCCTGGCAAGCGCTGGAGGCTTTGGTGGAGCAGAGGGCTGCATCGATATCGGGGCCAACGAGAAGCACACCATGCAGAACCTGAACGACCGTCTGGCCACCTACCTGGAAAAGGTGCGCAGACTTGAGGCGGCCAACGCTGACCTGGAGATCAAGATCCGCAACTTCTTGGACAGTAAGACATCCCCCACTGCCCGTGACTACTCTGCTTACGAGGCCACCATCGCTGACCTGCAGGGAAAGGTATATTTCCTCTTATTCCCAAATGAGATACCAAAAGCAGGTCCCGCTGTAATTTATCATACAATGCAACTATCATATGGATATGTTTAAAATTATGCATTTGAACGCAAACCTGTTTCTGTCCTTGTGTTACATGCAATGCTTCTGTGGAATGTAGTTGACGGCATACTTGACAATTACAGAGTGTCTGTGCAGTTTGAGACAGCTTAATGAAAAAATGTACTGAATGCATTTTTAATTTAAACCATTGGTTCATCACACAGATCCAGCAAGCCGTTTGTGTCAATGGCAGCATCTATCTGTCAATTGATAATGCAAAACTGGCCGCGGACGACTTCAGAACTAAGTAAGTAGCAGGATGTGACAAAGACATTGTCAAAAACCTAGTTGAATGAAAACATTTAAATTGACACTGAAAGCATGTAAGGAAGGTGTATACATTGATGTTGAAGAAGTGAAAATAAATGTCTAAATGGCTCTCCTGCTTCCCTTCAGGTATGAGAACGAGCTGGCCATGCGTCAATCTGTGGAGGCTGATATCGCTGGTCTGAAGAGACTGTTGGATGAGCTAACACTGGCCAGATCAGACCTGGAGATGCAGATAGAAGGACTCAGGGAGGAGCTGATCTACCTCAAGAAGAACCACGAGGAGGTGGGTAGCGAACGCCAGAAATTTGCACTGCAATGAATTTTGCTGGCTCCAATGTAGAACTCAAACAACTCAGATAACTCAGAAAAAACATCCTCCTCATACCAATCTGCTCCTATCCAACAGGAAATGTTAGCCTTCAGAGCCCAAATGAGTGGAACCATCAATGTGGAGGTGGAAGCAAAACCACAGCCAGACATGTCCGCCATTATGGCTGAGATCCGTGAACAGTACGAAGGTGTGGCTCTCAAGAACCAGAAGGAGCTTCAAGCCTGGTTCAATGCAAAGGTAAGACTGGAACAAGACCAAGACATTTATTGAATAAAGTAATTTCTCACTGCCTTCTCTGTATTGATCTTTTGTTGTTTAACATGATGACTGATGTTCTGCCATGTGTACCACAGTCAGAGGGGCTGAACCAGGAGGTGGCCGTTAGCACAGAGGTCCTCAATACTTCCAAGTCAGAAATCACAGAGCTCCGTCGCACGCTGCAGGGTCTGGAGATCGAACTACAGTCCCAACTTAGCATGGTAAGTACGAAAAGGACCCAGGGCCAATCTTCACTCTTCTCTGCCTCACCCATCCTCATTGAGACACAGTTTGATGAAAGCAAAGTGTTTTTTTCAGTTTATTCATTCTTTCTTTTCTCTATCCCCTCTTCTCTTCTCTTCCTCCTACAGAAAGGGTCCCTGGAAAACACTTTGGCCGAGACACAGTCACGGTACTCCATGCAGCTCAATGGCCTCCAGATGCAGGTTACAAGCATGGAGGAGCAACTGATGTCGCTGCGCGCTGACACCGAACGCCAGAGCCAAGACTACAATACACTGCTCGACATCAAGACGCGCCTGGAGATGGAAATTGCAGAATACAGGAGGCTGATGGACGGAGAGGGGTAAGCTGACTGCAAAGAACAACAATACTGTCATTTCATCATAAACCGAGCAACCAGCTCAGTAAAAAAGAAGCATGATACAGATTTTTGACACAAGCACTTTCATTCTCAGCGCTTCCTCCATTGGTGGCAGTACAAGGACAACAACTTCCAGGGTTGTGGTGGTCACACAGGACATACAGGACGGGAAGGTGGTGTCCACCTCCTCAAGCAACGCGTAATCAGTCTCACGCAGCAAACGCAACAAAATGGGCAACGACTGAGGGCCGCTAGCATCATGTCTGAACACAGTACTTCCTTCACGTAAACATGTGAATGCAATAAAAGGCTACGTCTGACTATTACCATTGTGCCCTAGTTGCTTGACTTATTTGTGTCCATGATTTCAAATAATTGCATGATATAAGCATTGTTCTGGCATGAACCAGAGGTCTAATGGAATTACATGTTTCATTTTCAACCTGACTAAAGTTATTCTAAGTGTTTGGTAGATCTGACATATGATTATTTTGAAAGACATGTGTGTGTGTAAAACTGGCGCATCATAGTAGCTTGAGGCAAAATATAGAGAAATGTACCCTTTTCATTTATTGTTGCAAATATGCAGCAACAATAATGCTGTGAAGAGGGAAGAGCTAATGTAAGTCCTTTCTTCACTGGTATTAGTGTTCAGCGCTACAGCTGTGCATAGCATATATTTACAAACTACATGCAAAGTCAGCCGGGTAGTAAATAGTTACATTGAACCAATGCAGCCTTAGGGCTTCCTGGGTTTGAATCTGATACCACCAGCAGTGTACAATATACTAGCATGGGTGTTAGACTGGACTGGCAACATGTCAAGGGAGTTTGCTCTTCCTTTACCCAATGCATGCTGGGTAGGTCCCACACCCTCGTTACGCTTGGGGCTTTCACACAGGCAAAGCTCTCTCTGTGACTGCTCCGGTCCTTGAAATTATTTTGACCTGGTTCAGAACCTGAAAAAGTTGCTTCTTCGCTTGAAACTAAAAGTAATAGTTTTTTTGTGCAGACGAGAAAGCAGAAAGTCCACACATCTTTCACTGCAGGCTTAAAACACCTCTCTTCCGACTGTGACTTTGCTAAGAAAATGATGATGGTTACATAAAAAAGTTAAATTGCACTTACATGTTGCACTTATATGTGGCACATTGTAGCTTTGTGTATTTGAATTTACTTAAATGATTCTTGCTGTTCTGGGTTTAAAAGCACTTGTTGGAAGTCGCTTAGGCTAAAAGTGTCAGCTAAATAAAATGTAAAGTTTTGAGACTCATACGGATATTCGGAACCAGAGGAAGAACCATAACCGTGTCTGTTAAAGGAGTAACTTATTACAGCTTCATTAAACTAAGTTTGGCCTCAAAGGGGCAGGTGATCTATATACATTTTAAGAAATGAATACAAGATGATGCCCATTTATTCCAAGGAAAGTTTTAAAGTACAAAATTACATTTTTTTTAATAATGAGGCTAAAGGGGGAAAATGCTTTTTGAGCCACAAGTTGGCAGGAAGGCTGACTAGGCATGCCAAAGGGAGCTTTCTCAATGCTGTATTGAATATATAAACAGAGCAACATTATTGTCCCATTGGAGTGATATAGCTACCTAACGACTGTAAGTCCAACATTAATTAGCCTTTGAGCTCTGGTTTGGTCTCCACCGACCGTGAAGAAAGTCTAACCAGGTAGTGGCCTATGTTTGCCCAATACTGTACTGTTTATATTTATTTGTTGCCCTGTCTGCTTTTTGGTGCAGTTCAAGCTGTTGGTATCCATATCTAATTTGAACTGTATGAAAAGATTCATAATTGAGGGACATTACTACAAATTGGTAACTTTTTGTTCCATATAAAAAAGGAAGGTACAAGAAAGTGTATTTCAACTGCATGATCTTTATTGATTTTAAATGCATCCAATTTATCACTCAATCTCATCCACATCCACATCAACGGTCTTGGTGCTTGTGACCACCTTTCCATCCACAACTGTCTCAATCACTGTGATGGTCTTTGTGACCACTGAGGGAAAGAAAAAAAACAAAAAAAACAACAATGAGTAAATTACATCACGTTTCTTAAGCAAAACACTTCAAACACTAATATGACCTAATGAGAATTATAGGCATGTGAAAGATTGCTTACCTTGTGTTGTGCTGTCATCCTCCCCATCCAGAAGCCTCCTGTACTCTGCAATCTCCCTCTCCAGGCGGGTCTTGAGGTCCAGCAGCATGTCATACTCCTGTTTGGTGTGGGTGATGTTGGCGTGGAGCTGGGACAGCTGGTTCTCCAGGCTGGTGACCATGCCCTGGAGGCTGGCCAGCTGTGCCGAGTAACGGGACTGAGTCTCTGCCAGGGTGCCCTCCAGAGAAGATTTCTGTGGTGGTCGGAGAAAGAGTTTTTTTAAGGGGAGTAGGCAGTCAGTGATTCAAAGTTAAGAGGTGTTACTTGATGCTGGCATCAAAACAGCATGCTAGTAAACATCATACATATACAAGGCCAGTTGTTGTGAGTGTGTAGGCTAATCGGCGTCATGTGGTTCTACGTATTTCTGAAAAATTACCCAACTCTTTTTCTTGCTTGCTAAATGAGAAAATTGAAGATTGGCTGTCACATGTTAGCATGCTAAATATGAAGCTCCAGCCAGCAGCTGGTTGCCATTAAAGGTCACAATTCATGCAAATTGTCAGGTTCAAAATTGTAATTTGGGTTTCTACTAGAAACTGTTTTCATGGTGTTGTGACACCTGCCATCACCTTGTAAGAATCCAGGGAGTAATTGGAAGTATTTATGCTAACTGATTAGCCAAGTTAGCGGTATCAATCTTCTCATCTAACTCTTGGAAAGAAAGCGAGCGTTTTGAGACGGAAATGTCATATGTTATGTCAATATTTCTTCAAACATCTGCATTATTGTTTATATGTGTAGTAGCATAACAGTGTCAAATCCACTATATAATCAATCTTTATTGTTAATGTACAGTATGTTGACATACCATGCTCAAATGGGACTGCAGTTCAATCTGGAGCCTCTGGAGGGTG